>NW_006773303.1:66703-70028 GCF_000442215.2 Lipotes vexillifer | reverse complement strand
GGAAAAGGAGGGAAAGAGGAAGTGGGAATCCTAGGGCCAGGCAGGTGGTTCCTCTCCTGATGCTCTGACAAGGGAAAGGTAGGCTTTCCCAGGAGCCTCAGAACCACCCACCTGTCTAGGGAGTTAGGGGCTGGGGAAGGAGAGTCACCCCAGCCTGGGTGCCTCCTCTACCAGCCAGAACCATAATGGACTAGATTAAGAAGGACAGAGAAGGACCGAGAGAGAGTGAAACACAGCGTCCTCGGGGTGGGCAGGCCCAGAAGTAGGTGATGGGTATTTTGCATCTCTTTCCATCAGTCTTTGCTTCTAAGATCAATATCGCTCCGTCTTTGTACCTCTGCTTTTTTTCTTCCTTTTCTATCTCTCATCTGCCTTGGCCTTCAAGCTCCTGAGGGTAAACTGTCATGGAGGTTACAGGAACTCAGACCCCAAGCCACCACCCTTCACTCAGTCCCAATGCATAAAGCAGCCACTGTCCCTCACTAGCCACCACCCAGATCCTCAGCACCCTGACTCTTCAGCCCAGTGTCTCCCCAAGCCCTAAAAGTCTGAGCTATGAGCCCCCAGGGTCCACCTCCTTTACCTTCCCCTATTCCCTGAAGTCCTTGTCCCAGGTTAAGCCCAGGTAGAGCCAGGAGTCCGGGCCCCTGAGGCCCCTGGGCCATAGCTCAACAGGCTGGGCCACATTCCAGGTGGATTAACCCCTCCAATGCTAAGGATGAGAAGCTACTAGAGGTCCCCCCCCACCCCATCTTCCCCAGACTGGCTTAGACTGAGAACCCGGCTCTGGGCTCCAGCACTCACTCTCTTTGATTCTCACATGCGGGTGGGAAACAGAGACCTGGGGGTGGGGCAGGAGGACTTCGAGGGTCCCAGAGAGGGATGCTCAGGCTCCTGGTCCTTACGGAGGAATGAAGCTGTGAGTGAGCCAAGCTCTCCCTGGCCTTTCTCTTATTTTGCCTCAGAGAAGGAACTTGAGAGTTGAGTGAAGAGAGGAAAGGGACAGAGATGCATCCCACTTCTGACCCTTGGTTTTCTGCCTTAGCTGGGAAGGGAAGGGGAGGGTCCTAAGTCCTGGGTAGAGGAAGGGACCAAGGAACTGAAGACAGTAGCACACAGCGTAAGAGGAAATCCTAAACTAGGGACCCAGAGACCTTGGTACTTTGGGGGACCTGAGGAAGGGAGAATATACTTTCCTCCCAAGATGCCACCTCAGACTGAGGGGCGCTGACCAGGGAAAAGGGGCCCTTGCGAAGTTGCTTCTCTTTGAGCTGAGGTGGAGTTGAGGGGAGGGCATGGATGAAGGGGGCTGCTGGATGGAGGCGGTGGGGGGGGGGGGGTCTCTCTGCCGTCCTGCCCGCTCCAGAGCCTGGAACAAAGCTGCTCTTGTCGGCTGCACTCCACCCGCTGCCCCCCTCCCCTCTGTATAAACACGACCACCTTTTTCCATGACCCCATCCCCAGCCTGGGCAGAGAACCCGGGCATCCTCTGCTCTAGCCTGGGCCCCCAGCCTGCTCCCCAGGAGGCAACAGTGGGCTGGGTTTCCCTGGCCTCGTGCCACCCTTGGGGGAGTCCAGACCCTTGAGTCTCCACCTCCCACTACCAGGTGCCTTCCCTCTACCTCACTGGCCCCAGGGAGGGGCAGTACCCAGGAGGCAGGCAGGCAAGGCCAGTGGAATGTGTGTGGGCATCAGAGGGCATGGGTAGGGTGGGGCAGAGGGGGGAACTGGAGGTGCCAGTTGGGTGGCTTTCTGAGCCAGGGGTGGGGGTGTGCCGGGATGGGGGTGTGTGCCCTGTGCTGCCTACTAGGCTCTAAGCCACGGCGTGTGTGTACATGTGTGTGTGAGTGTGTGTTTCCCTATTTGGGATACCCAAGCTCCAGGCACCCTTCACACGCTGCCTCCTGCCCCCTTCCCTGTCCTCTCTTTTCTCGCCTCCAGGATATGGGACACTGCCTGTGGTCCTCAACCCCCAGTCAGCATCTGAGGAGTGATGGTAAGGGGTAAGGGCAGGAGCCTCAGACCTGAGGACTCGGATGGTAGCTGCCCTGGATGTGGGCCCTGAAGGGGCACAGTCGTTTCAGGTTCTTGCCCTACGGGCCCCTCCTCGGGCTCCCTTGCCCACCCTCCCACCTCACCCCCTGCCCAACGCTGCATACTCTTACTCTCTGGCCACCTGCAGAGATTCCCTCCTACAAACTGGGTCAGGTTGAGGGAACTGGGCTGTAAGTGCTAGAGACAGGCAGCGTCAGTGAGGCTCCAGGACTGGAACTCCCAGGTCCCTGCCCCAGTCTCCCTGTTCTTCCTTTGTACCATTCAGGCTCCCCTCAAGAATACTCCAGAGGAGCCCCCGACCTTGGCTGGAGGGAGCCCGAACTCACACCCAAGGTTGCGGATATGAGAGGGAATCCTGCACTGCTGTTCAAGGCAACTTCACAGACCCCTATCCTATCCACTTGTCTCTCCAAACTGCTGGACCCAGACGGCCAGAATCACTTGCCTCTGGACTTTTTCCCCGCCCTTCTGTTGTCCAAGCTGTGCCATTCCACTAGGGAAGGATCAGCGTGGACCAAAAATCCTCCCCTCAGATTCCCCAGGGAAAGCCTCAGGGGAGGCGGATGGTGGACCTTCCCCGCAGGAGGGGACCCTATCTCCCCTCACACTCCAGGCACAAACATAGGATAGAAGGCCCCTGGCTGAAGACTCTGCCCGAAAAGCTCTCCCCGACTACTCACCGCAGTGAAGGGTGGATAAAGCCCAGCCCAGCCGAGCCTGTCTAAAATCTTCCCCATTCCCTTCCCACATCAGGGCTGACCCCCAAGTCGGGGCAGGAAGCCCCCCTCCACCCCTGCGGATAGCCGGACCAGCGCGGGGAGGAACTGAGCCGGCGTGGCTCCCGGCGCCCCCGCCCCCGGCCCACCTCGCCGGAGGACCCGGGCGTCCTCGGCGGCCGAGCCTGCTTCCCCGCCTGACTCACCTGGAGGGGGAGGGAGGGGGAAGGGAGGCCGCCGAGCCCCGAGATCCCGGCGTCGGGCGGTCGCGGGGATAGAGCGTCGCAGTGGCAGGGGCTCTCGGTGATGGGGGGCTCTGGGGGGGGGCACAGACTCTAGGCTGGGACGGTCCCGGGGCCTCTCGGAGCCCGCCCGCCCACGTGACCGCCCCAAAATATCCGACACATTTTCTCCCAAACCGCACACTGACTCTGCAGGCGGGGACACGGAAAATATTTTCTTTCTTTTTCTCCCTCCCCACCCCCCCACATCCCTCCCAGCCTGGCTCCCTCCTCCCCCTCCCGCCCTCGCTCCTCCCTCCCCTGCCGCCTGCC
>NW_006773303.1:11271-66229 GCF_000442215.2 Lipotes vexillifer | reverse complement strand
GGCGGGCCAGGACGCCTGGGTCTCTGTCCCGCCCATTTGCTGGGCTTCCTTGGCTCCGTCCCCGGGAGGCCGGGCAAGGCTGGCAGAAGAGGTCAGTGTCCTGGGCCCATGATGCTACCCTGGCACTTTTCCCCTTCCTGCCATTTGGGGGGACTGGTTGAGTCCTCTGGCCGGGCTGTGGTTCACGGAGGCCAGTTTCCGTACCTCCGCAGGGTAGGCAGTGGGGGGCTGTATCCACGTCCCCCCAAGGGGTGGAGTGACCACGCAGGGATATGCCAAAGCGGATGCCACTGTCTTTACCCTTTGCTTAGCCTTCACCTGCAGGTCAAAGTAGGCTCCACTTCCGCTTGCCTACCCCAGCCTGTCCTTTGGTCCCAAGAGCAAACTGGTTGAACTAGTGGAGGCTGTGCGGATGCTAAGTCCCGGGCTTCAGGACCTGTTCCCTGTCGCCCTGCCTTGAGGAAGCTTGGGCTAGGGCTCCTGGGTCCCTGGCTGCCTACCTTTAGGCTGGGGTGGAGGGCAAGGGGAACTGTAGCTGGGAGTGGAAGGAGCCTGGGGCTGGGTGTGAGGGGGAAAGCCCAAGTGGGGTGGGGGGCGGGTGTCTGCCTTACCTAGAGCCTACCTGCCTGCCTGCCTGCCTGCCTGGTGGATGCGCCACAGATGTTGTTGACTCCAGCCGCGCGCACGCCTGTGTGTGTGTGTGTGTGTGTGTGCAGGCACACGCACCCAGTGTCAGTGTCAGTGTCAGGGTCTGATGGGGACATTTCTCTGACTTCAATGTGACCACCACAGACCTTCAGTCCTAGAGTAGGAACCCCGGGGCGTCAGCATCCATTCTACTGAGAACAGAGCAAGAGAAGAGTCCAAGCTCTATACATGGAGCTCCAATACTCCTACAGGAACTAGGGTGGGAGAGAGAAAATGGAGGGCAGCAGTAGCAGTGGGGGCTGGACTCGGCTGGAGAGATGCACCCAAGGGACCTTCCCCCAGCAACAGTTCTGGGGTGGCCAGCACTGGGGACACTGAGTCTTGGTCACATCACGTTTCCCATATGGGAATTACTTTGCTCTGTCCTCACTGCCACCCTAGGGACCAGGTATCCTCCCTCTGGGGAAAGGGAAAGGCCCCTTCTGGTAGCCAGAGTCAGGTGAAGGGGAAAGGAAAGAGGGGGCCTGCTGTGGCTCTCTCAGGAGAACAGGAGCCATTGATGGGGTGCAGACAAGGCCCTCCCTTTCACACTAGGGGTGGGAAGAGCCGGGAATAGGTACTCCATGGTCCTGTCCCCAGGTGGCCTGGCTGCTGTTGACTTTGCTTGGTTACCCTGGGAGCAGCTCTCAGCAGTGTGAGAGGGGCGGGTGTCGGAGAGTTGGACCCAGGCGTCCAGGCTGGGGTGGGATGGCACTCAGCCTTTGTGGCTGGGATCCCGTCAGGAGCCTGCAAAGTTAACCCCTCCTGCCCTGGTGGTGGTGGTAGCTGGCGGAAGGAGGGCGGGCCCAGCTGCGGTTTGTGAGTGTGGCCCTAATTCCCCTTCCCTCTCCCAGCACATCTGTACTTGGTTTACAGTGAATGAGTCTCCTGTCCTCATGAACCGGGTGAGGGCACCACTCCCTCCCTGGCCCCTGGCCGGGCATCCTGACACAGAACCAGGCACCACCCACCCCTGGAACGCTCTCCCTGCTGAGTAGCCCTTTCTCAACTCTTCCCCTTCTCCTTCTTAGAGGGGCTCAGGGTCTGGTCCCCCAGAGCTAGAGCTCTGAGACTATGCAGCCGGGGTAGCAAACGGGGCCAGGGAAGCTAACGGGGGACAAAACTCTTGGGTAGCCTGGAAAGAGAGAGCGGGTCTGGAATTCCATCTGTCTCTGCCTTCCTCTTTGTCTTGGTTTGTCTGTCTGTCCGCCTCTGTCTTTGTCTCTGGTGGGTGTTTGTCTGTCCATCTGTCTTGGTAACTGTGGCTCCGCCCTTCTGGCAGCCTGTACGGTCCCCAGCCAACGACAGCAGCCAGGGGGCGATGCCCAGGAAGACCCGCCCTGTGCCGGCCCCTCCCCTCGGGATTGCCTCGCCTCCGCCCCCGCCTCTCCCCAGGACCCAATGACTGGGGTCTGTGGGCTGCAGCGGTTTGGAAGTCAAACCAAACAGGCAGACTGGGGAGCGGAGAAGAGGGGCATTGTGAGGGGTTCAGATTCTTCTCTCCATCTTGCATTGCCGCCTGTGCTCTGTCCAGGGATTCTCGGAGGAAGCTGGAGAAGGGGGTCTCCCACTCTGGAAACTGGTAGAGAGAGCTCCCCTCATTTCTCTTTCTCTTGGGTCATCCCCAGTTCTAGGCTTTGCTCTGTTTGTGGTTGCTTCACTTGGTCACCCTGGCAACTTGGAGAAAATGATATCTTGGGGGCCCTAGGACCAGGCTTCCTTTGCTCCCCTCATCACGAAAACCAAAAGGAGAGATTGTGAGGAGAGGAAAAAGATCCACACATCCGTCCCAGCTGCCCTGATTTACCGTATTGCCCGACCCTAATTTTCACCCTTGCCGGCTCCCCATCAGCATCAGGACACTGACCAGGCAACTCCCCCATGCCCAGTCTGGTACTGGGGGGATGTCCTAGGCCACGCTCAGAGGTGGCTGGCAGATGTCTTTGGGAGGTGGGGGGAGCTATGTTACAACCCCCAAGGACATCATTAAGGCACAGAAGTGCCATCGGGGCTTGGAGACCAGGGGCGCCCAGGGAGAGCGTGATGAAAACATGTACAACACGTGTCTTCTTTCCCTTCCTCCCCTCCTCTCCCACCTCCTCCCCCTAGGCCTGCTCCGTGCCGAGGCTGGTGCCAGCCTTGCCCTGGGTGCTTGCTCAGTTCCACCCCTTGTATCAGGCCTGTGTTGCTGCTTGCCAGTTTCTTGGTTCTCCTGGTGAATGAGTTTGTGTGTGGAAGATCCTTACCAGCCTCAGAGCTGCCCAGATCCCCACATAGAATGAGGCCTTGATTTTGAAACACAGCATTTTAGGACTGGCCTAAACAACTCTAGGAATTTCTTCCCTGCACATGCACCATTCATTAATTCAACAAATCTTTATTAAGCATCCGCTATATGCCAAGCACTGTGCTAGGCCCTGGGTATGGTGTCTGCCCTTGAGGGCTTATAGTCTGGTAGAGTCAGACATGAAACAAATCACCCACAAAATTGCAAGTGACAACGAGCGTGGAGAGGTATAAGGTGCTGTGAGAATGGATAGTAGAAGGGTTTTTTCCCCTGGCCAAGGAGATCAGAAAAGACTTTTGCGGGGGGGTGGGGAGGAGTAGAGAGAAGGGAGGGCAGCAGAAGAGTATGTGCAAAGGCCCTGGAATCAGGGTCCTGGCTCCCAGCCACCCTGCTCCCCCAGAAAGAAGAAGGTCCCGCCTCACCTGGGTTTTGATATGCTGCAAGGGAGGGACAGTAAGCACCTCCTAATGGCCAAAGCAGGACCCTGGGACACCTGGTGATCCTGCCCCGGAATGATTCCACCCATTCCTTCATCTCTTCCTCCAGAAAGGGAAACAGAGGCACAGATAGGGAGGAGGAATCCACAGGCTTAGGCCCGAGATTACACAGAGAAAACAAGGCCGCACATTGTTGGCAAATCCCTCAGGGTGAGGGATTCCTGAGTTTGCCTGGCTGGAGCCTCACCAGATAGAAAACCCTTCTACTCTGATCTGTTTGACCGTGCACCCTCCCCCTCTGGGATCCAGCCCTGACCTGTTCCACTCCCTGGAATGAGGAGCATGTCTGCTTCCACAGTTGCCCGGAGTTTGTGAGCTGACTGCTCCAGGTGGTGGCCAGGCCCGGTGTGGGTGGGTGCAGCAGTCTGTTTTGTACAGAACCTCCATCCCAGGTTATGGGGTTATCTCTCCTCTGTCCACTGGGGGGCTCCCAGCCCCTCCTGCCCAGACACCGAGGTTCCAAGCTTCTTCCTTTCTGAAGAAAAGGGATGGAGGGTCCTTTGGAGGAGAGAGCAGGCTTCTTGTGGCCATGCCTCCTCCGGAGCTGGCAAAGAGGTCATGGGACCAACGGGGTTAAGTTCCAGCCCTGCTCTGACCCATTTTCCTCCCTGTGCCCACACGCCCTGGGGCCAGGGTGTTGGGTAGGGCGGGCCTGGCACCCCTGCACCCACACCTGGGACTTCTCCTGGATGGAAACTCCCAGAACCCTGGTGTCCTACCTCCTGTGCCAGCTCCCATCAACAGCCTGGGTTCTGTTCACTTACAGTGGGATCTCCCTGTCTGCCAGCTCTCTTCCAGACTATATCTCCGCCTTAGCCCTGAGGGGCCCTGAGGATGTGGGCCCACTTTCTGGGACCATATTTGATGTCTGGCTGCCCTTTCTAGTGAAGCCCTTCGAAGAAAAGATGTGGAGCTGGGGGGAGGGCGTTGGGAAGCTATCCTTCGTTGACCATCTCTATGTGCCAGGCGTTGTGCTAGGCATGTACATTACTCATTTGATCCACAAAGCAGTCCAGGGATGTAGCAGTTATTATCAACCCCATCACAGGGGAGGGAGCTGAGAACCAGAGAGGTTAAGCAGCTTGCCCAGTATCATCACACAGCTAGCACATAGCAGAGCTAAGATGGGAACCTGGGTCTTGGTGGTCCTGAGGTCTCTTCACCACGACAGGCTTCCTCCTCTTCTGCAGCTGCCCACCTCTCCATGAGATGAGAGACTTGGAAAAAATCAGTTCAGTTCAATCCAATTCAGAAAACAGTTATTGAGCATCTGCTGTATGCCAGGCCCAGACAGGTGCCAGACCAGTGACAGGGAAGGTTGCTGACTCAAGGTCTGGTGGGAAAGATAGGTGTATGAACTAGGCAGTATCTAACTTTAGCAGAATGATTTGAACGAGGCGGCATGGAGTGGAGAAAGAAACAATTACTTCTATTTTCTCTTTCTGAAAGAGTAAAGAAATATATTATGATTGGTGTACAGAATAAATTGGAATAAAGCGAATACCTACTCAGCTGGCATCCAGGGCAAGAAATAGAGTACTTCCTGCTCCAGAAGTTCCCATGTGACTCTCCCATCATCCCCTCCCTCCCTTAAGAAGTAACCACCATCCTGACTTTTGTGATAATTATTTCCTTCTTTTTCTTTATAGGATTAGCACCTATGTATGCATCCCTAATCAATATTACTTAATTTTGCCTGTTTTTGAGGTTTATATAAACGGAATGACACTGTATTACTCTCTTTTGTCTTACTTATTTTGCTCAACTTCTTGTCTGTGAGAGAGATCCAAATTGTTGCACATAACTGTCTTTTTTATTTTTACAGAGCATTCAGTTGCTTGAATATACCACAATTAATTCTTTTATTTTACTGTTGGTGAAAGTTTGAGTTGTTTCCAGTCTGGGCTATCATAATGCCACTAAGAACATTCTTGTGTGTGTTTCCCAGTACATACGTGCAAGAGTTTTTCTAGGCCGTAAAACTAAGAGTCAAAATGTATGTACAGGAAATCTCAATTTTTACCAGATAATGCCAAACTGTTTTCCAAAATGGTTGTATCAGTTACACAGGAAGCAGAACGTTCTAACCAGGGGCAGGTGTAGGATCAAGAAGACCCATACACCTTTCTTACCTAAAACTCTCAGTGGTTTTCTCTTTTCCTTGGAATAAGATCCAAGTCACTGCCGTGGCTCCCGGGGCCTCTACCTGGCTCTCTGCCTGTGCCGTATGACTCTCCTCTTTGCTCTTTGTACTTGCTGTTCCCCCCTCTCTGGAATGTTCTTCCACTAGCTATCTCCATGGCTCTCTCCCTCACTTTCTTCAGGTCCTTGCTAAAATGTCACTTCTCACTGGCACTTTCCCTGACCACTGAATCATCTATTGCAACCTCCAGCCCTCCTTATACCCTTCTCAGCTTTAGTTTTCTTCGTAGTCCAGCCACCTGGGTTCCATTCAGCCTCAAGCAGCTCTCCCCTGGTCGGCCAGCACTTTTTTTTTTTTTTTTGCCACATGGCATGCAGGTTGGAAACTCAGAGTCTTAACCACTGGACCACCAGGGAAGTTCCTGCCAGTGCTTTTATCTCCTCCCAAACCCTTAAGGGCCATCAAAGCTGACTGTTTGGGGGCTGTCTAGCTGCCCCTCCTGAAGGATCCACCTCTCTGAGTCATCACATCACCCTGTTTTTTTGTTGTTGTTTTGTTTTTGCAGTACGCGGGCCTCTCACTGTTGTGGCCTCTCCCATTGCGGAGCACAGGCTCTGGACACGCAGGCTCAGCGGCCATGGCTCCCTCCGCGGCACGTGGGATCATCCCGGACTGGGGTACGAACCTGTGTCCCCTGCATCAGCAGGCGGACTCTCAACCACTGCGCCACCAGGGAAGCCCCCACCCTGGTTTTTTTCATAGCCGTTTCCATGCTCTGAAGTAAGCTAATGTATTTGTTTGTTTACCTGTTTGGTTTTTGTCTCCACCCTGCCCCACCCCTCACTTTAAAGTAAGCTGTCTTGCTCTGTCCCATGGCCAGTGCCTGCTGCATGACAGGCCCTCAAATAATAATTGTCCAGGCTGGTTGTCAGGCTCCCAGAGACAGCCAGCCCCTCCCCCAACCCTCACACCTGGGATTTGCCCTGTCTGGAAACTCCCAGAACCTAGGCTTCCTCCCTCCCCTGCCAGCTCCCACCAACATCCCTGGCTCAGTCTCAGAGTCTCAGAGCATCTGCTGGTGCTGTTGCTGCTTCTCTACGTCTCCTCTAGGGACCATATGGGAGCCTGAAGCAGCCATTCTGGCCTTCAGGGCTGGAGAGTGATGGGCAGGTGTCAGGTGCCTGGAGCTCAAGAAATACTTTTTTTTTTTTTAATTAATTAATTTATTTATTTATTTTTGGCTGCATTGGGTCTTCGTTGCAGTGTGCGGGCTTCTCATTGCGGTGGCTTCTCTTGTTGCAGAGCATGGGCTCTATGCGCACGGGCTTCAGTAGTTGTGGTACGCGGGCTCTAGAGCGCAGTCTCAGTAGTTGTGTCGCACGGCCTCAGTAGTTGTGGCTCGCGGGCTCTAGAGCACAGGCTCAGTAGTTGTGGTGCATGGGCTTGGTTGCTCCGCGGCATGTGGGATCTTCCTGGACCAGGGCTCGAACCTGTGTCCCCTGCATTGGCAGGCGGATTCTTAACCACTGTGCCACCAGGGAAGTCCCCAAGAAATACTTTTTGATTGAATAAAGGGGAAGACTTCAGAGATGATGGGACCTCTCCAGGTGGAGGAAAGAGAAAAGGCACTGGGAGCAGAAGGAAGAGTGGAAACAAAGGACTGGAGGCATGAAAGTGCACATGCTATTTGGAGGACGCGCTCTGGTCTGGTGCCCTTGGTGGGTTCTCGGTGGAGGGGAGGGGAGCAGGCAGGCCGGGAAGCGGAGGGCTAGCTGGGGAAGTCTGAGCTGCTGCAGGCTCAGAGAGGCTCAGCAGTGGCTTAAGTTTAATCCTGCCCACACCCCTGCTCCCCACTGTCCCCCCTCTGACCCCACCCCTGCCCTCCCCTTCACCCAACCCCCCAGCCTGGCCGCTCCTGCAGCTGAATGGACTTCTCTCTGGGCCTACGTTTGGGGCCTCGGAACAAGAAGTCCAGCCACCAACATCCCCCTCCACCCTCCAGGCACGGCCCACCAGCTGCCTCCCCTTGTCTGTCCTGTCCCCCCTCTCCCTGTGCCTACCCCTGCCCTGGCGGTCCCCCTCTCACCTGCTCCTGCACTACCTATCCCTATTACGCAGCTCCCTGCCCCTCCTGTCCCGGCCTCCCTGGCCCACCCTGTACCTGCCCCTGCCCTCCCTGCCCTGCCTGTCCCCCCTTGACTTGTCCCCTCAGTTCCTGCAGCCCCTGCTCTGCTCCGCATTTGACCTGCTGCCACCCCTCTCCCTGCCCCATGTACCCTTGCTCCAGGAGTCAAGCCGCCTGTTCCAGCTCCTGCTTGGGCTGCAGTGACAGCTGTGGCCGTGGCCGGGGGGCTGCCCGGGGACCTCCAGGCTCCGCCGGCCGCTGCAGCTGCTGCTTCAGGGGACACCGCACCTCTCGACACTGTCTGATAGTCTAGCTTGGCTGTTGCCCCTTGAGAGACTTGCCAATCTTCCAGGGCGCTTCTGCAGCTGCTTCCTCAGGGAGGAGGCAGAAGCTCTGGAGGACCAGCTGGACCCCTCACCCAGGCAGGGAGAGGAGGCTGGCTGCTGAGATCCCCCGGCCTCCTCCTCAGTCCCGGGGCGTCTGCTTTGAAGCTAGTTTCTGGGCATGCTTTCACTGGTTCCAGAACCTCCTCTTCCGCAACTTCTGGAATGGAAAGTGTTCTTCTTAGAGCCTCTCCCACGGCCCCTGAAGGTGAGCAAGTTGGCCATTTTCCCCTCTGGTCAGCCTCCCCTGGAGACCCTTCCTGGCTCATCTTTTCTGCAGTTTGCATGGATAAGATGGATTCTTCCTCTAGAGGCGACAGGGGATCCTTTGTCCAGGGACCACTTTTCTTGCCCTGTGGACCTCCACCCATATCTCTAAATGACCCAAGAATCTCTGAATCCCTTACCTCTCATCATGAGCCTGGTAAGGAAGGTCAATGGCTCTTGGACCAGAAGAAGAGGCTGAGCAGAGAATTCTTGGTTCCTCCCTCCCCTTGGATATCATGGCATCCTTCATGGTCCTTTGTTTCTAGGAAGCTGGTGCTCTCTACCTGGATGTCTTATCTCTCAAATCTCTGAGTGCTTGGCCAGCCACATGACCTCAATCTTCCAGCAATAATCCCATCTGTTACATCCATGCTCATCTGGCAGGGGGGTGATGGAAGCTGGGAACCCTTGACTCAGGTTCCCAATGATCCCATCCACACATAGCTAGTCATAAGTCCCCTGTCCCTGGGGGTGGGGCTGGGGCTGGGGGTTTGGAGAAGCCACCAAGAGGAAGCTGGGAGTGATAGACCTTGGCATTTGCGTGGGCCTGGATCTTAAGCTGAGAGCCCCTAAGCGCCCCTCCACATTCCCCAAGTTCTCTGACACTGGTCTGCTTCAATCTTCTCTTTCTCAACCTCCTTCTCTGGAACCCTTTGTTCTTTCCTTTCTATCTCTGTTTATCCTTCTGCTTATCCTTCCTTCTAGCTTTCTACACCACTCTCTCCATTTCTGTTTCCTTTTTTCTGTCACCTGGACTTTCTACCTTCACCTAACTTGTATCTCTACATCTGTTTCCCCCACTCGTCCCTCCCGCTCCCCATCTAATTTAAAATCTTGTTTCCTTCCTTTTTAAAAAAAAATAAATTTATTTTTGGCTGTATTGGGTTTTCGTTGTGGGCTTTCTCTAGTTGTGGAGAGCGGGGGCTACTCTGTTGCAGTGCGTGGGCTCTAGGCACAGGGGCTTCAGTAGTTGTGGCTCGGGCTCTAGAGCTCAGGCTCAATAGTTGAGCTCAGGCTCTAGAGCGCAGGCTCAGTAGTTTCAGCACATGGGCTTAGTTGCTCCACCGCATGTGGGATCTTCCTGGACTAGGGATCAAACCCACGTCCCCTGCATTGGGACCACTGCGGCACCAGGGAAGTTCCTCTTCCTTGGTCTTTTGATTCACCTCCTGCCTCTCTCCTTTTCTGTCCTATTCTGCTTCTGGGTGCAAGTCATTCTCGATCTCTTCCATTTCTATTTCCCTTTCTGTCTGTCTTTCTTTGTTCCTGTCTCCTGGGTCCAGCTGTTTTTCAATTCCTATCTCTCTTTCTGCCTCCCCCAAATCTGGTTCTCTCTCTCTCTCTCTCTCTCTCTCTCTCTGGGTCCTGCAGCTGTCTGCACACCAGGCCTATGTCATGCCCATCTCATTGCTGCCCAATGGCCAGGACACCAAGTCCTCCATTGTCCAGCTGTCCCCCAAACACCCCATGCCCTGGAATGAGTGAGGGCTGGACAGAGCTACCAGAATAGACCCTTCTTCCCCTGCCCACTGTCCAGGCCATCCATCCCTACTCAGCTCTAAGCCCAAAACTTTTAAAAAATGAAGTTTTTCTCCCAACTTCATCTTCTGAAAATTGGCAACCAGAAAGAAAAAGAATTATGCATTTATGCTGCCTGTCCTGTGTAACTTATATTTCAGGGTGGCCAAATAGCTCTAAGTGGTGGAGAAAACTTCTTACTTACAGAAGAACTCCAGCTAATGTAGAAGGAATATGGAATTAGAAAAATCACCATTTTGCAACCCCTTAATGAAATAATTGATCAAAGCAAGAATCGTCAATGGATGAAACCAAGGACGGTGGTTGATGGAGAACTTTACAATGGAGGAATAAGGCTGTCACTACCTGACCCCACTGATGAATCTTAGCATCGCTAAAAATGGCACAACCACATGCCGTGTACCTCCTGATGTGACACAATCTGGAGCACTCAGCACCACCTGTGAAGGACTCTTGCCAAACAAAGAAAAAAACTGAACATGATTCTAATCAAACCTCTAGAGCTAACCTCCATTTAATGAGAAATATGGGGGGTGGAGGAACAAATTAAATGACACAACAAGGACGTGAGAAAACATATCCAGAACGTGGGACATTCTAAAGGAGATCTGACTGGATTTCTTCAACTAGTCAATGGCTGGTGGTGGTGGTGGGGAGACCTTGTTTGGTTCCTGATTGGGACCACCCAATTGTAAAGAGACATTTTTAAACTGCTGGAAACATTTAATTATGAACTGGGTACTTACAATGCCAAGGAACCTGTGTTGATTTTGTTAAATGTGAAAATGGCTTTGAGGTTATGTAAGAAAAGGTCCGTATTTCCTAGAGATGCACACTGAAGTATGGAGTGATGTATTTAATTTTAAGTATTTTGGCAAACAAAAAAAGAAAGAAAGAAGGAGAAGAAACAAAGGGACAAAAATCAATATTGTTGAATTAAGTATATAGGGTTTCATAGAACTATGCTCTCTACCTTTATGTATGTTTGAACATTTTCATAATAGAGGTTTTAAATGATGCTCCTCTGGTAAGCATGGTTCCTAGTAATTCCCAGAGCATCCTCCCCACCTGCCCTGAAAGCCAGACTTCCCCTGTGACTCCCCACACACAGACCCCAGCCCTCCTTGCCCTCTACTAGAAGTGTGTCCTAGAGATGGAATTGCACTCCCAGTCTGTCCTTTATCCCCTTCAGTCCCCTGCTGCTCAGCTGGCACATTTCCCAGCTGTGCTTCATAGCTTCGAGGGGCCAGGGGAACCTTAAAGAGTTAACATATTTTGAATAGGTCCTACAATAAAAGTAATCCAAAATAATGTAATCTTCCTTAAAGTCTCTCTTTGTCAGGTGCTTCTGAGCAAAATGCAACTCAATAATGGAGAGCACTGGCCTCCATCCTGGAAGACAGAAGACAAAGCACGTAAGGCCATCCTGTCCCACTCCCTGCCTTCATTCAGGATGAACTCCTCCCTCAAAGAAAAGACCACCAGGAACTGAGAGACTGGGTGTCAGGAGTTCAAGGGGTTTCAGTCCAGGATCAGAATAAAAGGCCATTTGGATCCCTCATGCCCTCACTCACTGAATGACCTTGGGAAATCATGATTTTTGAGTCTTCGTGTTTCTAGACAAATGCATGGGAACCAATACCTTTTCTACTCTCTAGAAGTTTGCCAGTTAAGGATAAAGGCAACTTGGAACTTGTAGGATATACATCTCAGCTGTTTACTTTATCATAAGAAAGTATTTCTCAAGTTATAATTCCAGATCCTCCCACCCTCTACCCTCCAAACAGGGGCTTCCCTGGTGGCGCAGTGGTTGAGAATCTGCCTGCCGATGCAGGGGACATGGGTTCGAGCCCTGGTCTGGGAGGATCCCATGTGCCGCGGAGCAACTAGGCCCGTGAGCCACAACTGCTGAGCCTGCGCGTCTGGAGCTTGTGCTCTGCAACAAGAGAGGCCGCGACAGCGAGAGGCCCGCGCACCACCATGAAGGGTGGCCCCTGCTCGCCGCAACTACAGAAAGTCCACGCACAGAAATGAAGACCCAACACAGCCATAAATAAATAAATAAATAAAATTAAAAAAAAAAGAAAACCAACATTTGCTAATCACCTGTGCAGGTGGGTGAAGCCATTTAATCTTCTTAGAAATCATGAGTGTGGAACTAGAAAGATCTGGGTCCCAGTTCTGACTCTACCTCTTACCATGTGACTCTAGTCATGTTACTTAACCTTTCCAATTCTGAAGGATAATCACAGTAACTACCTAAAGGGTTGTTGTGACAGTTAAACAATTCATCTACAGCAGTTGGCCCAGGACTTCTTAAGACAGAACTTAGGTACATAATAACTGTTTGATAAGTGTTACCAGCTAATAAAGACCAGCACTTTTTAGAGTAGTTTACACGTATTAACTTATTCATTCATTTATTCATCAAGTATTTATTGAATGTTTTTATGTACCATTAACCATTTTAAGTACTGGGAATACAAGTGAACAAAACAGATAAAAATCTGTAGGGAGAAGAAATAGTAAATAAGCAAAATATATAGTGTGCCAGATGGTGTTAAGTGCTATGGAGAAAATGCAGCAAAGGAGAATAGAGAGTTGGTAGGGAAGCAGGTAGATTACTGTGGCAGAGGTGGTGGTGTTTTTTCAAACAGGTTGGCCAAGGAAGGCCTCTCTGATAAGGTGACACTTGAAGACAGAACTGCAGGGGCTGAGGGAGGGAACCATGTGGATATCTGGGAGAAGAACCAGAACTTTACAGGGCACAGTGTGCAAAGGCCCTGGTGGTAGACAGTATAGATGGAGAAGGCGTAGGAAGGAGAATGGTAGGAGATAAGGTCAGAGATGTAGCAGTGGAACAGAGGACAGAGGGTTTTGTAGGCCATTATAATGATTTTGGATTTTATACTTTGTGAGATGGGAAACCATTGGAGGGTTTTGAGGAGATAATACTAGGCTGGAAAGAGTTTAAATAACCTTTCCAAGGTAACACAGCTGGTAAGTGGCAGAGGGTGGGCATCCGGCTCCAAGGCTGGAATTCTTAACCCTTAACTGCCACTGAACTTCAGCCTTTTATATTTGGGCGCTGCTCTCCTATGACTGCCGACCAAGAAACTGGGACACTGAGAAGTCATATGGCTTGCCCGAGGCCACAGGGCTGGGATTTGAGCCTTGGCCGTCTGCAAACCAAAGTCCAAGTCCTTTACACCACACTGCCTCCCTCAGGTGTCTGGGCCATACTGACTTCTGGCCTGGAGGTCACTACTCTGCGAGAGGAGGGAAGCGAGGAGCCCGTCTCGGCTTGGGGCGGCGATGTTCCTCAAGAAGCTCAAGCCCCAGCTCTGCGGTACTGCTGGCATTTTCCCAGGCACAGCTGCTCTGCCTAACCCAGGGCACGGATGAAGAGACAGAAACTGTGTCTTTACTTCCAGGGGGCCCCGCAGGTATCCAGGAGTCAAAGGAGCGGGTGTCACAGGAGGGCAGCGGACAGGGCCAAACCCGGAGCAGCGACCACCACCGCCTCCTCTTGAGCCCCAGCAGGCGTCCGGAGCTCAGCGCCCCGGTTGGGGCGAAAGGGCGGAGTAGGGGCGGGGTTTGAGCGCCGCGCCCCCGTCACGTGACGGGACCCATCATGGCTGCGGCCAGAGGGCTCCCAGGCTCCCGGAAGCAGGCTGTGAGGGGCGGGCGCGCTGGGGGAACCCGAGCCGGAGGTAGAGCGGGCAGGGCGGGCAGGGCGGCCGGGCGGCCTGGACCCGGGCGTGTCCGGAGCGTCCCCGCAGACCGGGGCAGCAGGTGAAATGGTGTCTGGGCGAGGCGCGAGCGGATGTGGCGGCGCTGGGCAGGGACTAGGGGGCGCATTGTGTGTGTGCGGGGGTGCCCTGACCTGGAGGAGGGAGAATCTGAGATGCACGCGCGTGACCCAGAAGCAACTCGAGAGGCCCGCGCGGGTGGTAGGGATGCCCGGGACAGATGACGAGACGTTGAGGGCAAAAACGGGCTCCCCAAAGAGGATGGGAGGTAACAGAAGGAAGTGTTGTATGCATAAGCTACTGTGGGAGGGGGCAGCAGCCCCTTAGCTGCAGGGCTGGGATTAGTGAAGGAACTCCCTCTCTGCTATACCAGGCAAGGATGGGGCGAATGCGCAATCTTCTCCCCTCTCCCACCCCTTCCCTGCCGCACAGTGTCCTTGGAGACCGCTCTGGTGGGCCACTCCTGCCACCCACCCAGCTGGTCCCTCCGGTCTGAGCTCCGGGGGAGTGGAGTTGAGGGCTGGGGAAGTGCAGGTGGCAGCGGGGGGTTGGGTGGAGCTGCCTTCTGCTTAGACACGCAGCCCCTTGACGGCGCTATCCGGGCAATGGATGTGACTCTGAAGCCGCCTTCTCTCCCTAGGTTTTCCGGGGGCCGGCCATGCTGGTGACTGCCTACCTTGCCTTTGTGGTCCTCCTGGCCTCCTGCCTGGGGTTGGAGCTGTCAAGATGCCGGGCTAAGCCCTCTGGAAGAGCCTGCAGCAATCCCTCCTTCCTTCGGTTTCAACTGGACTTCTATCAGGTCTACTTCCTGGCCCTGGCAGCTGACTGGCTCCAGGCCCCCTACCTCTATAAACTCTATCAACATTACCACTTCCTGGAGGGACAAATCGCCATCCTCTATGTCTGTGGCCTTGCCTCCACAGTCCTCTTTGGACTGGTGGCCTCCTCCCTTGTGGATTGGCTGGGTCGCAAGAAGTCTTGTGTCCTTTTCTCCCTCACTTACTCTCTCTGCTGCTTAACCAAACTCTCTCAGGACTACTTTGTGCTGCTGGTGGGCCGAGCACTTGGTGGGCTGTCCACAGCCCTGCTCTTCTCGGCCTTTGAGGCCTGGTACATCCACGAGCATGTGGAACGGCATGACTTCCCCGCAGAGTGGATCCCGGCTACCTTTGCCCGAGCTGCTTTCTGGAATCACGTGCTGGCTGTCGTGGCAGGTGTGGCAGCTGAGGCCGTGGCCTGCTGGATGGGCCTGGGGCCTGTGGCACCCTTTGTGGCTGCCATCCCTTTCTTGGCTCTGGCTGGGGCCTTGGCCCTCCATAACTGGGGAGAGAACTACGGTCGGCAGCGTGCCTTCTCCAAGACCTGTGCTGGCGGCCTGCGCTGTCTCCTGTCGGACCGTCGTGTGCTGCTGCTGGGCACCATTCAGGCCCTGTTTGAGAGTGTCATCTTCATCTTTGTCTTCCTCTGGACGCCTGTGCTGGACCCACACGGGGCCCCGCTGGGCATCATCTTCTCCAGCTTCATGGCAGCCAGCCTGCTCGGCTCATCTCTGTACCGCATCGCTACCTCCAAGAGGTACCACCTTCAGCCCATGCACCTAGTGTCCCTCGCTGTCCTCATCGTCGTCTTCTCCCTCTTCATGTTGACCTTCTCTACCAGCCCAGGCCAGGAGAGCCCAGTGGAGTCCTTTATAGCCTTCCTCCTTATCGAGTTGGCCTGTGGGCTGTACTTTCCCAGCATGGGCTTCCTGCGGAGAAAAGTGATCCCTGAGACAGAGCAAGCTGGTGTCCTCAACTGGTTCCGGGTGCCCCTGCACTTACTGGCCTGCTTGGGACTTCTGGTCCTCCATGACAGCGATCGCAAAACAGGCACTCGGAACATGTTCAGCATCTGCTCCGCCATTATGGTGATGGCTCTGCTGGCGGTGGTGGGGCTCTTCACTGTGGTCAGGCATGATGCTGAGCTGCGGGTGCCCTCACCCACCGGGGAGCCCTATGCCCCTGAGCTCTAATCCTGTTCCAGGATGAGGGAGCTGGTATGGACCCTTGAATCCCACCTCTCCAGGGCTGTACAGATCTCTCTGTGGCTTTGCGACTGTCTGGCCCCTCATCCTGTCCTGGGGCCCCTCCTGCCAGTGCTTTGGGTTGGGAAGCACATGCGGGTGATGGCCTGGAAAGAAGATGCCAAAAGTTGCCTCTGTGTCACTCTCTTCCCCCTTTCTACTTAAAAATAAACACTTTTAATTGATCATCGATTTGATTTACTCATCCTCACCTGTACCCACCTCAGTAGTTCTGGTGAGAGGGCAGCTGGAGGTTGTGAGGAAAGAGGTGGGGTAACCAGCAGAAGGTTTGTACTTCTAGCCTCTCTAAGATTGCCTCCAGCTTAACCTGAGAGCTGTGGAATTGCCTCTCAACAGAAATGGGTGGGAAATGCCTGAGGCCCCTAGACCCTCCATATCTTGTTACTCTGGGGTCAGGCACCCTCCCCGGTTGCCAAGCAAAAACCTTGCTCCACATCCAGGGTGAGGCAGTCTCTGGAGCATATGGGGTGGATGCCCATGCCACTGAGCAAAGATTCCAGGGGCTTGAGCTGCGTCTGTGACCACCCCTTGGGGCAAATCTGGAGCCTTCCTGCAGGAACAAGCTTGCAGCTCAGCACATGTGTGCTGTCTGCCTTCTGCCTCTGTGGCTGTAGATGCACCATGTGTCCAGCATCACCGGGGTCCATCAGCTCCTGTATCCTTGCCTTGCAGGAAACCCAAGTGAAGGGCTGCCAAGGAGAGAGAGCAGTGAATGGATGAGGGACTGGGATCTTGTCTGTACCTGACTCTTCCCCACCCAGAGTGAGTGAGGGTGAGGGAGCCATCAGGGCAGGAAACAGTACCAGTAGGAACACCAGTTCTGTGAGCCCCTCCCTGCCTCACCTCCGATTGTATCTGCCTTTCCTCCTCCCACCCAAAACCTGGGCTTCTCAGGGGAAGCAGAGCCAGCAGTTAAGAAGGGTGGGGATGGAGGGAGGGTAGGCCCAAGGGTGTGTCCTGGAATGTGCTTGAGGTGGGCATGAGGGACCTACCTGTCTGGAAAAGAGGTTGATGACCTTTCCGTGGGTCCTAGACTACTCTTCCCAGACAGGAAGACGCAAGACTTTCCAAGAGCTGCAGGTCCAAACCTGTGTGGGGAGATAGTATCACCTGGTGTAGGAGGAATGTGGGGTGGATGTGCTCCTGCAGGGTGAGGCCGAGGGGGAGGGAAGAGTGGTGGTCTCAGGTCCCTAGTCAGACAAGGGAAAAAACACATTCCCCCACCCAGCCTGCAGGGAATAGAAGTTGAGGTTAAGTATGAAAAAACAGCTATCTTTTCCTTCCCCCATCTCGAGGCTAAAACAGAGTCTGCTGCTGCAGTAACTCCACTTCCCCTTTCTGCCCTATGGAGCTGGACCTCGATGTATTTTAATTGCTTGTAGACTTTCCATCTCTCTCTACCACAGTATGATCTCCTTGAAGACAGGAGGAAATTGTGTCCTATTTGCCCTTGTCTCCCCCATATTTACACACAAGTCGGGGCTTGGCCCGTGGCTGTGCTCAGTAAATGTCTGGAGAGGAGACAGGCTAGCTCACACGTGGCTTTTCAAGAGCCGCCCATTTGGGAAATCTATTAGACTAGAATCCAGAGCCTAGTTAATGATTTGTTGTTTTGGATGACAGTAATTGTTTACTGATAGAAGCATGAGGGGGCCCCATATTCCTAAGTGATAAGGAAATGGGGGGGTAGAGGAGACAGACTAATGAGTTTCCCTTAGCTTTGTCCCTGCTGAGCTTTCTTCAAAGGAGCTGGTAGCAGATAGAGTGGGGAGGGTTCTTCCTGTCAAGACTCATCGGCTCACAGGCATCTTAGAGGTCGTCCAGTCAGCCTTAAACATATTTTTATTGAGCACCTACTATATGCCATGCACTGTATTACTAGGTGCTGGTGAAATTTTTTACCCAAGAGGAAAACCCACTTAAAGGGCATGTAGCAAGTGGATGGCAAAGCCAAGGCCAAACCTTGCCTCCTGCTGCCTGCCCAGTACCCCTTCTATATGGCATGTACTGACTCTGTCCCCTGGGCCTTCACCTACCTGCCTTGCCCCCTCTAGCCCTCTTCCCTCCTCCCGAGCCCTGTCCCTGGAGAAGGGCAAGAGTGTGGGAGCACTTAGCTGTGGCCGCCTGGCCCACCTTTGGATATTTACCAATATGAGGCAAATGAGGGATTGCTTCACCAGGCGCACGCTGCCTGCAAAACACTGCTTGTGATGCCTTGCTGAGAGGCAGCAGAGGGAACTGGTGAAGAGCATGGAGTCAGAGCCTGACTGCCTGGGTTCAACTTTGTGCCTCAGTTTCCTCATCTATAAAATGGGGATGATGGTATAGTTTCTACTCCTAGGGCTCATGTGAGGATTAAATTAAGCACTTAAGAGCAGCAGTTGGCCCCCAGTGTAAGTACTACATAAGTGTTTGCTTTCATATTTTATTGTTTAACTTTTTCAATCCAGCTGAGCCTAGCCAGATTTGGGTGTGAGAATGAGTGGACGGGACTGTAATGGGGTGTAGAACTTTCCAACCCATCCCAGTGGTTGGGTGATTCCCAGCAGTGTTTATCCTTGGTCCTGGCCCAGAGAGCAGGATCAAGCTATCTGAGAAGCCTTCTACTTTGGGGTATGTGAGCAGCTGAGGAGGGTGTCAGTGTGTTCCACTTGAACTCATTTCCTCTTCCTCAAGTGGGAAGGTCAGCTTGGTGTCAGACTTGATACACACCACCATCTTTCACTAAGAGAGGCTCCTGATTTTCTGACTTTCCATCCAGCTGGATATATAATTATTTTATTTGGAGCATTTAAGTGATCCTGAGGAGAACAGAAACAGCCCAAGGAACCAGGAGCCAATGGACAAGAAGGCAGGAGGACTGGGTCATGAGGACAGTACTGCGTTCTGAGGCTGGAGAATGACCTCTTCCTGGAAATTCAGTCCCTGCTCAGGGAGGAGAATGGCTGCCCCCAGTTAACAGCCATGACCCTTTGGCTGGATCTAGGTTCCACTCCCCAACACACTTTCCCTAACCCCAATCCTGTGGTTCTCCTTGTTGCTTTTATTATTTTTTGCCACCACTTCCCCACAGAACCACAGAATAGAATTATTAGACAAACAAAAGTTTGTCATGCTTGGGATCAGACCTAATGTTATAAAAATATGTCACATTTGCTTTAATAATTTTTTTTTTTGGTACGCGGGCCTCTCACTGTTGTGGCCTCTCCCGTTGTGGAGCACAGGCTCTGGATGCGCAGGCTCAGCGGCCATGGCTCACGGGCCCAGCCGCTCCGTGGCATGTAGGATCTTCCCTGACCGGGGCGTGAACCCGTGTCCCCTGCATCGGCAGGCGGACTCTCAACCACTGTGCCACCAGGGAAGCCCAATAATTTTTTTTAACAATAAAGTAATATGGGCTCATTGTAAAAGAGTCAAATGCAAATACAGAAATATATATTTAATATAAATATGTGAATGTAAATACATGTTTATATGTTACATTAAAATACATATATTTATATTGATGTATAGATATATTACAAATATAAATACATATATACATGTAGAAATATAAAATGTAAAAAATGATAGGCTCCCTTAAGCCTCCTATTCATACCACTGTTAAATGTTTATAGTCTAGTGCATAGAATGTTTTTTTAATAAAAATGAATCACACCTTTCAAGCTGCAACTTGTTTGTTTGTTTTTTACATAAAAGTATATCTTGTTTTTTACATAAAAGTATATCTTGGTTTTCTCTTTTTAAAATGATTGAAATCCGCAGGAAGACTATAACAATCATTCATGTATCTCTGGCATCTTCATATGTCATTAAATATAAAACACGCCTTTTAACGGCTGCGAAGCCCCGTTGGGCCTTTGGAAAGCATTTTATATCTGTTCTAGTTGAGGCTGGCAGAACCCCTGGCAGGGAGTGAGGCTAGATGTTACTACCCCATTTCACAGATTAATAATAAATTGAACTGGGACTAGAACCTGGCTCCTCTGTCCAAACTCAAGTTGAAAGCTCTTTTCACTGTCCCGTACTGTCTCTTTGTAAACATCAGGGATTCAAGTGAGGGATTGAATTATGTGACTCAAGTTCACATTGGTCAGCACTTTTTTTTTTTCAGTTTTATCATAGTTTTTGTTGTTGTTTTTTTGATGTGGACCATTTAATTAATTAATTGATTAATTTTGGCTGCACCGGGTCTTAGTTGTGGCATATCTTTGCTGCTGTATGCGGGATCTAGTTCCCCCACCAGGGATCGAACCTGGGCACCCTGCATTGGGAGTGAGGAGTCTTACCCACTGGTCCACCAGGGAAGTCCCTTGTCAGCACTTCTTGATCTCTATAGAACTTCCTTCTTGTTAGAAGTAGAAGACGCATAAAAAAAGGATGTTTTAGGGCTTCCCTGGTGGCGCAGTGGTTGAGAATCTGCCTGCTAATGCAGGGGACACGGGTTCAAGCCCTGGTCTGGGAGGATCCCACATGCCGCAGAGCAACTAGCCCCCCTGAGCCACAACTACTGAGCCTGCGCGTCTGGAGCCTGTGCTCCACAACAAGAGAGGCTGCGATAGTGAGAGGCCCGCGCACCGCGATGAAGAGTGGCCCCTGCTTGCCACAATTAGAGAAAGCTCTCGCACAGAAACGAAGACCCAACACAGAAAAAATAAATTAATAAGTTAATAAACTCCTACCCCCAACATCTTCTTTAAAAAAAAAAAAAAAGGATTCTCCTTGAGGAGAATCAAGTAGATATACATAGGGAAAAAGTCCTAGAACACTGTCAAAGCACTGACTGCTAAGGTGTAAGCAAGACGAAATGAGTACTGAGAGAACTGATGTATCATACACATTTAGCCCCTGCAGCAATATTACCATTACAACGCTGAGATTCTTCGTCATTGTTTTGTTTTGCTGTTGTTGTTTGTTTTTAAATAGTCTTCCCGGCTAGATTCTCATCTCCTAAAAGAGGTTGATGATGATGAAGAAAACCAATAATAGAGAAGGATGAGTTAATAGAGTTCATCACGGAAAAGCTAACTGGAAGACCCAAAGTTGTGAACTGAATTCCTTGGAGGAAGGAAAGAGCAGCAGAGCCAAGTGAACGTGTATGTTTGGGGAAGTAGTTAGTACTTACCGAATATAAGCCATTAAAAAGTGTGAAATATCCCAGTGAATGAGTTTCCCGTCGCCACTCACAGCTTCCACCCCACCCCTCTACCCTCCATCCCCCATCAAGAAGATCCTGTCTTCCTCAAACAATCCAATTGATGCAAGGAGCAAGGCTGGAAGGCAGAGAGAGCTGGAAGTCGCCACAGTACTCATGTCAGTGGCCCCGGAAAACTATATTTTTAAAGAATTCCATGAAAGGCTACACCCTTTCTTCCTAGTAAGCCAAACCGCGAGTTTCCAAGTAAGTTCTTTTTGTTATCTAACCTATTTCCCTTGTCTGCAAATTTAAACTCTTTCCGAGGTCTGAAGATAAAGGGGAGGAGAAGGAGGCAGGGAACTGGCCTTCACAACAGCAGCTAAGCTACACGTAGCTGAGGAAGTCGGCCCCGACTAGAAAATGTGGAAAAACCCGCATTCCCAAAAGGCTTTAGCCCTCAGAGAGGCTAGACCACGCTGGCCGGCGTCACGTGAGGACGCAGCGTGGCGAGTAAACTACAACTCCCAGCGCGCCTCGCGTCCCGCCGGCGTTACGTAGCTCTCGCTGATTGGTCGCTGGGGATATTTGAAAGGAGGGGCTGGCGCGGAAAACGAAGGTTACGTTTTGGATCCTTGCGGAGTACTCAGTCTAGTGGGTAAGTCCTGCCCGTGGAAAGAAGAATTATCTCTGGGACCGGAAGGCCTGGAGGTACTCGTGAACTTATGTATGCGCCGAGGTGAATGGTGCCCCAGCGCTGACTTGAGGAAGAGGTCGGGCGTCTCTACGAGGGAGCGTCGGGAGACCTCGAGACGTCCTGGTGATGCTCAAGAGCTCGGTGGAGGCCTCCGGTGTGGGGCGTTGGTTGGTGGGACGGGTTGGGAGGAAGGAATAGCAGAAGCGTCGGTTTATAACGGGAGCCCGGCGTCTTGGCACGTATGTTTTTCCGATAGGATTTTTTGCCCCCCCGGCCTTCCGCGGCCTTCAAGCCCTTCTCCCGCCCTTCATTTAGATCCTTTACAAATCTTCTCCGCCTTCCCTAATCCGTTTTCTCTCCCCTAGTCCCGCGGCACCATGAGGAGCTTCAAAGGAGTTAACTTTGGGACTCTGCTAAGAAGTCCAAAGGAGGCTGAAGAGCTGCTGCCTGACTTGAAGGTGGGAGTGCTGTCTGGCTGTGGATACACCTGGCTTACCAAGCTGAGCTGTTTTGTTTTTTGACTTATTTGAAGAGACAGATTAGTAGGAGATCCACTCTTGAGCAATCTCATTTCTAGTTCCTTTCCCTATCTTTTTTTTCTCCTTTGGTAGCCTCATTCACTTCTCCTCCTAGGAGTTCCTGTCCAAGCTTCCAGCTGATTCTCCCAGCTGCCGATCTGATGCCGAGAGGAGGCAAGCTTGTGATGCCATCCTGAGGGCTTGCAACCAGCAGCTGACTGTCAAGCTGGCTTGCCCTAGGCACCTGGGGAGCCTGCTGGAGCTGGCAGAGGTGGCTTGTGATGGCTACTTGATGTCTACACCCCAGCGCCCACCCCTCTACCTGGAACGAATTCTCTTCATCTTTCTGCGGAACACTGCTGCACAGGGAATCCCAGAGGCCACACTCCGAGTCGCTCAGCCCCTCCATACCTGCTTGGTGCAGTGTTCTCGACAAGCTGCTCCCCAGGACTATGAGGCTGTGGCTCGGGGCAGCTTTTCTCTGCTTTGGAAGGGGGCAGAAGCCCTGGTGGAGCGGCAAGCTGCATTGTCAGCTCGGCTAAAGGCCTTGAGCTTTCTAGTACTCTTGGAGGATGAAAGTACCCCTTGTGAGGTTCCCCACTTTGCATCTCCCACAGCCTGTCGAGTGGTAGCTGCCAATCAGCTATTTGAAGGCAGTGGGCATCGTCTGAATGAAGCAGATGCTGATTTCCTAGGTGACCTGCTCTCCAGGCATGTGATCAGAGCTTTGGTGGGAGAGGGAGGGGGCTCTCCTGGTCCTCTTTCCCCGCAGAGGGCCCTCTGTCTCTTGGAGCTCACCCTGGAACACTGCCGTCGCCTCTGCTGGGGCCACCACCACGCCAGAGCTACCAGGGCAGTGGAGAAGGCCTACGATTACCTAAGGAACACCAATCTGGCCCCCAGCCTCCAGCTTTGCCAGCTGGCAGTTGAACTGCTGCAGGTTGGCGAGGGAGGACCCCAGGCAGTGGCCAAGCTTCTGATCAAGGCATCAGCTGTCCTGAAACACAGCATGGAGGCACCGTCACCCGCACTGCGGGCATTGTGTGACAGCTGCCAGTTCTTCCTCTCAGTCCTGGAGCGAGGCACCAAGGGGCACTATGGACCTGATGCCATTCTGGGCCTCTTTGCTTTTCTTGGCAGCTACTGTTGCCTCATCCGGCAGCTGCAGCATAGTGTGAGTTAAGGACCTAGAGGTAGGGTGGGAATGTGGTTCTGTGGACTCTCCATTGGGCTAGGGTCTTTGGTAAGATCTGGAAGCCCTGGCTCCCACCTTGGTAAGCTGCTCTCTGGACCATGCCTGCCAGCCGGCAAGCAGCCTAGTATGCGCTGAGAGGGCAGTAGCCCGTCCTGATGTCCTTCTTCCTACTCCCCGGCTGTCTCAGCTCTCCAGGGTTCTGGGCCAGTCTGCAGCTTGGAGGTCCCTGTCCCTCAAACCAAGCTTCCCCTTCCTTCCTCAGGTCTGTGGGGACTCCTGCAAGCACCTTCAGGCTTTGGTTCAGATGCAGTTTCAGGGACTTCACCTCTACACTACGGTGGTTTATGACTTTGCCCAAGGCTGTCAGGTACCATCTGGAATCAAAAAACCTGGACAGGTCCTAGGGTCTGGAGTTGCTTGACTGCCCTCAGTAGAGCTTTGGGGTTGCTTTGGCTTTGGGCATGATGTGGGGTGGACATCACCTTAGACCTATTATGTTTCCTCTCACCTTTTTTGTCCCTTCAGGAAGGTGATTTGGCTGACCTGGCCCAGCTGGTGGAAAGTTGCAAATCTACTGTTGTCTGGATGATGGAGGCCTTACAGGGCCTGTCAGGCCAAGAGCTGACTGACTACCTGGGGATGACTGGTTAGTGCCCTAGGGCCCAGATACAGGGTTCTTGGGAGGGTCATCGCTTGTTAGGCAGGCAAGTAGCAGTAGCTGGATAGTTCTGTGGGGCCTTCCTATGGCTTAGGGAGGCCGTGAGAAAGATATTTATAAGGATCTCTGTATTTAACAGCAGGAGAGAAGTGATGAGGCTCATTTATCATAGCAGATGTGAATTTTTTTCTCATTGGCTTTGAAATCTGACTTGGTATTTGCTTCATGAAAATGTAGAACATTTATAACTTAAATTTTTTAAAACCAGGTAGAACATTCACATGATTCAAAATTCAAATTGCACAAAAGGGCGTACAGCGAAAAGTCCCTCTACTGTGCTTAATCCTAGTCACCCAAGTCCCACTCTGCAGAGGCAGCTAATATGGTCAATTTCTTATATATCCCTCTAGAGATATACTGTGTATATCTACTATATGTATATATACTATGTATATGTATATATTAACCAACAGGCATGAATATTTCTCCTCACCCTTTTTATTGAAATATACATACAGGAAAATACTAAGATCATAAGCAGACAGCTTGATGGATTTTTACAAAGTGAGCTTGGTTTGTAACCAACATCTAGGTCAAGTAACAGAGCATGACACAGACCCCTGAAAAAAACCCTCTTTGTGCCCCCTTCTGGTCCCCACACCCCAACAGTAACCACTAACTATCCTAACAGCATCAATTAGTTTTACCTGTTTTGTATTTCATAATAAATTTCCCCCTCAGTTTTACAAAAAGCATAGCCCTTTAGTTTGAATTATATAAACCTAATGAGTTCAGTCACTAGAAGGTTTTAGAGCGTTTTTCATATTCATATTGTCAGGTTGAACCTGGCCACAGGTCATCAGGAGTCACAAAAATTAATAGTATGAAAATTCTTCCCACAGAGTATTGAAGACCTACTTTATTTTCTCCCAGCCATCTACATCGATAGCCAAGAAGCTGCCTAAACTAGAATTTAGGAAAATTGTATTCATTCAGTGAATATTTATTGAGTACCTACTATGTGCTAAGCACTGTTCTGAGTACTTAGATATGTCAGTTAATAAAACAAAGATCTCTGCTCTCATGAAGCCACATTCTGGTTGGGGGAGAAAGACCATAAACAGTAGAATAATTGAAGTACAACATGTTAGAAAGTGATCAGAAATATGGAAGGGAAGGAAAAGTAGAGCAGGATAAGAAAGGGAATTAGGAGGTCAGGGTAGGTGGGGGGGGGCAAATTACCGTTTAAACAGGTGGTCAGGGACTTCCCTGGTGGTCCAGTGGTTGGAACTCCACGCTTCCAGTGCAGGGGGTGCGGGTTCAAATCCCTGGTTGGGGAACTAAGATCCCACATGTCATGTGGCCAAAAAAAAAAAAAAAACGGTGGTCAGGGTAGGCCTCTTGGAGAGGGTGACATGAGCACAGCCTGGAGGGTGTGAGGGAATTGACCATGTGGAAACCTGGGAAACGACGTCCCCTAGCAGAGGAAGCAGCCAGTGTCAAGGCCCTACAGCAGGAGAGGGGCTGGCGTGTTCAAGGACTAGCAGGGAGGCTAGTGTGGCTTCACTGGAATGAGGGAAGGAGAGGGAAGTAAAGGATAGGCCAGAGCGTTTCCCCCAAAATGCTGACCTTTGGAGCAAGGTGAAGACAGAGATTGGCATGTGAGGAGAGACGGGCCCTGTGTGGGAATGAGGACTTGGATCTTGTAAAACAAGTACAGAGAGGCTGGCTGGTGTGGGGTTACCTTCCTGGAATGGAGGGCATGGGCTGACTTGGAGCATAAAGGGGAGAGCTGTCCCATTCTCATTCCCTAGCCATGGGGGTTCCTGGCTGATCTGGGGACTGCTGAGATGACCACAGGTTTAGTGTCTCTGCTGCCCCTCCGACGGCAGAGGGCAGTGGAACCATTCCTGCGGTCGGCTGTCCTCTCTCTCCCCTGCAGCCTCTTACACCAGTAACCTGGCCTACAACTTCTATAGTCACAAGCTTTATGCCGAGGCCTGTGCCATCTCTGAGCCCCTCTGTCAGCACCTGGGCTTGGCAAAGCCAGACACCTATGCTGAGGTGCCTCCTGAGAAGGTATGAGGGCAGGAGGGAGGTTATATTGAAGGGAGGAGGGGGCTCAAGTAGCATGAAAGGGCCTGGCCAGGACCCTGCCTTGGAGTAGAGAGTTAGGAGCTGCGTGTTGGCAGCAGTACCTGGGGCAGTGTTTCCCAGACCTCACCTGTACTGTTATTTACTTAATTTTTTTTGATTCATTCACTTTTTTTTTTTTAAACTCACCACGCCTTCATATTTTCTTTTTTTTTTTTTTTTTGATTCACTTTTTATATTTAGCCTTGTCCTGGGCCAGTGGTTTTCAACCTGGCTAGACATTAGAATCACCTGAGTGAACTAAAAAAAAAAAAAAATTCTAAAGCCTGTCCTAAGCTAATTGCTTCAGAATCTCTGGCACTGGAGCCCAGGCATCTGGATATTTTTCTTAAAGTTCCTCTATGTGGTCCTTTGGGCAACCAGAGTGAGAACCACTGTCATAAAGCAGGAATACCCATGAAATGATGGGTTGGCAAGACGGGTCATAGAGGGCCTTGGGTTTCATTTGATGAGCCTCTCGATTTAAGTGGAGGCCTGGTATCGGATTGGTATCTTGGGCTTCTCGGCATCACTGTGGCGAATAAACAGAAGGAGAGGACAACACCAGGCACCCAGGTGGCTCTAGCAGCCCAGGCAGGAAAGGGTGGGTGTCTGAACTGAAACAGCTTCCCAAGGGATGGAAAGAAGTGGGTGAGTGCAGGAAGTCAAGGAGTAACCTGGAAAGTGACTGGTGTGAGGGAGGGAGAAGGAAGAGGCCAAGATGGTCTCGCCTTTCCAACTCAGGAGAAGGTGGTGATTTGCTGAGAAGGGTCAGGAGGGGCTTCCCTGGTGGCGCAGTGGTTGAGAGTCTGCCTGCTAATGCAGGGGACACGGGTTCGAGCCCCGGTCTGGGAAGATCCCACGTGCCGCGGAGCAACTGGGCCTGTGAGCCACAACTACTGAGCCTGCGCGTCTGGAGCCTGTGCTCCGAAACAAGAGAGGCCGCGATAGTGAGAGGCCCGCGCACCGCGATGAAGAGTGGCCCCCACTTGCCACATCTAGAGAAAGTCCTCGCTCAAGAAACGAAGACCCAACACAGCAAAAATAAATAAATTAATAAACTCCTAAGCCCCAACAACTAAAAAAAAAAAAAAAAGAAGGGTCAAAAGAAGGAGCAGGTTTGCAGGGGTGCGGGTGATGGATATATGGGTGGATGGGTTGAAGCCTCAGGTTGAGAGCACCCAGATATTTAGTTCTTAGGTGTCTGTGGGGCGGGGTTGGGGGCAGGAGGACCCTGAGCACACACATCCTCCCCCATGGTACAGACTCCTTGCTTCCTCTCTCCAGTTTGGTCTGTTTTCTTCCTCTGGTCAGTTGCACAGATGCTTCCGGCTGCACATAGAGAGTTTGAAGAAACTGGGTAAACAGGCCCAGGGCTGCAAGATGGTGACTTTGTGGCTGGCAGCCCTGCAGCCCTGTGGCCCCAAACACATGACTGAGCCAGTCACCTTCTGGGTCCGGGTCAAGATGGATGCAGCCAGAGCCGGAGACAAGGAGCTACAGCTGAAGTGAGTTGGTGGGGAGGGGGACAACCATTTTTATCCCCTGGAGAGGGCTGCTTTGGCACTCATGGTCACATTCATCCTCACGTCTGAAAAAGGCACTGTTTCCTCCATTCATCATTATGGATTGAGTGCCGACTGTGTGCCAGCCACTGTGCTGGGTAGTTGGGGGGACAGTGGTGACAGGCAATTGTTCTTGCTTTCACCACTGGAAACTGAGCTCTCAGCAAGCTGAGGCGGGGACTCCTTGGCCTGGGGCAGAGGCGCCGTGCTTCATGGGCTCCCCGGTGCTGAGCCTGCCCTCTCTCAGGACGCTGCGAGACAGCCTGAGCGGCTGGGACCCAGAGACCCTGGCTGTCCTGCTCAGGGAGGAGCTGCGGACCTACAAGGCAGTGCGGGCCAACACGGGGCAGGAACGTTTCAATGTCATCTGCGACCTGCTGGAGCTGAGCCCCGAGGAAACTCCGGCCGGGGCCTGGGCCCGAGCCACCCACCTGGTGGAACTGGCTCAGGTGCTCTGCTATCACGACTTTGCCCAGCAGACCGACTGGTGAGGAGGAAGGCCTGGGAAGGCGACTCTTGCTTCTTGCCCTAGCTCCTCTTACCCTTCCTGGAGCCCGTTTCCCTCTCCACATCCCTGAGCACTCCCTTGAGTTTGTGGTCATGGGAACTCAATTCAAAGGATGAGGCCAGCTGTGCTGCAGAAGGCTCTTCCCAGGACAGCGTGGCAGGCACTCACAGTAGCCTGGCTTAAGTGTGTCTTCTCCCTATAGCTCTGCCTTGGATGCCATCCGGGAAGCCCTGCAGCTTCTGGAGTCTGTGAGGCCCGAGGCCCAGGCCGAGGATCGGCTTCTGGATGATAAAGCACAGGCCCTGCTGTGGCTCTACATCTGTACCCTGGAGGCCAAAATGCAGGAGGTGAGCATGGTTGCTGTGGGGTTGAGCAGGACTGGATACAGGGTTTATTTTCCCTGGGCCCCAGTAAGCTCGTGACAACCCTGTTTTCACCCTGGTCGCCCCATCCAGGGTATTGAGCGGGATCGGAGGGCCCAGGCCCCTAGTAACCTGGAGGAGTTTGAAGTCAATGACCTGAACTATGAAGATAAACTCCAGGAAGATCGTTTCCTATACAGTAACATTGCCTTCAACCTGGCTGCAGATGCTGGTGAGAGCCGTGAACGTAGTGTGGTGGGATGGGGCCTCCTCTGTGGCTTCCTACGGGTGCCCCAGGTGTGAGGGAGGCTGCCCTGTAGAGTGGAAGGTGGGCACAAGGGCAGAGGCCATTATGGGGAAGAGGACCACCTTTCCCCAGATGCCCACACTGAGAGAATGACTGGTCCCTTTCTTCTTACTTACAGCTCAGTCCACATGCCTGGACCAAGCCCTGGCCCTGTGGAAGGAGGTGCTTACAAAGGGGCAGGCCCCCGCTGTGCGGTGTCTGCAGCAGACAGCAGCCTCCCTGCAGATCCTAGCGGCCCTCTATCAGCTGGTGGCAAAGGTAATGGGGCAGGGCATTGACACGGGCCAGAAACCCAGCTCCTTCACCTTCTTTGGCCTGTGTCCCTGCTGAGAAGTCATGTCATCCAGTGTGGGCTCTGTCACCAGTCTCCCTGAGTTAAATCCAGGCTCCAGCGTTTACTAGTACATGGCCTTAAACAAGTTGCTTAACCTTCCAGGCCCATTTCCTTATTTCTAAAATGAGGGTGATAATAATACTAACTCATAGCCTTGTTAGCATTCAGTGAGATAATGCGTGAAAGATGGTGTGTGTAAACGGAATACTCAAACATTAGCCATAATTATTGGTAATTATCAGATAATTTGAGACCTGTGTACTCAGAAAAAATACATAAATGCCTACAGATACAATTTTACATTTTTACATGCAATGTCAGGTTTCAAGGACTCCCTGAAGCTCTTCCCTGGACCCCATATTAGGAACCTCTGAAAAAGGACGTTGCACATAGAGGATCTTTGTTACTGTGGGCATTACGTCATATTCCTAGCAGGAGGAGCCTGGGAAGCTGCCTGAGCCCTAGATTTGAGTCTCGGCTTTACCACATTTGTGTTATGTGAACTTAGACAAGCAACTTAACATAACCTATTAGTTTCCTCATCTGTAAAATTAGGATTAGAGTTGCTATGAAAATAAAGTGAGCTGGCACAGTGCCTGGCACATAGCAAACGCTCAGGAAATCCTGGCTATTGAAGACAACTGGTGTGTGGGCTTTAAAACAAGTGAGGGGGTAGGAGGGTTTGCAGACGTCCTCGCTGCTCTCCTCTCCGGCTCCCTGAGGATGGCCAGTGGTTGCTCTGTCTGGGTGGCCACATTCCAGCCAGGCCCTCAGGTCAGACCAAGGTCCCAAAGGGCTGGAGAGGAGGGGCTAGAAATGAAGGCTTGAGCGCGAGCTGGGTAAATGTGCTGCTCCTGGCCTCCCAGCCCCTGCGAGCTCTGGAGGTCTTCCTGCTCATACGGATCGTCTCCCAGAGACTGGAGGACCACGCAAAGGCAGCCGGCTCCTCCTGCCACGTCACCCAGCTCCTCCTGACACTTGGCTGTCCCAGCTACGCCCAGGTGAGTGCCCAGCCACGCTAGCCTGGGGCTGCAGGGGGACCTGGCTTCCGTGACCCAGCTCTCCTCTGAGAAGGTAGGCTACTGAAGGAGTGGCTTCTCTGCCTTCTGCGCCACATTTGGCTGAAGGATGGTAAAGTGTGGAGTGGTTGGGACACAACTGGGGGAGAGGAGGCATCTTTCTCCGTCTCACTGCCAAACCAACCGTTCATTCAGTCTTACCTAGTCTGCACTGGCAATACGCTGCTAATCCTGGGTTTCCCAGCCATTTCTGTTGTCCCAGTTGATGCTTCTTGTTCACTTAGGGCCGTTAACAATGTATCCTAACTGGTCTCCTGGCCTCCAGTTCCTCCCTTTTCCACTCCATCTACTAGCCGGATCATGTTAGGCACAGGTCTGATCTTATCTCTTTCCTGCTTAAAGGATTACATTGGCTTCTCCACTACCTGAGGGATACTGTCCAGATCCTTTACTCTGGATTGCACACCTTCTATATTCTGGTTCACTCTTTGTCTCGCTGTTCCACACCATGAACTTTATGCTAATCTGTACCACTTTATATTCCTCATACGTACCCTGCTGTCTTCGGTTGTGGTAGACCCTCCACCCTAAATGCACCCTCGCCCCAACTTTTTTTTCCTTCAGCAAACCCGTACTTTCTTTGCAAGGCCTAGCTCAATTGTCTCCTCCTTCATAAAGCATTTTATATGTCCCCTTCTTCAAGGGCAAAATCAACCACTTTCCCTGGGTCCCCAACCACTGATGGCATTGTATCATGATTACGTAGGTATGCCCACGACCCCCGCACCGCCGCCCCACATTGCAAGCTATTGGATGGAAGGGCCTGCTTACTGCTTATCCAGCTTTGTCTCTCTAGCTTAGTGGTTAACGGAAAGGTACTAAATGAACATTTTAGTGAGTGAGAGAATAATTCCTACGTAGACTATAATATTTGAAATAATTTAATATTTAGTTGGACAAGGTCAACATTTTGCTTGCGAATGCTTTAATCCGCTTTAATTTGAAGAGTCCGGCTGCCTCTCCTCACCAGCATGCTCACGCACCCCCGATTGCTTCCTCAGTTGTACCTGGAAGAGGCAGAATCAAGTCTGAAGCTTCTGGATCGCACCACAGATACATGCCTGCTCCTTTCCTTGACCTGTGACCTCCTGCGAAGTCGACTCTACTGTGCTTGCCAGAAGGTGCTTTTCACTTTCTTGATCCCCGAAGGTCTTGGGTATGGGAAGGATTTTAGGATTCTCCAGATAATCTGTCTGGCTCCTGAGGCTTCCCTGGAGCTGGGGAGAATGTTCATGGCCCCGAGGAGCAGAAACATCTCGCCTTGCCCTCTCCCATGGATCGTCCACGTGTGCTTCTCTAGGAGCCATTCCATCCTTCTCATCCTTTTCCAGCTCCCTCTGGGGCAAGGGGGAAGTCTGTCCCGTGACTAGAAACTGGGATGACACTGGCACCCTCGACTGGAAATCCAGTGGGATCCAAAAGGCTGGGCTTTCTCACACACTAGCTATGTGACTTGGCTGAGTCTTAGGCCCTTTCAGGCTCTAGTTTTCTCTCCAGCTTTTATCATCTGAAAAGCAGGGGGTTGGGCTACGCGATCCAGTAGGGGCACCTTGAGCTCTGAATTGCTGATCCTACCTCACTCACCGCTCTCCTCCGCCCCTTCCCCCTCCCCCCAGGTGGCTGAGGGTGCCTCTCTGCTGCTGTCTGTGCTTCAGGACCCTGCCCTCCAGAGGTCATCCAAGGCCTGGTACCTGCTGCGCGTCCAGGCCTTGCAGCTTGTGGCAGTCTACCTTAGCCTCTCATCAGACAGCCTCTCGGCCTCCCTGTGGGAGCAGCTCTGTGCCCAAGGTGAAAGAAGAGGGTGGATGGCCCTCCTTGTGTGGTTTGTCCGCTGTCAGCTCTTCTCTGCCCTCGTCCCCTCTGCTGTCCAACTGCGTGGATGAGCCTACCTAGAAGCTGCCCAGAGCAGGCCTGGGATAGCAAATGAGTTTCAGTTTGCTTGCTGACTCTAACTGACTGCTTAGTGACTGCCCTGAACACGACACTGACTAGGATTCTGAGACTCCATGTAGCCTCGGGGGAGAGAGTTCTGTGATTGATTAGCTCTGTCTGCCTTAAGTGTGGAGGGAGAGGGTGAGAGCATGCTTCGCATTTGCTTTCTTACTGTTTGAAGGTGGTGGAAGTTCTGGCCACATCATCTCCCTTCTTGTCACTCCCACCTTCCCCCTACGCTTGCACAGGCTGGCAGACACCTGAGATAGCGCTCATTGACGCCCACAAGCTCCTCCGAAGCATCATTCTCCTGCTCATGGGCAGCGATGTGCTCTCGGCTCAGAAGACAGCTGTGGAGACACCATTTCTGGACTACGGTAAGTCCGAGGAGGAGAGCTAACGTGGGAAGGAACAGGCGAGATGGCGGGGCTGGCAGTTTTGTCTGCAGAGGATCCAGCCTACGGTTCCTGGTTCCACATGATGATGGTCTCATCTCTCTCCTTTGCTACAGGTGAAAATCTGGTACAAAAATGGCAGGTTCTTACTGAGGTGCTAAGCTGTTCGGAGAAGCTGGTCTCCCGCCTGGTCCACCTGGGTAGTGTGAGCGAAGCCAAAGCCTTTTGCTTGGAGGCCCTGAAACTTACAACAAAGCTGCAGATACCGCGCCAGTGAGTACAGGGCCCAAGAGGATAACGATTCCCAAACCTGAGTGCCTACGACCTTGACCGTGGGTTCCCAAACTGTTCCACAGATTAACATGTTATATTTGGATGGGCTGGTGGAAGAATACATTCCATGGCAAACAAGTGGGAAATGCTGAGTTAATCAAGATTAGATGTTTTCATTTCCTATAGGACTTATCATGTCCTCCAGTATGCTAACACACATTATCAATCTCCAGAAGGGAGATCTAGTATACAATGTTTCCCTAAATCTCTTCGCCTGGAGGATCCTTTTGGTGAGGAGTTCGGTCTGGGAAATCCTGTCCTCAGGCACGAGGGTGAGTTGGTTTGAGAGATCAGTGTAGAGGGTTTTCGTCAGGGAGTGCCTGAAGTCAGCCTTAGGAATTAAAGGCCTTCTGGACACTGGAAAAGACTGTGATGGCTCTGCCTGGGAAAGGGGCAGAAAGACTCTCTAGGAGGGCTCCCTTGGTGGCACAGTGGTTAAGAATCTGCCTGCCACTGCCAGGGACATGGGTTTGAGCCCTGGTCCAGGAAGATCCCACGTGCTGCAGAGCAACTAAGCCCATGCGCCACAACCACTGAGCCTGCACTCTAGAGCCTGTGAGCCACAGCTACTGAGCCCTCATACCACAACTACTGAAGCCCGCGTGCCTAGAGCCCGTGCTCTGCAACAAGAGAAGCCATGACAATGAGAAGCCCGTGCACCGCAACGAAGAGTAGCCCCCACTCACTGCAACTAGAGAAAGCCAGCGCACGGCAACAAAGACCCAACACAGCCCAAAATACAAACAAATAAATAAATTTATTTTTAAAAAAAGACTCTCCAGGAAAACAAAGGATTCCACTAATGGGTCGTCATCTTCTCTCCCAACCAGGTGTGCCCTGTTCCTGGTGCTGAAGGGGGAGCTGGAGCTGGCGCGCAATGACATTGACCTCTGTCAGTCGGACCTGCAGCAGGTTCTGTTCTTGCTTGAGTCTTGCACAGGTGAGCAGCCAGGCCCGTACACCCGTGGGCGGCGGTGAGAGTGATGCATGCACTGCAACACAGCTTTACATGTCAAGGTTAGGTTCTCTTCTAAATCAGACTGACTTCTGTCCCAGGGCAAAGCTCCCTTCACTTCAGTCAGACCATTGGTGTCCCTCCTTCAGATGGGCTGTCCAGGACTACCTTACCTGCTTCTGGTTTTCAGTGCTAATATATATATATATATATATATATATACACACACACACAAATATATACATATATATGTATATATGTGTGTATATATACGTATATATATACATACATGTATAGACACATACATATATATATATATTTTGTTTTTCTGTTTTTGTTTATTTTTCTGCCTGCGCCATGCAGCTTGCGGGATCTTAGTTCCTGGAGCAGGGATTGAACCCGGGCCCCTGCAGTGAAAGCACCGAGTCCTAACCACTGGACTGCCAGGGGATTCCCAGCACTAATATATTTTAATTTAAATAAAATTGAATATTCAGTGCCTTAGGTACTTGGCACACTTCCTGTGTTCAGTAGCCGCACGTGTGGCTACTGTATGGGGCAGCACAAACGCATGCATCCTCAGAAGGGTTTAAGCTAATAATAAAATACTGTATTTATGGTGCTTTTTATTTTCCTTATCAACCATTTCTACCTGTAGTATTTCATTGGATCCACACAAAATCCTGGAAAGTCGAGTGGGAACGTAGAGTTTTTTTCATTTGTAAACTCAGAAAATTGAGAAATTCAATGTTTGAGGCCAGGATCACAGGGCCAGTCAGGGGCCAGAGACAGGATTAAGACTTGGGCCTCTAGGTGCCGGCCTTCTGGCCTGAGCCATGCAGCCTTCTGAGCTGCAGATACGGGGGCTCTGTGGGCTGTGCTGATGCATTGTTAGAAGGGAAGAAACTGTTGGGATTTTATCGAAAAAATAGTAAGGTTGCTAATATTTAGTATGTCAGTACAGTAATATATATGAACAGTTAGCAAGTAAACAACATAGGTCGTTGGCCACTGAGGTAGCTCAGGACACACTGGTATCATTTCTCCCAGTTTTGTGATTCTTTTTCCACTCTTTCCTCAGAGTTTGTCGGACTAGCGCAGCACCCAGACTCTGTGAAGAAAGTCCACTTGCAGAAGGGGACGCAGCGGGCCTGGGTGCCCCATCCTCCAGAGCTTCCGGAGGAAGAGCTTGTTCTAAGAGGCCCTGACCTGGAGCTGGTGGCCACCGTGGCCAAGGAGCCTGGCCCCGTAGCACCTTCTGCTAACTCCTCCCCAATCCTGAAAACAAAGCCCCAGCCCAGCCCTGGCTTCCTGACCCATTTGCCCACTTGTGACTGCTCACTCTGTGCCAGCCCTGTCCTCTCAGCAGTCTGTCTGCGCTGGGTGTTGATCACAGCGGGCGCGAGGCTGGCCATGGGCCATCAGGCCCAGGGCCTGGATCTGCTGCAGGTTGTGCTGAAGTGTTGCCCCGCAGCCAGTGAGCGCCTCACCCGAGCTCTACAAGCTTCCCTGAATCACAAAGCACCCCCCTCTCCTGTCCTGGGCCTCTTCGATGAGATCTCGGCTCAGGCATACGCACAGCTGGCACTGGAGGGGCTGAGCCAGCCGTCAAACAAGAGCCTGGGGAAGATCCTGGAGTCGGGGCTAAAGTTTGTGGTGGCTCGGATACCCCACCTGGAGCCCTGGCGAGCCAACCTGCTCTTGGTTCAGGCCCTTGCAAAGCTGGCTAGCGTCAGCTGCTGCACTCCCCGACTTTTTGCGAGCTCCTGGGGCTGGCAGCCACCATCAGTAAAGACCCCTGCTGGCTCAGAACACTCTAAGCCTTGGAGCCAAAAACATTGTGGACGAAAACGCCAGCAAGAGGTCTCTGCTACCCTGCCACTCTCAAATACCTCTCTGAAAGGTCTGGAAGGTGGAGGACCACCCTGTACACCTAAGCCCCCAGGCCGGGTCAGGCAGGGTGGCCCTCGTGTCCCCTTCACCGTGTTTGAGGAAGTCCTCCTTACAAAGAGCAAGCCTGAGGTTCCCAAGGCCCCCAGGGTACAACAGAGGATCCAGACACGCCTCAAGGTGAGATGGGACTGTGGCTAGGTGGTACTGGTGTTGAGTGGGGGTGATCCTGGAGAAGAGTTCTGCAGAGCAGGTGTCTCTGGAATAGCTTCCTAGGGCTGGTGGTGGTTGCGGGGGGTGGGGACCTTAAGCTCTCCTGTTAACTGCAGGACCCCTACATCTTCCACAGCAAGACCTAGTTCAAGTCCATCTTTGTTTCAGACAGAAGGGACTTACTTTTCTTCACTCTGTACGGTTCCTTTCCCTTTTCATCCTTCCTCCTTATCTTCTCTTCCTTCCTCCTCTCCCTCTTTCCACAACCCAGGGTTACTGCCCCTGGTTGAGTGTGGCCTAATACCTGGGAGGTTGATTCTTAAATCTTCCCCAAGGGCCTCTGTGATGGCGCCTCCACAGTGCCACCTTCTGGCGGACAATGTCTTGTCATTTGGCCCTTCTCCCTTTCCCACCATCCTAGGTGAACTTCAGTGATGACAGTGACCTGGAAGACCCTGTCTCAGTTGGGGCACGGCTTGCAGAGGGACCCAAGGGACGGGGCCGGGGCCGGGGCCGGGGCCGGGCCAGGAAGGGCCCGAGCATGAAGACAAACGCGGTGGCCACCCCAGACAGTGCCCCTGGGCACCCTGGCCTCAGTGGCAGAAGCCGGAGGGTCAAGAAGCTGGCATCAGGACATTGTGAGGAGCTGGGCCCCGAGATGATGAGGACCATCCTTGAGGAGGAACTGACTGACAAGCAGATGGAAATGAGCTTTGAGATCCTCAGGGGCCCTGATGGGGAAGACTCAGCCTCAGGTGTGATGGCAAGGGTGGAAAATAGAGGTCCATGATTTTTTTGGGTTGCCCTGGGGCCAAAACATGAGAAATAACTAGTGCCAAAGATGGAACAGGAAGAAAGTTCTTTTGCTGGCTCTGGGACCAGACCCTAGAAGGGAGAGCAAAGGGGATGGCAGGAAGAGGGAACTCTACAGGAAAAGTCGTGTTGTCTGCCCAGGTGGGAAGACCCCAGCTCCAGGGCTCGATTCAGCCATAGGAGAATGTGAGGTGTTGAGACGGGATGCCAGCAAAGAAGAGCTGCCCGTCCTGGGCCCAGACAAGGAGAGAGACAAGCATCTTGGTCCTCCGCTCCGACTCTCCTCGGCCCCCGTAGCCATCAGTAAGTATGCTGACCACAAAGGTGTGATCACTTGATCCCAGTGCCTTTCCATTACTGTCCTTGGTTCTGGTTTTGGACCATCTGGATCTGGTAGCCTTTGAATCTGGGTTTGAATCCCAGCACTCTTTGTCTAGTAGCTGAACTCTATAGTCACTCCACCTCTCTGAGCTTCAATTTACTTAACTGTAAGGTGGAATTTGGGGAGGATGGAGAGAGTTGATGCATGTAAACTGTGTAGCTCCCCACTTGGCATATTGCCCTTTATAAATGGTAGCTGCTGTTTTCCACGTGGGAGAGGAGACAGACACTCATTCTTGGAAAGTTCCTATCAGTTAGGAAGTTGGGGATTCATCGGTGTCTTGACCTTCCTCTAGGTCTCTCTATCCTGGATTCCATCTGTGACTCACTGAGCATTGCTTTCCGTGGGGTCAGCCACTGCCCTCCTAGTGGGCTCTACGCTCACCTCTGCCGCCTCCTGGCCTTGTGCCTGGGCCACCGGGATCCCTACGCCACTGCCTGCCTTGTCACTGAGTCTGTCTCCATCACCTGTCGCCACCAGCTGCTCATCCACCTCCACAGGCAGCTCAGGTGAGTGCCCACCATCCCTAAGGCTTGTGCTGGGACAGACTGGGGGGAGTGGTCCAGACTTTGAAGGAGGCAGAACTCACCCCCTCTTCTGTTGCCTGCAGCAAGGCCCAGAAGCTCCGAGGATCGCTTGAAATAGCAGAGCAGCTGCAGGGGCTGAACCTCCAGGAGAGGCCTGGAGACATACCCCTGGCCCGCATCCAGCGCCTCTTTTCCTTCAGAGCGTCGGGATCTGGCCACTTCCCCCAGCCTGAGAAGGAGAGTTTCCAGGAGCGCCTGGCTCTGATCCCCAGTGGTATGGCGGCAGGCATCAGTGCCTCTGCTGTTCTTTTATTCATCTTCTTAGGGAAGAGTTGGGTGAAGGAGTTTAAGGCATTAGTTAGTTCACACACAGATTTATGATCCTTATGGAAGGCCGTGTCATACTTTTCCATTGATTAGACATTTTGTAACTCTCACCAAACAGACATACCTTAAATCTAGAAGTCTTTCTTTTTTTTAAAATTAATTAATTAATTAATTTATTTATTTATTTTTGGCTGTGTTGGGTCTTCGCTTCTGTGCATGGGCTTTCTCCAGTTGCGGCGAGCGCGGGCCCCTCACTGTCGCGGCCTCTCCCGTTGCAGAGCACAGGCGCCAGACACGCAGGCTCAGTAGTTGTGGTTCACAGGCCTAGTTGCTCCGCGGCATGTGGGGTCTTCCCAGACCAGGGCTCGAACCCGTGTCCCCTGCATTGGCAGGCAGATTCCTAAACACTGCGCCACGGGGAAGCCCCTCTTTTTTTTTTTTTTGAATCTCAATTTGAGTTACCAGCAAATTCAGTGTCTTTCTTTCTTTAGGGGTAAGTAGTTTCAGGTGTCCAGGGTCTTCCTATGCTAACATGAAACATGTTCACGGATGATTGGAGTGCCTCACTGTATGTGGGGAGTGGTGGGGGGGAGCGGTTGTTAGTTTCTGTAGGGACACAAATAAATATAAAACATGCTCTCTGTCTACAGGGAGCTGTTAGGGTAAGGGAGAGCACCTTTGAACTCCAGTGGCCAGGGAAGTCTTCTAGGAGTTGTCTTGAGTGATGGACAGGGATTGCATGCAGAAGACAGGGAAAGGAATTCTTTGTAACAGCTGAAATAACTCTGGGCACGTCCTGTGTGTCAGGGGTGACCGTGTGTGTGTTGGCCCTGGCCACCCTCCAGCCTGGAACCATGGGTAACACCCTCCTGCTGACCCGGCTGGAAAAAGACAATCCCCCAGTCACTGTGCAGATCCCTACTGCCCAGAACAAGGTAGGTTTTCTGGGCCGGGGAGCAAAGTTGGGCTGGGGCAGGCTTCTGGTCAAGCTGTGGCTGGGGGATGGAGAGATGGTGGTCACGTGGACAAGCAGAACTCTTACAACCCCATCTCCCTCAGCTTTCTGTGAGTTCAGCCCTGAAAGAGTTTGATACCATCCAGAAGGAACAGAAAGAGAACAGCAGCTGTACTGACAAGCGGGAATGGTGGACGGGGCGGCTGGAACTGGACCGTAGGATGGAGGTGTGTGTCCCCAGCGTGGGGTGGGATCCGGCCTGCCCTAGGAATATCTTCTCTCCCAGGGGTCCCAGGTTCTTGCTGAGCCACCTCAAGTCCTTTCTGGAAGTGTAGGCCTAAATAAAAAATTATGTCACTTGGGAAGCACTTTAAACAAGAGTCTGAGACTGGAAGGGGTTATGGCAATGGAAAGTTTAAAGATAAGTACAAAAAAAGAAGTTAAGCCCAAGTATCAGCCTCCCGACCACAGCTTTCATTTCATTTCCTGGCTTTAGCTTTTGCCCACCTGTTCGTATTTGTCAACGTAGTGATTTATTACATATCATCTTTTTTTTTTTAAAGATATACATATATATTACTTTTTTTTTTTTTTTTTTTTGGCTATGTTCGGTCTTCATTGCTGCATGCAGGCTTTCTCTAGTTGTGGCGAGCGGGGGCTACTCTTTGTTGTGCTGCGCGGGCTTCTCGTTGCAGTGGCTTCTCTTGTTGTGGAGCGCGGGCTCTGGAGCGCAGGCTCAGAAGTTTTGGCGCACGGGCTTAGTTCCTCCACGGCATGTGGGATCTTCCCGGACCAGGGCTCAAACCCGTGTCCCCTGCATTGGCAGGCAGATTCTTAACCACTGCGCCACCAGGGAAGTCCCCCTACAAATCGTCTTATCTATACTCCCCAAGAGGCTCAACAAATGAAAAAATGTTTCTCGCTTCTTGCCTTTTATGACAGGCAGTAGGATAAGTAAGGCACATCCACTTATTGGAAGAGCCATTTCCTTGTCTCCAATATGTCGGTGCCTGTGGGGAAAGAAACTCAGCTTCCTCTCTGACTGACAGCTCTGTTCTGCATTCAGGTTCTCACCACTTCCCTAGAGAAGTATGTGCTGGGCTGCTGGCGGGGGCTGTTGCTGCCATCCAATGAGGACCCCGGCCCTGCCCAGGAGGCCTCCCGTCTACGAGAATTGCTGCAGGAATGTGGCTGGAAGTATCCTGACCCCACTCTGCTGAAAGTGAGTTGAGCAATCAGGGAAGGGGAAGAAGGTAGCCTTAACTTTCCCACCTGCCACTGAGGGTGGAGATGGGAGCAATGGTACTCAGTGACCACTGTTCCCCCGCAGATCATGCTCAGCGGTGCCAGTACCCTCACTCCACAGGACGTTCAGGCCCTGGCTTATGGGCTGTGCCCAGCCCTGCCAGAACGAGCCCAAGAGCTCCTGAGTGAGGCAGTAGAGCGTCTACAGGGTCAGACGGTACCAAGCAGTAGGCATCTTGTCTTGGTGCTGGACAAGGTAAGGAGCCAGGGGCCGGAGGGGCAGTGCCTGGTGGGTCGTGGGTAGCTACTCGCCGCCATGCCCTTTCTGACTCCGTGTACCCATGGCTCAGGACAGTAACCTCTGGGTGCTCTTTGCCCAGGACCTACAGAAGCTCCCGTGGGAGAGCATGCCCAGCCTCCGGGCTCTGCCTGTCACTCGGCTGCCCTCCTTCCGATTCCTACTCAGCTACTCCACCATCAAAGAGGTGCGGGGTTCAGGGAGTGGGGACTGGGGGTGATTGGTGACTGGGAAGAGAAGAAGGAGGTCTTAGGAATGGATCAGCTGTGGAAAGGGGCTTGGGGTTTGTGGGAGCTTGGGCCCTTGGGCCAGACCAGGATCCTGATCCCCACTGTCTCCCCATCAGTCCGGGGCCTCGTCGGTGCTGAGCCAAGGCGTGGATCCTCGCAGTACCTTCTACGTCCTGAATCCCCACAATAACCTGTCAAGCACAGAGGAGCAATTCCGAGCCCATTTTAGCAGGTCAGCGGGAGAAGAGTAAGGGGGGGCGGGGCAGCGCCACACGGGCAGATGGCCCCTTCTCCAGAATCAGAGGTTGCAGCCCACATTCTCCCTGGCGTTCCTTCTGCCCTATTTGCCCCATAACCCTTCATCCTCCTACCTTTTCCCTGTAGTGAAGCTGGCTGGAAAGGGGTGGTCGGGGAGGTGCCGAGCCCGGAACAGGTGCAGGCGGCCCTGACGGAGCATGACTTGTACATGTGAGTGCTCAGGGCAGGGAGCAGGGGAGAGGGACAGTCCCACAGGGTGGGTATCACCACGGTTTGCTCTGGGGCTTTGGAGCCCCTGACTGGCTCAGGACACCTCTGGAGACACAGCAGAGGCCTGGCCCTGCTAGGTCAGGCTCATCTCGCCTCCTTCTGCCTCAGCTATGCAGGGCATGGGGCCGGTGCCCGCTTCCTGGATGGGCAGGCTGTCCTGCGGCTGAGCTGCCGGGCGGTGGCCCTGCTGTTTGGCTGCAGCAGTGCAGCCCTGGCTGTGCACGGAAACCTGGAGGGGGCTGGCATCGTGCTCAAGTATATCATGGCTGGCTGGTGAGTCTCGAGGGGCAAAGTCCATCCTAGGTCCCCATCCCAAGTGCTTTCCCAGGTCTGAACCCTAAATCCTTCCTCTTTTGTGCCCCACCTCCTTCCTCCCACCCTACTTCCCTGGCATACCTGGGCCCTTAACCCTTTGCCATCCTCTATCCTCCTCCTGGAACTATGGGTCAAGGGATTTCCTCATTGGCTTAATCCCTCTCAACTCACTCACCACCACCACCACCACCAGCAGTCGTGTTTTCCTAGGTGTTCTGTTTTAGACCCTTACTTTGTATTTCTTCCTTCTCTTTTCCCAGCCCCCTGTTTCTAGGTAACCTCTGGGATGTGACTGACCGTGACATTGACCGCTACACAGAGGCTTTGCTGCAGGGCTGGCTTGGAGCAGGTCCAGGAGCCCCACTTCTGTACTATGTCAGCCAGGCCCGCCAAGCTCCCCGACTCAAGTATCTTATTGGGGCTGCACCTGTAGCCTATGGCTTGCCTGTCTCCCTGCAGTGACCCCCTTGGAGCTCTCCTGTTGCTGATAGAAGCCATGTGGCTGTTCTACCTCCAAACTTAGATTTGGCCCTTACGATAAATATTTTAAATGATTTTCCCCAGTGTTTTATATGAAACATTTCCTTTTGATTTAATTTTTAATATAATAAAGATACATCCTTAAACTCTGTTTTGTGTAGTTCCTCTGAGAACATTTGAAGATAAGACTGTTGCCGGCTTCCTACTGTGTAGTACTATAAATAGATAAGAATAGCTTGCAGGAGTTCAAGTCTGAGAGTCTTGGGAAGAAAGGCAAAACCAACAGACAAAGCTGGGCCTGTCTTGGCCTCAGCAGACAAAGCTGAAGGAGAGAGGGGCATCAAAATGCTCTAAGTGGGGACAAAGGCCCAAGGAAAGGTAGAGATAGATCCATTGAGAGTGTCTTGGCCAGGTACCCTCATGTCTATCCTGTCTTCCTGCCCTCAGGTATCCTGGGAGTGACACAAGTTTAATGCCTCAGTTGCTTTGCCCCCCTCCTAAGTGGATGTTATAGGCTGCTGTCCTTTCCCCACAAACAGCTGTTACACTTGTTAGTGCCATGCACTTTAGCAGCAGATTCTGGGGGTTTCTGATGCTGAGGTATGGTTTTTCTCTCTCCAACTAAAGATACACTCTTATGTATCCCTCACTTCTAGCACATGGTAATTTAGCACACTGCACTGATTAATAAACCCACTGCTGTACTTTTTAGTTGATAATGGGCCTCCTTTGTGTTCTCTCCACCGCCAGACTCCCGCTTCATCTGCCCAAAGCATTCCTTTCACAGTGCTACTCCCCCCCGACTGGGAGAACTTCACAGGCTTCCTCCTTGCCTGTTGTCACTGGGTTTATACCACCTACGTGGAGTAGCATACATTGCTTTACAATGCTGTGGTTATGGCCTGAGTACTTTTAAGATTAAGTTCCTTGAGCGTAGGAATCCTGTTTGCTGCAACTTGACTACGCTAGGCTTGGAACGTTGTGAGAAAATAAAGCGCCTCTACCCTTTCTCTTCCAATGGGAGTCACAGAGACTAACCAGCCTTTCCTTCCCATCCGGGACGGAGGACCATAGAGACGTCTGGCGCAGCGAGGCCTCCCGACGCAGCCATCGAGATGCACAGAGGATGGCTAGAGCGTTGCTCGCCCGGCCGGCTTCTGCATCATAAGCCGTCCTTCCCAGCATGGCGCAGTCGGTTAATATCACCGAGCTGAATCTGCCGCAGCTAGAAATGCTCAAGAACCAGCTGGACCAGGTGGGGATGGGCCCCAGAGACACCGCTTTGCCGCGTCACATCCCTCCCCACCACGCGTACTCCCTCGCCCCACTCCATTCCTCCCCAGCTGGGGAGGCTTCCTTTCCCAGGCGAAACCGCCACGCGGTGCCAGGACCCGCCCCTTCTCCGGCTGTGCCCCCTTCTCCCGCCAGCCCTCACACTGACCCTCATTCATTCCCATCCTCTGTAGGAAGTGGAGTTCTTGTCCACGTCCATTGCCCAGCTCAAGGTGGTACAGACCAAGTATGTGGAAGCCAAGGACTGTCTGAACGTGCTGAACAAAAGCAACGAGGGTACGGGGTAGGCGTGTGAAGGCAACCTGGGGGATGTGGCGAGCCGGCTCCTCTCTTTCCGCCTCCTAATTCAGTTTTCCTTACCTGAGACGAGAGAGCAGTCCATTATGTATTGTATACTGCTACGGGAGCCCTTTGCATGTTGCTAACCTAGAATTGAAATGTCCAGGACATTCTTCTGCTCCTGTTGTCCCTATTTCCGTCCTTTTCGTACAGTCTCTAGGTGCTGTGCCGTGTTGAAACTCCCTTTAATGTCTAAACGTTGGAGCTGCCAGCCTCCCCCACTTGTTTATCTTAATTGCTTTCACAGGGAAAGAATTACTGGTCCCACTGACGAGTTCTGTATCCTTTCTGCAGGAACTGCTACCCTGCCCTCGCCTTTTCTCCTCACACCTAACCTGCAAAGAAGGACGGGAGGTTTTAATTACTCCAGAGTGCTCGGATGGTTCTGAGAGTACTATTATACATGCTTCCTAGCTCTGCTCTCTAACTCGGGGCCAACATCCAGCTAATGCTTTGTGAGCACCCAGGTGTGTGTAGAATTGAGGTGTGATTATTTCCTTTTGCTGTTTGAGGATGTAACCTAATAGGGAGGTAAAACTGGTGGTTTACAGTTCTACTAATAACTTAGAAAACATAAGCAATTAGAAGAAGAGAGGATACAGAAACAAGGGTGTTGGTTCTGTTTATTAATCCTCAATTTTAGTTCAACTGTGCCTCTTATTCCTAAACTGTTATTACTGAGAAACCTGGATTGTGTCTACCTGTTGAATGTTTTACTTGAGTGAGCAAGTTATAACAATAGGCACCTGTAAACTGTACCAGAGAACTGACAGGTTGAAAGGGAAACACAGGAATAGCAGTGTAGTAGGGATTGCTTAAATAATGAACATTAAATTCATCAGGAATTAGCTAATTCATGTTTGGGAGTGTTAAAGGGAAAGTGAGGCTGCCTTTTCACTCAACAGCAACAGGAAAAAAATCACTCTAGTCTTTCTGGAAGGGCTGATGGGAAGAACTGTAAGAACTGCTTGGAAGGTGGCAGATGGGATGAGGGCAAGATCAGCATATGTGATTTTCTCCATAAGGAACTGACTTCCCTGTCTCTGTGCATTTGGGGTTCGTAGGCCTCCAGATTATTTGGTCCTTGGGCCTTGTAGCTTTTTATTTTTTAATTTTTGTGGCTGCACCCTGAGGCTTGCCGGATCTTAGTTCCCCAACCAGGAATCAAACCCGGACCCCGGCAGTGAAAGTGCCAAGTCCTAACCACTGGACTGCCAGGGGATTCCTGCCTTCTAGCTTTTTAGAAAGAAGGGACTTGGGAGGTCAAGCACACTAGCTGACAGGGAATCATGACTCATGCTGGGCTAGTTTTCCCTTAATCCTTGCTTCTCAGATGTATGTCCCTGGGAAGCTGCATGATGTGGAACATGTGCTCATCGATGTGGGAACTGGCTACTATGTAGAGAAGGTGAGTGGAAGGAAGCATATGGATGCCTCTCTGAAGGGGAGTTCTAGAGTGCAGAATGGGGTCTCCTCTTAACCCCTCATTCACCTCTGACCTTGCAGACGGCTGAGGATGCTAGGGACTTCTTCAAGAGGAAGATAGACTTTCTCACCAAGCAAATGGAGAAAATCCAGCCAGCTCTGCAGGAGAAGCATGCCATGAAACAGGGTAAGCTTGGCCTTGGGCACCTCTTTGAACCCTTTCTACAGCCATAATAAACAGGGATTGCACTGTGATCCATGGGGATGTCCCCTTTGCTGGATTAAAACCATGGTTTTCTCTTTGGTGTCTTGATGTATTATTCTTTAGATTCTGTGCATTACATACCCACTACTTACAGATTCCTGGGTTCGGTGCTTGAGAAATTTAGAGAAAGGGAATCATGTCTTTGTTTTTGTGTTTGAGTTCCTATTCAGTGTGGGTGGAATGAGGGAGAAGATGCATGTAAATGAACACCCGGCAAAGAAATATAGCCCTAACTAGCTAACTGCTAGCAATTACAGCCCTGGCTGCACATTAAGAATCACCCAGAGAGTTTAAAAAGAGAACCTGGGCCCACTCCAAACCAACTGCAGTTGACCCTTGAACAGTGTGCGGGTTAGGGGTGCCACCCCTTGGTGAAGTAGAAGAAAATCGGCGCGTGTAACTGTACAGTCCGCCATCCACATCCTCCGTTCCGCATTTCACATTCAACCAGCCGTGGATCATGTAGTGCTGTAGAATTTACCATTGAAAAAAAAAACCCCGAATAAGTGGACCTGCACAGTTCAAACACCTGTTCAAGGATCAACCGTAAGTCAATGGGGGGTGGCAGGGATTCCAGGGAACAGTGTGTTTTTTAAAAGCTCCCCAGGTGATTCTGTTATACAGTCAGGATTGAGAACCACTGTTCTAAAGGCAGACATCTTTTCCACGTTATTTTCTGGTTATATCTGACTCATTTGAATACTGTATTTTGTTTGTTTTTATATCCCAGTGGTTCTCATATTTACTGACACATTTTAGACTCTAAATTTGTGTTGTGTGTGCCCTCCACAGTGGATCACTGTGTTAAAAGTTTTATTAACTGTAGTTGGTTGTCTCCCTGTCACTTTTCCTTAACTCTGGGTTCTCCCCTTTAGCTCCTGACCAGGGTCTGACTCTTCTTTTTTCCCACAGCTGTCATGGAGATGATGAGCCAGAAAATTCAGCAGCTCACAGCCCTGGGAGCACCTCAGGCTACCGCCAAGGCCTGAGAGCTTGTTTCAGAAATCGGACATAGGGCGCCTGCTTCAGGGGCCTGGGACTTTGTGGGCGTGGTTTCCTGCAATGCGGGAAGAGGAGGGTCTTGTGTTTAATGCTAATAAATGCGCCAGCTGGGCAGAGTGTTGGTGTTTTCTTGCATTAGGCAAGGGACTGGTGATGAGATGGGAGGGCGGTGGTGAGAGGGTTTGCCCCTCCCGGAGCCTGATAAGCAGTGGTGATACAGTGCTCATCTTGGAGGCTCCACCCGGGGTCCTTCGAGGAGCGGGGGTCGAAATTCTGTGCCGGGCGGCGAGGCCGGTTGTCGTGGAAACGGCCGGCAGGAGGAAGTGGGGGCTGCCTGGGCGCTTTCTCTTCCGGGTCGGCGCCCTGCCTTCCCACAGGGGAAGCTGCATGGGCCACCGCTTCCTGCGCGGCTCTGTAACTCTGCTGCTGCTGCTGCCGCCGCCACCCCGCCGAAGCCCGCATCTCAAGCGCAGCCTGGAGTCCGTCCCACTCTCCAGACGACCCCGCAGCCACCTCATGACCCCGCCCCGAATCGGGACGCACAACGGCACTTTCCACTGCGATGAGGCGCTGGCGTGCGCGTTGCTGCGCCTCCTCCCCGAGTACCGGGTACGGGCAGCGCAAACTGACCCAGGGGCTGCCGGCGAGTCTCCGGGGCAAATCGCGTCCCCCTAACGGGGTCCCGCCCGAGAAACCCTCCTCCCCTCCCCGGCTCCCTGGAAGCCCAACATTAATCCCCTACCCGTGCGACCCCGGCAGCCTCTTCACCTCCTGTGTACCCTGCAGGATGCAGAGATTGTGCGGACCCGGGACCCCGAGAAACTGGCTTCTTGTGACATCGTGGTAGACGTGGGTGGCGAGTACGACCCTCAGAGACACCGATATGACCATCACCAGAGGTGGGTTCCCACTACCATTTCTTTACCTTTCCTTGGCTTCAACTCTGAGTGCTCCAGTCTACTGCCGTGGTCCGCGTCAGCGAAGGGAACCGCCTCATCCTGGAAAGCAAACTCTTGAGCCCCATGGGAATACCGTCTTCCGTGCTTCCAGCTCTCCACCTGCTCTGCACCCATCTAGCTGGCCTTGGGCCTCCCTTGGCCCGGGTCAGTCCCTGGGCCCCTTCCAACTCACCTCCTTCTTTGGCTCAGTCAGGCTTTTCTCCCACCAGCCCCATCGTCACCCCAGTGAATACCCCAGCTGGGATTAATCCAGTCATGTGCCCTTGCTGCCCCACCTCAGACTGCTGGGCCCACACGATTGTGGTGGGTGGTGATAGTTGAGGTGTGTGTTGTCTTCCTTTGTCGTTGACACTCTTCCACTGGGAAATCAGTCTTATCCGAGGGTAGCCCATTATCCACAGTACCATTCCAGTCCTTTTCCCCTCTCCTCAAGCCCCTGCCTCATCAAACTACCTTAGTGAGTGATCCTGTCTCTTCCCTTTAAAGGAAGTTGAGCTTTTCCTGCATGGACAGCTTCAGTTTCTCACTCCTGAACAGCTCCCTTCTCCCAACTCAGGAGACATTGTTTCCTTCTGCTTGCCCCTTTTCCAGTGTATCATTTTATGCTCTGGGGCTTCACATGGCAGGGTTTCTAGTTCTTGCCTACAGCAAGGAACTCTGCTTAAGCACCTCCCATCTTGAAAACAAAGAAGGAAAAAAAACCCCAAACCCTCTCTCATATACACCACACTGTATAAAGTGGTTATTTCCAAGGGGTCATGAGGAGGTTTTATTTTGTTTTAAGTCTGTTTCTCTCCCTCTCTCTCTCTCCTTCCCTCGCTACTCCTCTCCCGTTTTTTCTAAATACACGTATTACTTTCATAAATGATGTCGGGAGGGAATGCTCCCAGTATTTACAGCCTAATCTCTCACCCTCACTTCTCAGCCACTCTTCAGAAGAAGAGCTGACCCCAGCTGCACATTCCATTCATCCATCCTTTCACTTATTCATTCATCCAGCCAGTTCTCTCCCAGTCTCTCTACTGGAAATGCTTGTGGAAAGGGCACCAGTGACCTCAACACCAAGCTCAGGTTGCTGGTTGAGGGTCTCACCTTAACTGACCTCTTTGTGGCACTTGACATTATTTAGTTTTTTTTTTTTTTGGCTGCATTGGGTCTTCATTGCTGCACGCAGGCTTTCTCTAGTTGCGGTGAGCGGGGGCTACTCTTTGTTGCGGTGCGTGGGCTTCTCATTGCAGTGGCTTCTCTTGTTGAGGAGCACAGGCTCTAGGTGTGCAGGCTTCATTAGTTGTGGCTCGCAGGCTCTAGAGCGCAGGCTCAGTAGTTATGGCACATGGGCTTAGTTGCTCTGTGGCATGTGGGATCTTCCCGGACCAGGGCTCGAACCCGTGTCTCCTGCATTGGCAGGCGGATTCTTAACCACTGCACCACCAGGGAAGCCTGGCAGTTGACATTATTGACTACTTCCTTTTTCCTAATGTTTTTATATATGTATGTATGTATGTATGTATTTGGCTGTGCCGGGTCTTAGTTGCAGCATTGGGGATCTTTTTTAGTTGCAGCATGTGGGATCTAGTTCCCTGACGAGGGATTGAACCTGGGCCCCCAGCACTGGGAGTGTGGAGTCTTAGCCAGTGGACCACCAAGGAAGTGCCTATTTTATATACTTTAAAAAAAAATTATGCAGTGTTTGACACAAAAGAATATATTTAACATTTCTGGAATATAAAACATAAAATCAACACCCATGGGGCTTCCCTCGTGGTGCAGTGGTTAAGAATCTGCCTGCCAGTGCAGGGGACACGGGTTCGAGCCCTGCTCCGGGAAGATCCCACTTGCCGCGGAGCAACTAAGCCCATGCGCCACAACTACTGAGCCTGCGCTCTAGAGCCCGCGAGCCACAATTACTGAGCCCGAGTGCCACAACTACTGAAGCCCGTGCACCTAGAGCCCGTGCACCGCAACAAACAGTAGCCCCCACTCGCCACAACTAGAGAAAGTATGCGCACAACAACAAAGACCCAATGCAGCCAAAAATAAAAGTAAATTAAAATTTAAAAGAAAGAAAATGAACACCCATGAACTGATCTCCCTAGGCAATAGAACGTTAATCATTAGAACCAAAAAATGAGCTCCCTAGGTGATTCTGATGGACTGGTATTTAGAAATTACAGCTGTAGTTTCTACTGCCCTAACAACTTTCATAGCTTTTTTGTGTCCTCTCTTGCACTGCTATTCAAAACCCTGCCTTCCTTATTCACCCGGACCACTGCAGGCAATCTCCTTGCATCGCTTCTCCATGCTGGCTGGCACAGCGCTCTTTCTGACATGCACTGCCCTGCTTACACTCTCTCAGTGGCTCCACGTTACCTACAAATGAAGTCCAAACTCTGAAGTGTAGCATACAAGACCTGCCCTGGTCCGGCCCCTGCTTTATCTCTTGCCACTCATTCCTCAAGCCAAGCTGCTTTCTTGCAGTTCCATGGAGAAATCTTTCTCTTAGCTGTTGTATATGTTGTTCCCTCTACCTGCCGTGCCTTTTCTCCTTCACCCTTTGTCTGTCTGGCAAACACCCACTAATTCATCTTTCAGAAATGACCTGAATGCTCTCTTCCTGAACCCTTCCTTCCCTCTTGCCTTTTCCTTGTTTATAACTAGCTAGAGCATTCCCTTGGTTGTTTGTGCGTGTGTGTCCACCTTAGGCGGATGAACTTGAAGGCAGGGACAGGACTTAGTTTTTTCATCTCTAATGTCTACAACACAAAGCCTGGCATGTGGTAAGCATTTAGTTAACCATTGTCGAATGAATGCATGAATGGAGACTCCAAACTCAAGTCCATGTTGACCCCTGAGGACAAGCCAAAGCCTCCCCAGCTGGGCTTTCTCCCAACTCCCACAGCGTTCCCCAGCTGCCCCACCCCACTGTGCCTGCACACACACACGACACTGTGGTTGAACCGGGGCAGCTGTGCCTCAGCCCCACCTCCCTGTGCTCCTCAGGTCTTTCACGGAGACCATGAGCTCCCTGTCGCCTGGGAAACCATGGCAGACCAAGCTGAGCAGTGCGGGACTCGTCTATCTGCACTTCGGGCACAAACTGCTGGCCCAGTTGCTGTTTACTAGCGAAGAGGACAGCGTGGTTGGCGCCCTCTATGACAAGGTGGGGACTCGAGGACAGAGATGCCCCCCACATGCGTCTCCACCAGGCGGGCCAGAGTGGCACTCAGGATTGGGCTCAGGTCGGGGTTCCTGACCCGTGCTGGCCCACTGCTGTCTCCCTCAGCCAGGCCCATCTTCTCACAGGGGAATGGTTAATCTCTTCCTGCCTCCATCCTGGGGTGCTTGTGAGAAGTGGATGAGGTAATGTATGGGGAAGGGCTTTTCTGGCTGCCCTGAAGGTGGAGGGCAGCATATCTCAGGCACCACTGTATTCACTGGAGGCACACTGAGCTGGGAAACTGGGAAGGGTTTGATTATGAAAACCTCTTCAGGTTCCACCAGCGCCCCCTGCAGGCAGCTCAGCAGGTGCCTGTGGTTGGGGAAGGAACAGGGCTAGCGTCCCTGGTGTGCATGTTGGATCGATGATTCTGAGGACTCCTACTTGACCCCACTAACGTGAAGTTCACAGCAAGTCAAACTGCAGGTGCAGTCAACTCTGCTTTTTGCAGATAGGCTGTCGAGTTCAGTTCTCTGATCCAAAACTGAAGAAATATGAACGGTAAATTGGAGCTTCTGGAATACTAAGGTTTTAGACTGCCTGGGTCAATTTTCCCTTCTACTGCTAAGGGGTTTCTAAGCAATTGAACTAAATTATGCCCAAGGTTTTTTTATTTTATTTATTTTTATCGAGGATAGTTGATGTACAATATTGTATGTTTCAGGTATAACTACATAGTGATTCATAATTTTTAAAGATTGTACTCCATTTATAGTTATTATAAAATATTGGCTGTATTCCCTGTGCCATACAGTATAGTATATCCTTGTAGCTTTTTTTTTTTTTTTTTTTGTGGTACGCAGGCCTCACTATCGTGGCCTCTCCCGTTGCGGAGCATAGGCTCCAGACGCACAGGCTCAGCAGCCATGGCTCACGGGCCCAGCCGCTCCACAGCATGTGGGATCTTCCCGGACCAGGGCACGAACCCGTGTCCCCTGCATCGGCAGGTGGACTCTCAACCACTGCGCCACCAGGGAAGCCCCATCCACGACCCCGTGTCCCCTGCATCGGCAGGTGGACTCTCAACCACTGCGCCACCAGGGAAGCCCCATCCTACCATTTCTTTAGGCTCAGGAGATGGAGCAGCTGCTGATGCCACGTGGCACATCATGGGCTTCCCTGGAACCACCTCCCAGCCCTGATGTCTAGTCCAGTACTCATCTTTGGCTGCGTTGGGTCTTTGTTGCTGCGCGCAGGCTTTCTCAGCTCACCTGGAGCTTTACACCCCCAGGCCATGAGGATCCACTCCCACAGAACCCCTCATGGAACTCTAGACTTCTCCTTGTTCAGAAGGCAGCAGCCCCCTCCCCACACAGGCTGGCCTTGGCTCAGGCTTTGAGCGGTAGTAGAGCACTGGATTAGAAATCAGGTGATCTGAATTCCAGCCCCAGCACTGTATGCTCTCTGACCTTTAGCCAGCTGCTGAGCTCCCCAGTTCCTCCCTTCCTCATCCAGTTAATGTTGGGAGATCCTTGCAGGGCTGTAGTAAAGTTTAAAGACTGTGTATGCACAAACTTTGAGGCCTATAAAGCTTTATGCAAATGGTAGGCGCCCTCCAGAGCATTTCTCCTATGCTGCCTTAGATGTATGAGAACTTCGTGGAGGAGGTGGATGCGGTGGACAACGGGATATCTCAGTGGGAGGAGGGAGAGCCTCGGTACGCGGTGACCACTACGCTGAGTGCCCGGGTTGCTCGGCTTAATCCCACCTGGAACCAGCCCAACCAAGACACTGAGGTGAGGACAACCGTGGGGAAGAGACCGTGAGGCACGTGAGAACCTCAGGGGAAAGTGAGAGAGGCTGTCCTGTCAAGCCCTAGCAGAGTTAGCAGTTTGGGCCAGCACTGTGGTTCTAATTCACATGTGATTCCCAGGCCGGGTTCAAGCGTGCAATGGACCTGGTTCGAGAGGAGTTTCTGCAGAGACTAGAATTCTACCAGCACAGCTGGCTGCCAGCCCGGGCCCTGGTGGAAGAGGCCCTGGCCCAGCGGTTCCAGGTACTGGCCTGGGAGGAGGCACTGTGGCTCAGGTTAGTGATTCCTGGAGGGCTGCTGGCCAACAGGGGCTCCCACTCGTACCCTAAACCTTCTATCCCTGCTCCACTTCCTTTTCAGGTGGACCCAAGTGGGGAGATAATAGAACTGGTGAAGGGTGGATGCCCCTGGAAGGAGCACCTCTACCACCTGGAATTGGGGCTGTCCTCCCCGGGGACCATCGCCTTTGTTATCTACACGGACCAGGCTGGACAGTGGCGGGTACAGTGTGTGCCTAAGGAGCCCCATTCATTCCAGAGCAGGTGAGGCCCTAGGGGACCGCCCTGCAGCCCTTCAGGCCTGTTTCAACCCTATCAGAGGAGGAGGCCACTAACCTAGGCTTCTGCTCCCCCTCTCCCAGTTCCTCAAGGCCTCCATTTGCTCCCACCAACTCCCTCTTTCTGCTTACTCATAGGCTGCCCCTGCCAGAGCCATGGCGGGGTCTTCGGGATGAGGCCCTGGACCAGGTCAGTGCCATTCCTGGCTGTGTCTTTGTCCATGCCAGTGGCTTCATTGGTGGGCACCGTACCCGAGAGGGTGCCCTGAGCATGGCCCATGCCACCTTGGCCCAGCGCCCAGCACCTATGCCTCCCACAAATTCCCTAGTCCAATAAAATCTCTTCTGTCTCATACTGAAGTAATGCTCCATTACTGCCCTGTATCATTCTGGGAACTTGCTGAAACTTGGGAAGAGTACAACATCTATTATGTGCCAGAGCCTGTGCTAGGTGTTTTCTCAGCTTTGCTTTCCAAATCGTTTGGAAACTATCCAGTTTCTGAGGTTAAATAACTTGACCAAATTCACAAGAAATGACTAAAAAGTGAAAGAGCCAAGATCTTAACCCAAAGTCCATGCCTTTTTCTTCTTCAGTATACCCCAGTGTTGGGTAAAGATAAGAGTCTCATAATTGAATGGAAAACAAAAAAAGGACACTTTTTATTATTGAATGCGGGAGTGAGGGGAGTGGGGCCGACCAGGGGGTGGCCCTGGGAGAGGGTCCCAAGGGGCAGAGGTTGGGGAGGTCTCAGTAAAGAGGGGCAGATCATGAATAGAGCCTCCGCCCCCAGCTGGGGGCTCTTGAGTTCGGCCAAGCACTGGGCTAAAACGTGGAAACTGGGCATTGACAAAGTACAGAGGGATGTGGGCGATCCGGCCCGTGGACCAGCACTGCGGAGAGAGGGGAAAGCAAAGTCTGACCAGTCTGAGCCCAAAGAAGGCCATAGAGCAGAGCCACACAGCAGCTGCAGCCCTCACTCCTCAGCCCACTCCTGCAACCACAGCAGCTGGCCTACTCACCACGCTGAGCAGGGCTCCTTTGTTGAAGGAAGGATGGAAAGTGATGAGCTGGGCCTGGGCTCCTGGCTCCCCCTGGACAGCGCCGCTGGGGGCAGAAGGAAAGGTGAGCAGGCTGCTGGAGGCAGACGGCAGGTGTAGAGGGTAGGCAGGTGTAGAGGGTATGCGTTTGCTAGGGGAGGCCGGGCGGGGGGGCCACACCTGCCCAGCGCCTACCAAGGAAGTAGTTCGAACACGGGGCTGTGTCGAGTGCGGAAGAGGAGGATGACTGGTTTGCCATTCTGGACCCGCGGGTTTCCTGTAAGAAGTGGGTGCAGGGGTAGGAAGGAACTCTGGAGGCAGAATCCCGGGGCAGGGGCAGGGGCAGAGAAGAACTGTAGCCGGGGCCTGGAAACAGTCAATTAATGGGAAGATGGTGCGGCCCGAGCAAAGGCCTCCCTCCCCTCCTCTTACCTTTCATGAGCACAGCCAGCCGCTCCCCACTAGGGTCCCAGACCATGGAGTGAGCCTCTCCCCCAAGCCTATGGGTCAGAACAGCAGGTTGGGAGGGCTCAGCGTGGTCCCTCCCAGCTTCATCTCACTGCCCCTCCCTCACCCACCCAGCTCACCTTTCCTCTCCATATGGCGTCTGTACTGTCGTCTCAGACAGATCTGCCACAATCGTAGCTGATTTCGCGCCTCCAACGCACCCCTTTGGCTCACCTGCGGATCAGGGCAGAGGCTCTTAAGGACAAGAAAGGGGCCTCCCACTGGCCCCTGCCTCCTCTCCATCACAGGCATCAACACCTCTCAAGGCTCCCAAGCTTATTCCTTTTTTTTTTCCCCCAAGCTTCTTCCCTTTATCCTTCAGAGCAGCATATTCCAGATGGTTCCTGTCTCCCTCCAACTACCCCAGATGTTGTGCATCCAGAAGTGTTTCCCTGGACTCACCACAACGTTCTGGGAACGATAAGGAGTAAATCAGCGGTTCCCCCAACACAGTGAACAGCAGGCGGTTTCCATCAGGACTCCAGCAGCCAGTCTGGGGTCAGGGAGCAAAAGGCAGGGAAAGATGGGTCGAT
>NW_006773303.1:3404-11238 GCF_000442215.2 Lipotes vexillifer | reverse complement strand
AAAGAGTGGTCTATGGGAATAAGGAGGGAAGCACACGAGGAACAGAAGTAGAGGAGGTGGGGGGAGACGCCTGGGGGAGCAGGGCCCACCTCCACCCCCGCTCCTGAGACGCACAGTCCCTCCTACCTGACATCGCCCTGATAGGGTAGGCCACCGCTCACAAGTCCACATCTGGGCCTCCCAGACTCTGTGCCAAAGAGAGGCAGGTCACAGCTTAGGAACTCTAGGTGTCACAGCCTGGACTTGCCTTCCTGTCAGTCCCACGTTCAGGTGAATGGGAACGCGGGCAGAAGGTTGTGGCACTCGCAGTTCCAGAAGCCTAGTGCCTTTCTCTAGGTCGTTCCTGCCCCTCTCCCCGCCCTCCCCCTACTCACCGAAAGAGAGCTGAAGGAGTGGTAGCCAGGACTTTGCTGCCATCCGGGGACCAGAGCAGGTTGGTAACCCCACCTCCCCGAAACCAGGGAAGGGGAACACAGGTCTCTGTTGAGACATCCCATACCTAGGAGAAAGGGGAAGAGAGTGAGACAGGGGAGACTCAAGCATCCCTACCATCCCACGGGGGACTGCCCTTCCTTAAGGTACAAAGAACCAGAGGGGAGGACGTGGGAAAGGGACAGTTAAAAAACAGGAGGAAATAGGGTTATGTTTATACTGACAGCAGGCAGAAATCTACATCTGAGGAGTCAGGCTGGTGCAGCGCCCTCCCCTGGGTATGTTTAAGATTGAATGGACAGCTATTCCTCTCCTTCCCCCAGGGTATTTCCCACCACCAGGCAAAGCAAGCTCTCTCCTCAAGTCTGAGGGGTGGCTGAAATGACCGAAAGAGGCGTGGGGACCAACTCACCAGGATGGCAGCATCCACAGGTGAAGCTGAGAGTAGCCGACCCCCACTGGGGGCCCAGGCCAAGCTGGTGACAGGTGTGTGCCCAGGGTGAGAGAGCACTTGGGCACAGCCAGAAGAGGGTCTGCCGAGGGGAAATGGGGTGTGGAGTCAGAAGACAACAGGAAGAAAGCCCCATGATTCTATTCCCTTGCCTCCTCCTGCTAAAACTTCCCAATCCCAATGGCCCCTCTGAGTTCAAATCCAGGTTGGGGAAAATGAATAAGGATCATGGAAGTTAAAGAAAAATAAAGAAAAAGAAGGAAGGAAGGGCAGACGCTATCAGGAGGTCCAGAACGGAAAATGGGTGAAAGCTAGAAGGTACTGGACTGGGGAGATGCATGTTCTGCTCTAGATGAGAGACCTCTCTCCACAGGACCATCCTGCCTGGAGCATGGGATAATACATGCCATCACTTCAAGGTTCCAATCTCTTCTCTTCCTACAGTTATCCGCCATTCTCCAGAATTCAGCCTGTGCTCCTAACTCTGTCTTTCCGCCTTTCCTTGTCAGAATCAGCTTCCCTCCCCGCTGCTCCCACATCATTTTCTCCTTATCAAAGACGGCGCACGTGGCAACCTCCCCCACTAGACTGGGAACCAGTTGAGGGCCCCGGCTGTGTCCGTCAGCTCTGTATCTCCAGAGCCACGTACTTGGCCTGACAGGTACAGGCTACTAGCCAAATTAATGCCACCTTATCCTTTCTCCCCCCAACTATACCCACCTTAAGCTCTAATGAGGTCTTAGGTCACCAGTCTACCTACAACTAATTCCCTTAACTTTACAATACATCAGTTTACAGAGATCCATCTCATTCTTTTCAGTGGCCCCACTGTATTCCACTGAATGAACTATAATTTATTCAGTCATGCCACCACAAATGGATATTTCAGTTGTTTGTAATTTTTTATTACGAACGGCACTGCAAAAAATATTCCCTATATCTTTATGTACTCTTGTCGTTATTTGTGTAGAATAGAGTATTAAAATGGAATTGCAGGTAAAAAAAAGGCTTGAACCTTTCAAAAGATAAATATGCCAACAAATATTTTCTGAAAAGTTCGTACCACAGTATACTCTACTAGTAGTTTTCCTAGTCTTGCTAGTGTTGGATATTACCAAACATTTCAACTTTAATAATACTAGCATACTGGTAACTCCCTGGTGGTCCAGTGGTTAGGACTCCACGCTCTCACTGCTGAGGGCCGGGGTTCAATCCCCAGTCAGGGAACTAAGACCCCACAAGCTTCACGGTGCAGCCAAAAGATAATAATTATCATACTATAATTCTGAATGGGCCAAAAAGCATTCTATACATTCTTCTAGTCCTTTTATTTATTTATTTTTACATTTAGTTCTTTTGTCTGCTTGGAATTTATTTGTATATAAAATGTAAAGCAAGGACGAACTGTATTATTTTCTAAATAGTCAGTCAATTATGTTAAGCCAAAACCCCAAAAAAAAAAAAAAAAAAAAAAAACTAAACTTCTCTATTGCAATGCAAATCCAAATTCATCATATATTAAATTTCCATAAATTCTTAGATCTGTTCCTGAATGTTGTTCTGTTACACTGATCTGTTTGATCTTATGCCAATAACTTTCTATTACTATAGCTTCATAAAATATTTCAATACCTGGCAGGGCAAATCTCCTCTCAATATGCTTCCTTTTCAAACTTTTCTTGGCAATCCTTCCACATTTATTCTTTCATAAAAACTCTATTATTTTGTCCAGTTCACAAAAACAAACAAAAACCAGCAGAATTCTGATGGGAAATAAACTCAATCTGACATCTTCATGATTAAATTTTCCTACCCAGGAATATAACACATCCCTCCATTAATTAAGCTCTTGTTTAATATTCTTCAACCACTTTCTTCAGATGTCTAACATTAAATAAATTTAACAATTTATTCCTAGTAATCTACAGTAATTGTTGTACCTATCGTAAATAGAACATATTTTCCATTGCAATTTCTCAACTGATTATTGTTGGTACCAAGGGAAGCTATTACATTTTCAGTTTCTTGGATCCAGTTACCTTACTACTTAAATTTCTTATTAGATTAAATAGGTTTTTTGGTTGAATCTTGTCTTATCTAGGTTTAAAATCATATCATCAAATAAAAATAATTTTCTCTTCTTTCACAAGACTTTACCATGTTTCCTTTTCTTGTCTTAACTGCCCTCAAAAGAACCTCCACAAATAATGCTGGTTAATAATGGTGATAATGACATCTCTGTCTTTATCTTGACGTTACTGGAAATACCTGTAGTATTTCCTATTTCACTGTTCAATATGGTAGCCACTGATTTTGCATATATACTCTTTATGTTTAGGTTGTCTCTTTGTATTCCTATTTATGTATTCAGCTGAATGTCTGCTTATTGAGAAGGGCATTTGTTTATATAAACACTTTCCTCCTTTAATTTGCTAATGTAACCATCATTTTAATAGATTTCCTAATGGTGAATAGTTTTTAATTTCTGGAATATTCTACCTGGTTAAGATTTTTTTTAAAATATGCTTTTGGACTCTATTTGCTAATATTTTATTAAGCATTTTAAAATCTACGCTCAGGGGAATTCCCTGACAGTCCAGTGGTTAGGACTCCATGCTTTCACTGCCAAGGGTGCAGGTTCAATCCCTGGTCAGTATATCAAATAACATAACTAAGGATCTACTGTATAGCACAGGGAACTCTACTCAATACTCTGTAATGGCCTATATGGAAAAGAATCTAAAAAAAGAGTGGATATATGTATATGTATAACTGATTCACTTTGCTGTACAGCAGAAACTAACACAACATTGTAAATTGACTATACTGCAATAAAAATTTAAAACAAAACAAAAAAAACCCTGGTCGGGGAACTAAGATCTCGCAAGCCGCGAGGCATGGTGAGGAAGTAAAGTAAGGAAGGAGGGAAGTAAGTAAGTAAATAAATAAATAAAATCTATGCTCAAATATTTTCTTTCTTATGCCACCTATTGTCAGGTTTAGGTTACATTAAGTTTATGGAAATAAATCAGGAGGGGGACTTCCCTGATGGTCCAGTGGTTAAGAATACACCTTCCAACTCAGGGGACATGGGTTCGAGCCCTGGTCGGGGAATTAAGATCCCACATGCCGTGGGGCAACCAAGCAAGCCCGTGTGCTCTAGAGCCTGTGTGCCACAACTAGAGAGCCCATGCACCACAATGAAAGATCCCGCATGCCACAACAAAGATTCCGAATGCCACAACTAAAGACCTGTGCAGCCAAATAAATAAATAAAATATATATATTTTTAAAAAAAGATTTGTATAAAAAGAAATAAATCAGGATTGATCCTGGGATAGAAAGAGGACATTAATGAGAAAACTGGTGAAATCAGAACAAAGTTTGGAGTTTAGTTAATAACAATGTACAAATGTCAGTTTCTTAGTTTTGACAAATCTAACATGGTTATATCAGACGTTAACGATGATGTGAAGGGTATACCAAAACTCTATTATCTTTGCAGCTTTTCTACAAATCTAAAATTATGCACAAAGTTTATTAAAAGGAAAATAAAACAAATCAGGAGGCTTTCCAAATTTTTCTATGATCTGGATTAGTTCAGATAACATGGAGATTATCTTTTCTTTGACAATTAGATAGAACTCTCATGAAACCATCTCAGCCTGGCATCTTTTTTTAGGGGTAGAGCTCATCCGTTTAATTGCTTCTACAGTCCACTTTGATAACATATATTTTGCTAGACAAACATTTCCTTTAGGTTTTCAAATCTGTTAGTCTAAACATATAATATGCTCTAATAATTCTTCTATTTTCTTCCATATTTGCGGTTATCTCTCCTTTCCCATTTTGAAAATAGTGTACTTTGATTTTCTATTTTACCTTAATAAGGCTGGCCAAAAGGTTTTCTTCTTTATTCATAATTTAAAGAACCAGTTTCTGGTTTTATATTTAGTTAGTCCTCATGAGGATTTTTTCCAATTTCATCAGTTTCAGCTTTTATCCATATTAATTCCCTTCCCCCTTTCCTTTAAACCTACCTCTGGCAGTCCTCTGAAAGAGACAGTCTTTCCAATCCATGATCCATAGATACAAACTCCCCACAATCCCAGAAGCCCCCAGTTCTGTCCCTTTCTCCAGATTAGATCTTCTCAGCACCTCCACCTTGGCCTTAGGTCTGCTTCTCCCGTAGCCCTGGGAAGTGCTGTGAGGAAAAAGAACTTCTCCTTCCAGACTTCCTCACCACCCCAGCATGGCCACGACCCTCAGGCCAAGATAAGAGAGAGACTGCTGGGACTCACCGGGTAGACAAGGACGTGGGGTCCAGGGTCCAGATGAGAATGCAGCTCTGGCAGGCCACAGCCAAGACGGAGGCACTGAGGGGCTTCCAGGCCAGGGCCGCCACATTTCGCTGCAGCCGGTGCTTCAGGGAGGGGACTATAGTGCTGGGGTGAAAGGGGAGGGGATGGGGTCAAAGCAAGGACACTAAGGTGCAGGGGACCTGAGTTGTGGTTGAGGAGGGAAATCCAGAGAGAAAGCTGATCATCCAGAGCCTGTGGGTATTGTGGGACAGAGGACAGGATAAAGACTGGATCTGGAAAGAGGACGCATCCAGTTGTGGGGCCTCCCTGACCCCAGTTCTGGAAGGAGCCATGGACCAGGCCCAGGAACTGCAGGACTCCCTGGGCACCAAGGATGGAGAAGGAAGTGGGGACTGACCGATGGAGACTGAAGACTCCGAGTCCACCCAGAGTGCCCCACACATACCTGTTGGCATTATACACACGGATGGAGTCATCTAGGAGGGCCACCGCAAACTTGTTGGTGTGTGGGTGCCATGCAAAGACCCTCAAGCAGCAGCTGGACCTGGGGCAGGAGTGAGGGTGAGGAGTCCTGACCTGTACCTCGCCACTCCCGGCCCAGAGCTCAGGTTCCCTTCCATGTGAGGACACTATTATTTTTCACTGCTTCTTTTCTTTCTTTTTGGGGGAGGTAGGAGGGAGAATGTGGGGAGCAGTCAGGAAAGGGGTGTGAGGAGTCTCTGCCTTGATTTCCCTCTCCCCAGAAGAAATTCCAAGGTTCAGGACTTGCTTCCCACAAAATCTCCAGAGCTTGTACACTCACCAGTTTGTGACTTGAGCGAATTCAGCAATCAGATCTTCACTCCTGAGCTGTAATAACAAAGCAGATGGAGGTTGCACTGGGAAAAAAGGAGCTTATCCCCTCGATGCTCCCACAGGGGAGCTGGACCATTCATACCCTCTGCAGTCTTCTCATCACACCCTGACCCTAAGACATAGGAAGTGGAGAGGGGGTGGGAGTGGGGGAGCAGCAGCCAGGGAGGGCTGGGGGGAAGCCAAACTTACAGACAGATGGGGAAACAGAGACCCATGGAGGGACGAGGCCCATCGACAGAGTGCCAGGGCCCAGCTGGACGCCGTCTTCACCCACTCAAACACTGTGGGGTTGAGAAAGCAGCTGTGATTAAACCATTCACAGGGTTCTCACTGGGCACCCTCCTAGGTGAGGGAAGAGCAAGGGCAAGCACTCCCCAGATCCTTCCACCCAACAAGTGCTCTGGACACCCACTCTATGGTATGGGGGTAGGTAGAGGGGAAGAGAAGATGGCACCAGCAGAGGCAAATGGGCCGGGAAATACAGGGCTAAAGGGAAAGGCGCTGGGCCAACAGGTATTGGGATGAATTAGGGAGAATATGGACGGGAGATGGCAACCATAAAACCAGAGAAGGCTAGAGGTAAACACACGTACCCTCCTCCTCTGAGTCTGCAATTTCATTCAGCACACCAAAAAGTCCCACATCACGCCTGAACAGGAGAGGGAGCTGTGAGTCAGTTACTCTGATCCCTTTAGTCTGCTCTCTTAGTTCATCTATTCATTCACTCAATAAACATGTATTAAAAATAACACTCACACTTAATGAGTGACAACTATGTGACATGTACTTTATATATAAATATATAAATTGTCCACCAGTGAGGCAACTAAGGCTCAGAGGTCTTTCAGGGCTTTGTGCACAGATCGAGGAGTTAAGAGTTGCCCTAAGGCACTTCCCTGGTGGCACAGTGGTTAAGAATCCATCTGCCAATGCAGGGGACACGGGTTCAAGCCCTGGTCCAGGAAGATCCCACATGCCGTGGAGCAACTAAGCCCATGCGCCACAACTACTGAGCCTGTGCTCTAGAGCCCGTGAGCCACAACTACTGAGCCCGAGTGCCTACAGCCCGTGCTCCACAACAAGAGAAGCCGCCACAATGAGAAGCCCACACACTGCAACGAAGAGTTGCCCCCGCTCACTGCAACTAGAGAAAGCTCACAAGCAGCAACAAAGACTCAACACAGCTGAAAATAAATTTTATAGATTTAGAAAAAATAGATAGATCGATTGATAAACAATAGATTTATAAATAGGTAGATTTATAAAAAATAATAATAAAATAAATTTAAGAAACAAATTATTGGGCCTCCCTGGTGGCGCAGTGGTTGAGAGTCCGCCTGCCGATGCAGGGGAAGACGTAAATGTAAGACCAGACACTAAAACTCTTAGAGGAAAACATAGGCAGAACACTCTCCGACATAAATTGCAACAATATATTTTTAAATCTGTCTCCAAGAGTAATGGAAAAAAAAAAAAAAAAAAAAAAAAAGAAACAAATTATTAAAAAAAAAAAAAGACTTGCCCTAAGATAGTGAACGGAAAGCCACAGAAAGAGTTTAAGCTGAGGAATAAACTGATCACATTGGCATTTTAGAAAGATCAGTCTGGCTGCAGATTAGAGGGGAAAAAGAATGGAGAGAAAGAAATGGGTTAAGAGGCTACTTCAGGAATCTAGAAGAAAGGCCAAAGTGGCCTGAACCACTGGGGATGGAGAAAAGACAGATTTGAGTGCTCGAGGAAGCAGAATGGACAGGATTTGAGGACTAATTAGACA
>NW_006773303.1:0-3394 GCF_000442215.2 Lipotes vexillifer | reverse complement strand
GGGAAAGAGCAATATCAAGGGAAACACCCAGGTGATAATTATAGCATCTAATACTGCTTACACTGTGCCAGGGCTGGGCTAGATGCGTCACACGCATCATCTAATTCAGCCTTTATCACAACCCTACAAAATAGGTATTGTTATCATCAGCATTTTTAGATGAGAGAACAGAGTGTGAAGAGGTTAATTATCAAAGGTGAATGAAGTAGGAAATAGCAGAGTCAGGATTCAACCTGTCTGCCTGCCCCAGAGCCTACATTCAAACCACTTGCTTCTATATGACTTGGAAGGCCATTCCCTGAGATGAAAAACACAAGGAAGAAGCCAGCTTAGAGAGGAAAATGAAGAGATTGATTTTGAACATGCTGAGTGTATGAAGCCTGTGGAATATCTCTGACTGAGGGTGTTGGGCAGACAAGTGAACACCCAGGTGTGGAGCATCAATCACAAGTCCAGCCTAGGGACACCAACATTTAAGAGAGAGCAGGGGGCTTCCCTGGTGGCGCAGTGGTTGAGAGTCCGCCTGCCAATGCAGGGGACGTGGGTTCGTGCCCCGGTCCGGGAAGATCCCACATGCTGCGGAGCGGCTGGGCCTGTGAGCCATGGCGGCTGAGCCTGTGTGTCCGGAGCCTGTGCTCCGCAACGGGAGAGGCCACAACAGTGAGAGGCCCGCGTACCTCATAAAAAAAAGAGAGAGCAGCAGCTAGAGAGGCAGAAAGTGAGAAAGCACCCAGGACTAAATGGCTTTTCAGACCAAGACTTGATGTGTAGCTGCACTTAAGGAGACATGCAAATTAAACTGTAATGCAATATCAAATATCAAAGCTTGATAGCACATGTGTTAGGAAACAGGCACTGTTTTTGTTTTGCTGTTGTTCATACACTGTGTTTGTTTTGTTGTTTTTTTAATTTTTTTTTTTTTTGCGGTACGCGGGACTCACTGTTGTGGCCTCTCCCGTTGCGGAGCACAGGCTCCAGATGCGCAGGCTCAGCAGCCATGGCTCACGGGCCCAGCCGCTCCGCGGCATGTGGGATCTTCCCGGACCGGGGCACGAACCCATGTCCCCCACATCGGCAGGCGGACTCTCAACCACTGCACCACCAGGGAAGCCCTGTTTTTTCCATTTTTATTGGAGTATAGTTGTCTCATACACTGTTGGTAGGTCTGTAAATATGTACAACTTAAACAGAGGACTATATGGCAATAGCTCATGAAATTACAAATGAACATATACCCTTTGAACCCAGCCACTTCATTTGCAGGAATTCATCCTACATATGATGATGATGATAATAATAATAATAGCTAACCCTTGATGGGATTAATATGGGCCAGGCACTGTTCTAAGTGTTTTACTCATTTAATCATCACTACAACCTTGTAAGATAGGCTCCCTTTTACAGATGAAATTGAGGGACAGAATGATTAAGTAACTTGACCAAGGTCACACAGCTAAAAAGTGGCACAGCCAGGAATTCAATCCAGGCTTCACTCCTACATGTGCAAAATGAATGAACTATGTATGAGATTATTCCCTGCAACCTTATGCCTAACCTTGCTGAACTTCAGGTAAAGGCTCAGAAAGTAGTAATGACATAAGGAGGGAACAGGTTCACAGAATTAAACCAAAAAGGAAAGCAAGTCACTGGAGATGAAATGGAACTACTGTTGCACAGCCTTGAGTTCCACAAAAAGGATTGATAATTTGATATGTTGAATGATACACAGCTCTGAGCTAGAGAGGGCTGGGAAGCCCAAGGCAGAGGGGGTGGTGACCTCATTGCCTCCAGGATCTGCAGACCACTGGCCCAGGAGACCCTTTGCTATGTCTCACCAAATGTTGATGCATCTCTTCCACACTTGTTCCCGGTGGTGGATGAAGGCCGTTCTTGTGCCATGGTCCAACCTCCCAGGGGTCTTCAGGGGATCCTTAGTAAGGTTTAGGACAGGAAGATTGATCCACTAGAGCCAGAAATGAGGTATGACAGTGAGTCAGTCTCTTCCCTAGATCTCTACTGAACTTCCTGCCATCTCCAACCCTTTGCAGGGCTGAGGGTAAGAGGCTCCAGAGACCTGTTTCCCATTTCCACAAATATAACACTTGTGGAGAGGGGCGGAGTCAAGATGGCATACTAGAAGGACGTGGAATTCGTGCCTCCTCAAAACTAGGGCACCAACCAGGCACTAGTGGGGAACCATGGACACCTAAGGAGACAGGAGTAACCCCCAGCAACCAGTTGCTTCAACTATAGTTTTATTTTTCCTAATATATTTTTTATCTTTCTAATTTTATTTTGCTTCTTATTCTTTGATATTGTACTGCTACTTTTTCTTTCTTTCTTTCTTTTTTTTTTTTTTTTACCAAGCCACGAAGCTTGCGAGACCCTGGTTCCCAGGCCAGAGGTCGGGCCCGAGCTCCTGTGCTGGGAGCTCTGAGTCCAAACCAGTGGACTAACAAAGAACCTCAGAACCCAGGGAATATTAATCAGAGTGAGGCCTCCCGGAGGTCCTCATCTCAGCACCAAGACCCAGCTCTATCCAAGTGCCTGCAAACTCCAGTGCTGGACGTCTCAGGCCAAACAACCAGTAAGACAAGAATACAGCACCACCATCAAAAAGAGAAAAAAAAAAAAAAAAGAAACGACAAAAAAAATACGTTACAGGGATTCCCTGGTGGCGCAGCGGTTGAGAATCTGCCTGCTAATGCAGGGGACACGGGTTTGAGCCCTGGCCTGGGAGGATCCCACATGCCGCGGAGCAACTAGGCCCGTGAGCCACAACTACTGAGCCTGCGCGTCTGGAGCCTGTGCTCCGCAACAAGAGAGGCCGCAATAGTGAGACGCCCTCGCACTGCAATGAAGAGTGGCCCCCACTTGCCACAACTAGAGAAAGCCCTCATACAGAAACGAAGACGCAACACAACAAAAATACATAAATTAATTAATAAACTCCTACTCCCAACATCTTCTTTAAAAAAAAAAAGAAAAAAAACATTACAGACAAAGGAGCAAGGTAAAAACCTACAAGACCAAATAAATGAAGATGAAATAGGCAAGCTACCTGAAAAAGAATTCAGAGTAATGATAGTAAAGATGATCCAAAATCTCGGAAACAGAATGGAAAAAATACAAGAAACATTTAACAAGGATCTAGAAGAACTAAAGAGCAAACAAACAGTGATGAACAACACAATTACTGAAATTAAAAATACTCTAGGGGGGGCTTCCCTGGTGGCGCAGTGGTTGAGAGTCCGCCTGCCGATGCAGGGGACATGGGTTCATGCCCCGGTCTGGGAAGATCCCACATGCCATGGAGCAACTAAGCCCGTGTGCCATGGCCGCTGAGCCTGCACGTCTGGAGCCTGTGCTCGGCAACGGGAGAGGCCACAACAGT
>NW_006773302.1:0-490 GCF_000442215.2 Lipotes vexillifer | reverse complement strand
AACCACCTCCTGAAATTGGTTTCCTGCAATTCTGTCTCACTTTCAAATTCTCTTCGCAGCCTTCCTTCAATATATTTTTGGACAAGAGCTGTCATTTATAACTCTTCAGGTTTGAGAATTACATTGGCCCTGAGCTCCTTTTCTCCCCTCGCTTTCTTTTGAGCTGGCCGCCATCCCGCAGGATTGCTCCAGACCCTAGTCTGGTTCAAAAACGGCATGCTGAGGCTGTGGTTCATTATTCTTGCTGGTGTGAAGTTAGAGTTCAATGTGTCCGTCCAAACACCTACAGCTAGTCTCTCGTTGGTTCTGCCCAATCCTGTCCATCTTACGCAGAAATTGCAAAGTGTGCCAAACAGGACGTTAAAGGCACTGACTCTTCAAGTGTGAGGAGTGTCAGTAAAGCCTCTTAAACGGCCAACACGTGTTGCCGGGTACGTAAACTGAGATGCGTTTTAGGAACGTTGCCCGATCACACGGTGTACCGTACTCT
>NW_006773300.1:0-6098 GCF_000442215.2 Lipotes vexillifer | reverse complement strand
CTAACACACCATTGTAAAGCAATTATACCCCAATAAAGATGTTAAAAAAAAAAATCATAAGATTAAATTTACCAAGGCAGTTATAACATGAAATAATTTGTTTCTAAGCTATATTTTGAGTCAATCTTGAAATCATTGCAAAATGTAAATAAAGTCAAAGATATCAGGGAAACACTAATGTGAGATTATCACAATTTGCTGACAAAATAAGCTAAATCACTAGAAATTTTGATAAAGTAGAAGTATGTGTGTTTGGGAAGTAAATATTCATTTCCTGTTTATTTGAATTAATATTGTCTTTTTCTCTTATGATATCAAGCTCTGCATTTTTCTTCTTCCTAAAAGATGTTTCTTTACAAGTTCTTCAGAATTCTCCAAAAAGTTAGGGTAGAGAGGTACAAAGGGATAATTCGGTCTTATATTTGATTCATCACTTTTTTTTTTAAATGCCATGAACTATTCATTATAAGAAGAGGGTTATTCAGTAAACATTCAACTGGCAGAAATGCATAAATTTTAGCTAGAGCTTCTAGGACATATTACTGAGAGTAAAATTTTTGAAACTGATAAGGGAAGAACATGAAAGGAATCTCTTTATAGAGTCTTAAAAGCAAAGTAACTTAAATTCATGGTCTTAAAGTAAGCAGGGTCTTAGAATATCTTAATCCTGATTTTTAAGTATCAGACTTCAGTTAATGCAGTTCAAATAACAACTCTTACAGAGAAAAAATAATAATAAAAATGATAATAAGAGAGATATGTAGAAACAAATTGCTTAAAGAATTTACATAGATGATTGTTGAGAAAGAAATAACAAAATGATATTCAGGCATAATAATGTGCCTTACTATTTGCATTGCAATAACTTTTATAAATATTTTCACATAATAAATTTGATTCTGTATCTATGACCCATATTAAAAAGTAGCTCTCAAGATCATTTTAAAAACTGTCCCACATACAGACTGAAAGAGAGGGGATGGAAAAAGATACTACATGCAAATGGAAATCAAAAGAAAGCTGGAGTAACAATTCTTATATCAGACAAAATAGACTTTATAAATAGAGACTATTACAAGAGAAAAAGAAGGACACTACATAATGATCAAGGGATCAATCCAAGAAGAAAATATAACAATTATAAATATTTATGCACCCAACATAGGAGCACTTCAATACTTAAGGCAAATGCCAACAGCCATAAAAGGGGAAATTGACAGTGACACAATCATAGTAGGGGACATTAACACCCCACTTTCACCAATGTACAGACCATCCAAAATTAAAATAAGTAAGGAAACACAAGCTTTAAATGATACATTAAACAAAATGGACTTAATTGATATTTATAGGACATTCCATCCAAAAACTGCAGATTACACTTTCTCTCAAGTGCGCACAGAACATTCTCCAGGATAGATCACATCTTGGGTCACATATCAAGCCTTGGTGAATTTAAGAAAATTGAAATCATATCAAGCATCCTTTCCTACTATAATGCTATGAGACTAGGTATGATTTACAGGACAAAAATCTGTAAAAATTACAAACACATGGAGGCTAAACAATACACTACTAAATAACCAAGAGATCACTGAAGAAATCAAAAAAGGAAATCAAAAAATACCTGGAAACAAATGACAATGAAAACATGACAGCCCAAAAACTACAGGATGCAGAAGAAAGCAGTTCTAAGAAGGAAGTTTATAGCAATACAATCCTATCTCAAGAAACAAGAAACATCTCAAAACAACAACCTAACCTTACACCTAAAGCAATGAGAGAAAGAAGAACAAAATAACCCCAAAGTTAGCAGAAGGAAAGAAATCATAAAAATCAGATCAGAAATAGATGAAAAAGAAATGAAGGAAACAATAACAAAGATCAATAAAACTAAAACCTGGTTCTTTGAGAAGATAAAAAAAAAACTGATAAACCATTAGCCAGCACATCAAGAAAAAAAGGGAGAAGACTCAAACCAATACAATTAGAAATGAAAATGGAAAAGTAACAACTGACACTGCAGAAATACAAAGGATCATGAGAGATTACTACAAGCAACTATATGCCAATAAAATGAACAACCTGAAAGAAACTGACAAATTCTTAGAAAAGCACAACCTTCTGGACTGAACCAGGAAGAAATAGAAAATATAAACAGACCAATCACAAGCACTGAAATTGAGACTGTGATTAAAAATCTTCCAACAAACAAAAGCCCAGGACCAGATAGCTTCACAGGCGAATTCTATCAAACATTGAGGGAAGAGCTAACACCTATCCTTCTCAAACTCCTTCAGAATATAGCAGAGGGAGGTACACTCCTAAACTCATTCTACGAGGCCACCATCACACTGATACTAAAAGCAGAAAAAGAGGTTACAAAGAAAGAAAACTGTAGGCCAATATCACTGATGAACATAGATGAAAAAATCCTCAACAAAATACCAGCAAACAGAATCCAACAGCACATTAAAAGGATCATACACCATGATCAAGTGGGGTTTATCCTAGGAATGCAAGGATTCTGCAATATATGCAAATCAATCAATGTGATACACCAAATTAACAAATTGAAGGAAAAAAACTATATGATCATCTCAATAGTAGTAGAAAAAGTTTTTGAAAAAATTCAACACCCATTTATGATAAAATCCCTCTAGAAAGTAGGCATAGATGGAACTTACCTCAACATAATAAAGGCGATATATGACAAGCCCAGAGACATTTTTCTCAATGGTGAAAAACTGAAACCATTTCCTCTAAGATCAGCAAGAAGACAATGTTGTTCACTCTCACCATTATTCAACATACTTTTGGAAGTTTTAACCACAGCAATCAGAGAAGAAAAAGAAATAAAAGGAATACACATTGGAAAAGAAGAAGTAAAATGGTCACTGTTTGCAGATTACATGATACTATGCATAGAGAACCCTGAAGATGCTACCAGAAAACTACTAGAGTTAATCAGTGAATTTGGAAAAGTAACAGGATACAAAATTAATGCATAGAAATCTCTTTCATTCCTATACACTAATGATGAAAAATCTGAAGGCGAAATTAAGGAAACACTCTCATTTGCCATTGCAACAAAAAGAATAAAATACTAGGAACAAACCTACGTAAGGAGACAAAAGACCGGTATGCAGAAAAGTATTAGACACTGATCAAAGAAATTAAAGATGAGACCAAGAGATGAAGTAATATACCATGTTCTTGGATTGTAAGTATCAACATTGTGAAAATGACTCTACTACCCAAAGCAATCTACAGATTCAATGCAATCCCTATCAAACTACCAATGGCATTTTTCACAGAACTAGAACAAAACATTTCACAATTTGTATGGAAACAGAAAGACCCCAAATAGCCAAAGCAATCTTGAGGGGAAAAAAATCGGAGTTGGAGGAATCAGGCTCCCTGACTTCAGATTATACTACAAAGATACAGTAATCAAGATAGTATGGTACTGGCACAAAAACAGAAATATAGATCAATGGAACATGATAGAAAGCCCAGAGATAAACCCACGCACATATGGTCACATTATTTTTGATAAAGGAGGCTAGAATATACAGTGGAGAAAAGACAGCCTCTTCAATAAGTGGTGCTGGGAAAACTGGGCAGCTACATGTAAAAGAATGAAATTAGAAAACTCCCTAACACCATACACAGAAATAAACTCAAAATGGATTAAAGACCTAAATGTAAGGCCAGACACTATGAAACTCTTAGAGGAAAACATAGGCACAACACTCTATGACATAAATCACAGCAAGATCCTTTTTGGCCCACCTCCTAGAGAAATGGAAATAAAAACAAAAATAAACAAAAAGGACCTAATGAAACTTAAAACTTTTGCACAGCAAAGGAAACCATAAACCAGACGAAAAGGCAACCCTTAGAATGGGAGAAAATATTTGCAAATGAAGCAACTGACAAAGGATTAATCTCCGTAATTTACAAGCAGCTCATGCAGCTCAGTATCAAAAACACAAACAACCCAATCCAAAAATGAACAGAAGACCTAAATAGACATTTCTCCAAAGAAGATACACAGATTGCCAACAAACATGAAAGGACACTCAACACCACTAATCATTAGAGAAATGCAAATCAAAACTACAATGATGTATCACCTCACACAAGTCATAATGGCCATCATCAAAAAATCTGCAAGCAATATATGCTGGAGAGGGTGTAGTGAAAAGGGAACCCTCTTGCACTGTTGGTGGGAATATAAATTGATACAGCCACTATGGAGAACAGTACAGAGGTTCCTTAAAAAACTAAAACTAGAACTACCATATGACCCAGCAATCACACTACTGGGCATATACCCTGAGAAAACCAAAATTCAAAAAGAGTCATGTACCAAAATGTTCATTGCAGCTCTATTTACAATAACCAGGACATGGAAGCAACCTAAGTATCCATCAACAGATGAATGGATAAAGAAGATGTGGCACATATATACAATGGAATATTACTCAGCCAAAAAAAGAAACGAAATTGAGTTATTTGTAGTTGGATGGACGGACCTAGAGTCTGTCATGATGAGTGAAGTAAGTTTGAAAGAGAAAAACAAATACCATATACTAACACATGTATATGGAATCTGAAAAAAAAAATGGTTTTGAAGAACTTAGGGGCAGGACAGGAATAAACACGCAGACATAGAAAATGGAATTGAGGTCACGGGGAGGGGGAATGGTAATCTGGGACGAAGTGAGAGAGTGTCATGGACATATATACACTACCAAATGTAAAATAGATAGCTAGTGGGAAAGCAGCCACATAGCACAGGGAGATCAGCTAGGTGCTTTGTGACCACCTAGAGGGGTGGAATAGGGAGGGTGGTAGGGAGACGCAAGGGGGAGGAGATATGGGGATATATGTATATGTTTAGTTGATTCACTTTGTTATAAAGCAGAAACTAACACCATTGTAAAGTAAATATACTCCAATAAAGATGTTAAAAAAGTAAAAAGCTGTCCCATATGAAAATAGGAAATTTCCCTCAAGGCAGAAATATTGATGAGCATTCTTGTATTCTTATCTTAACATATAGTATCCATTTACTAAGTCAAAACTTTTGCTTAGGCAATATAAAAAATAAATGTTAAATTATGAATGACAAATGAAATTAGTTTGTTTCCCTATAGAACTTAGCAATCATTTCAAAAGAGAGTGGGGGACTTCTAAAAATTATATTCACTTTATTCGTGCCCTGGTCCGTGAAGATCCCACATACCAAAAAGTGGCCGCGCCAGTGAGCTGTGGCCGCTGAGCCTGCGCATCCGGAGCCTGTGCTCCGTAACGGGAGAGGCCACAACAGTAAAAGGAGGCCCCGCTGTAAAAAAAAAAAAAAAAAAAAAAAAAAAAAGATATGTCATACTCAAATACATAGTAAATTTTACCTGAATCAAAGGTATGGGAACAAGGTAATCATTTTGAAAGTGTCCACTAAATTGAAAGGTATCTGGTATTATGAAACAATTGATTTGTCCTGGAGAATTATCAATTAAAATAATGTCTATAAACATAGAAAAGTATTTTTGCAATATAGCGTTGTCTTTTTCTCATCATATCAGAAAGCAAGGAATAGGATATGCTCAATAAACAGAGTTCTCACAAATGTGAGAATATTTCATCTCTGTAAGTTGTCATAGGTACTTTTTGGATTTAACTTGGATTTAGAGAACAGATGTCATAAAGCATAACAAAAATAAGGATCTCGGATATCTCTGATTCATGTTTCAAGGAAAGCAAACATGCCACTCCATGTATTTGGGAATGATTGTTGCCATGAGATAATACCAACAAAAATGATGCTAATAGTAAAGTGAAGGAGAAAAGAAAAAAGAATTAGTCCTGGATTTGTTTTTTGATTACCCTGATTCTGCTGAATTGATCTATACTAGACTTCTAAAACATTCATAGCGGGAAACAGTTACTGGTAAGAGCATGAAGCCAATAATCTTTTACCCCTAATACAGTGTGCCAAAACAGTACTATAATGTTTCTGTAATGTGTTTTTTTTTTTAACATCTTTATTGGGGTATAATTACTTTACAATGGTGTGTTAGTTTCTGCTT
>NW_006773299.1:0-2128 GCF_000442215.2 Lipotes vexillifer | reverse complement strand
TTTTTTTTTTTTTTTTAAGTTAACCCTTAAAAAACTGTTTATTTAGGCTGCGCCAGGTCTCAGTTGTGGCATGTGGGATCTTTTTTTTTTTTTCTTTAGTTGCAGCATGTGGAGTCTTATTTGAAGCATGCGGACTCTCAATTTGCAGCATGTGGACTTCTTAGTTACGGTATGCAGAGTCTTAGTTGCAGCAGGCGAACTCTTAGTTGTGGCATGCATGTGGGATCTACTTCTCTGACCAGGGGTCGAACCCAGGCCCCCTGCATTGGGAACATGGAATCTTATCCACTGGACTACCAGGGAAGTCCCAGGTCCTTTTTATCCTTAATGATATTTTGTCTCATATTGAGAGAGCAGTGTTGAGGTCTCCAACTATAATTGTCGATTTGTCATTTTCTCATTGCCCTTCTCTCAATTTTTTGCTTATAGTTTGTTATTAGGTACATGTACATGTAGGATTGTTATGCCTTTCTTGTGAATTGACCCATTATCAATGAGTAATGTCCCCTTTTACCTCTGGTGATTTTTCACCATCTGAAATCTACTCTGTGTGATGATAGTATAGTCACACCATCTTTCTTTTCAAGCATTTTACTATGAAAAGTTCCAACGTACTGCAAGGTTTATAGAATTTCACAGTGATTTCCCATAAACTCAGGTCCTAGATTTTCTGTTAACATTTTACTATACTTGGTTTGTTACATTCCTATTTATCTACTAATCTCTCTACCCATCATTATATTTTTTATGCATTTCAATATCAATTGCAGACATCATTTCACTTAACCTTAATGCTTTAGCTTGCATGTCATTAGTTAGAATTCATATTTATTTAAAATTTTTCTTTTTATGTAAAATTTATTTTGAGTGAAATGTACCAGTCTTAAGTGTACATTTGCTTTTGACGTACCATGGAATGCACACATCTACTGTATGTATTTTTGTGTTTTTCTTCAGCTTGTCTTTTTTCCTTTCACTTAATGTTTCGAGAGTGTTCTGTCCTCCCTAGGTTGTGTCTGCTCTTAACTGTGAAACAGCTTATCTGTTGAATGGATGCACCACTGTCAGTCCTCTCCTCCCCAAATCTTCTTTTGAGGTACAGTTAGGTTGTTCCAACGTTTTCACTAAATTGGAGTATCCTGTTACATATTGGCATGACTTATTTTGTTTGCACTTCTTTGGGTTCTTTAAATTTCTTACTATTTTAACTATTTTTAAGTACACAGTTCAGTGAAATACATGTTGTGTAACCATCATCACCATCCTTTTTCATGACTTTTTCATCATCCTAAACAGAAACTGTGTACCCATTTAACAATAAATTCCCATTCCCCCTTCTCCTTAGTCTCTTGTAATCTCTCTTCTACTTTCTGTCTCTATGAATTTGGCTATTCTAGGTACCTCATATGAGTGGAGTCATTCAGTATTTGTCCTTTTCTGTCTGTCTTATTTCACATGGCAGAATGTTTTCAAGATTCATTCATGTTATATCAACTATCAGAATTTAATTTCTTTTTAAGGATGAACAGTATATTCTATGCATATACAACATTTTGTTTATTCATTTATCGATGGATACTTAGGTTTCTTCCACTTTTTGGCTATTGTGAATAATGGTGCTTTGAACATGGATGTACAAATATCTCTTCAAGTTCCTGCTTTCCAGTCTTCTGGGTATATATACAGAAGTGGAATGGTGGAACATATGGTAATTCTTGATGTACTTTTTGAGGAATCACCACAGTGTTTTCCACAACAGCTGCACCATTTTATATTTCCACCAGCAATGCATACAGGTTCCAGTTTCTCTACATCTTTACAATATTTCTTTTCTTTTCCTTTCTCTTTTCTTCTTTCTTCTCTGCCCCTCCTGCCTTTTGTAATAGCCAACCTAATGACTGTGAAGTGGTATTTCATTATGTTTTTTTTGTTTTTGTTTTTTTTTTTTTGTGGTACACGGGCCTATCACTGCTGTGGCCTCTCCTGCCGCGGAGCACAGGCTCCGGATGCACAGGCTCAGAGGCCATGGCTCATGGGCCCAGCCACTCTGTGGCATGTGGGATCCTCCTGGACTGGGGCACAAACCCGTGTCCCCTGCATTGGCAGGCGGACTCTCAACCACTGCGCC
>NW_006773298.1:0-1426 GCF_000442215.2 Lipotes vexillifer | reverse complement strand
TGTTCAATCGTGTAGAAGGAAACTTGATCGCATTTCATGGGAGTCACTGCTGCCTTTTTCTCCTTTTTCATTTTCATAACTTCTTCCTCTGTCTCCAAGGGCAGTTTGTGATGATCAAGAACAAACTGAAAAATGTGGCAAATATAAGAGGATTCTCAGCTGCCTGTCTGGCCACCTGTGGTTCCCCCACTCAGAGGCAGCCTGTGGGTGTCCTTGGCATCCTGGAAAGGTGAGCAGGGATCCCTTGGTGCAGTTCCCAGGGCACCTGCTAGGGCTGCCCCTGCGAGGCTGGACTTGCTGCGGGAGAGCAGGGGCCGTGGAGGAGTCCGGCCAGCACAGCCCCGCCAGGCAGAGCCCGTGGAGGTGACCGGTGGGATGGCCACTTGGTCTCTGTTCTCAACACCGTCAGCTGAGCTGGTAGACAGGTAGGTCCTAGAACTCTTAGAGTTCTACAGGTGACATACCCTGAGGTACCTCAAGGTCACGGACCCCCTGGGCACAGCAGGGGTCACCTCCAGGTTCCTGATCCCCTGGACGAAGGGGCCGCTCAGCTCGGCTGCACGGAGCTCACTGCTGTGCCCTCCCCACCTGCTGCTCGTTCCTGATAGGAGGGAGTCCGCACTCCTCCCCACGGGGTTCGGGCCTTGTGATCGCTCGGCCTCCCCCTTCGGCTGGTCTTCTCCTGTCCCCGTGGCCAGTTCCATCAGGGCTGACTGGGGGAGGGGCTGGTTGCCACCCGAATGGTCAGGAGGGTCGGACACAGGCAAGGGGGAGAGGGACTGTCCATCGCACCCGCAGGCAGGGCCCCGCCAGCTGCGGTTCCCAGCACCTTAGACGGACAGAGGCAGCTGGACTGAGCTGGACTCTCTAGGGAAGCAGACGTCTGGAAGCAGGGAGAAACTCCAGAATCCCAGGTGCAAATACACAGCATTCAATCCACACGCTGCACAGCAGGGGCGGCACCCAGGTCGCTGTCGGGGACCTGGATCCTCCACCCGGCTCCTCCAGGCGCTCACGGAGAACTTTGGTAGGTCTCCCCTCCCTCCATCCCTGTGGAGGGTCAGACCACATGCTGACCTCTCATGAATACTTCGGCTGGGTCAGGGTCAGTGTGGGGACCGGGAGACACGTTAACCCTCATGCACTTTGACCAGAGCAGCGTCCCGGCCCTGCATCAGAGCCCGTTGATACTCTGTGCACAATTACACCAGTTTCCGTACTTTCAGGACCACCAGGTACTAGAGGCAGCACACAGGGAGTCGGGGAGTGGCCGAGACCGGCAGACGCAGGCAGAGGCCAGGGAAGGAGTGACACCTGGGAGAGCGTCAGTGACGGGGCCACCGTGAGAAACTCCGTGAGCATGTGGTGAGTGGCCGCCTGCTCATCAAACATCATAGTTCTGAAAGGGACTGAAGTGGCTTCTCAA
>NW_006773297.1:0-263 GCF_000442215.2 Lipotes vexillifer | reverse complement strand
CCGACAACCGGCGCGAACGTGAGCGCGACAGACCCCGAGCGCCCGGCAGCGAGGACGCAGCGCCGGCCGCCCCAAAGCCAGAGCTTGTCCCGGGACGGGTGGAGGGCGTCCGCCCCGGCCCTGAGGCATCCTCGTGGCACTTAGCTCCCGGTTTCTCATGGCACAACACGGCACGATTGACCCCGGCAGCAGACAGGGGCAGCGGGGGCGGGGAGAGGAGGCTGGGAAGATACTGGCTGGCATCTGCCGTCAAGGAGACACAC
>NW_006773296.1:0-2446 GCF_000442215.2 Lipotes vexillifer | reverse complement strand
AAAAAAAAAAAAAAAAAAAAAAAAAAAAAAATTCTCATCACAAGGGAAAAAAAATTGTAACTATGTATGGTGACAGCTGTTAACTAGACTTATTGTGATCACTTTGCAATATATACAAATATCAAATCATTACGTTGTATATCTGAAACTAACATAAAGTTACATGTCAATTATATCTCAATTAAAATAAAACAAACAAAACAAAAAAAACCTGTTAGGATCATGTCAAAAGGACTCAAGAACCTACACAAAGGGGCTCACACTGGTGAAACACAGGATAATCTGAGGGCCAATAAAAATAAAAACTGTTATATATTCAAATGCATTGGATATGTTAAAATTCATGAGTTCTTAAGTTTTTTTAAAACCTCAGTCATCACTTTTAGAGGATACTAGGAAAAAATTCATTATTCTTAAAACTGGTTTACAAAAGGTGGGGTACAGGAAACAAGATTTAAGCCGCCTCTAACATAGGAACTGTACCTCTGAGTAACCAAATAGTTGATCGAAGAAGTTTTCTTTCAGTAAAAGTGTTCCAGAAATAAATTAATAAGAAACGATAGAATTATTGGAATATAAATAATTTATAAAGCCAAATGAAATTAAGTAATAATCATCAATGGTTGCTAGTCCCACAAAAGTGAACAAAGGACATTTTGTGCCTCCTGATAAAAGTACGTAACACTACTTTTGAAGATTCCCATAAGAAATAAAATCCCTCACTCAGAGCAAACCCTTGGTTAGAAACACCAACTGAAAGGCGATGTGGCACGCAGAGAATGATTTATACCAGTGGTTCTTAAAGTGTGTGCCTGGACCCGCAGCATCATGATCGTCAAGGAACTTGTTAGAAATGCAGGTTCTCAGGCCAAGCCCAGACTGACTGAATCAGAAACTATGGGATGGGGCTCAGCAACCCGCATTTTTATGAGCCCTTTTCAATGACATGAATTGCAAGCTACATTTGAGAACCACCTCCTTATACAACCCTCATAGGAGTGCAGCATAATTCAAAATTCTCTAGGGCAAACGGTCCAGCTGCTTCAGCAAATATGTCACAAGAATTTCAAAAGAGAAAGACAGACTTAAGAAACACATCAGATATGTTACTAAATGCAGTGTGAGGACCATTTTTGGCTCCTGGTTTGAGAAAAGCTCACTGTAAAAATTTGTGAGACAATAAGCAAAATGTAAAAAAATAACGATATTTGGTAATGTTAGGGGTTATAATTTATATTTTAGATATGATAGAGACACTGGGGTTATGTTTAGTAAATAAGTCTTTATCATTTGGTAGCTCTAGGTGAAATGATATGATCTCTAGAATTTGCTTCAAGATAATCCAGCAAATGAAGTCTGGTTGAAACGAGATTGGCTGTAAACTGATGACCGTGTAGTTGAGTGGCATGTGTGTGGAGGTCATTGTACTATTATTCTCTTTACTTGCTATGTTGAAAAACTTCCATGATGAAAAGGTTTTAAAAGAAGAGCATATAGGGAGGATCTATCTATCCATCTATATATAGCTATGTGTATATATATGTAAGTGTAGAGATATACATACACATATATATATGTATAGAGAAATATCCTCTATTTAATCATATATATATGATTATACATATAATATATATATAATGTCCTTGTATGTCTGGCACATTCCTGAAGCCTGTGCATCACCCGCTCCCCAGGGCCAGGTGCGCAGGCCTTCCACACTCTTCCATCTCACTGACTATGATTGTATTCAAAAGCTCTGCAACTATAACTCATATTTCCTTTTACTGAGCCCCTGTACCTATTCTTTGATTTCCATTTTCACAGCTGTTCATCTCTGCAAACTCTACCCTCTCTTTTATTTAGTGTCTCTCCAGAACCCAGGGGTGAGGGTACATTTGGGGGGTGAGTGATGTGAAATATGGGTGAGGGCCATATCAGGATAATCTGTGGGACTCCAGAGGCTTCCACCTCCCAGGGATGTGATGCTGCCCTCGTGGTAGGGACAGGGGCGGGGGGCTTGGAGGGGAAGGCTGTGAGCACTGAAAAGGCCCTTATGAATTTTGATGTCTTCCCTGGCTCACATCCCCCGCGGGTCCTCCCTGCATCTCACATGCCTGGGGCTAGGTCAGAGGAGGGGCCTACTAGTCCGGAGTATTTACTTGTTCTTTCCTCTATAGTTATTGCTCAGAGAGCTGAGGGGACACATTCATGAAACAGTCTCCTGCCCTCGGTGCTCTCAGCAGGCTTCGCTCACTCACACTTGAACGTATCTTCTTTTTGTCTATTTTACACTATGCACTCCTCAAGATCAGGGAAGGAGGATTTTGTTTTTTGCGGTACGCGGGCCTCTCACTGTTGTGGCCTCTGTGGCCTCTCCCGTTGCGGGGCACAGGCTCCAGATGCGCAGGCCCAGTGGCCATGGCTCACGGGCCCAGCCGCTCCGCGGCAT
>NW_006773295.1:2813070-2814772 GCF_000442215.2 Lipotes vexillifer | reverse complement strand
GCCTGTGCTCTAGAGCCCACAAACCACAACTACTGAGCCCACATGCCACAACTACTGAAGCCCACGTACTCTAGGGCCCATGCCCCGCAACGAGAGAAGCCACCGCGATGAGAAGCCCGTGTACCACAATGAAGAGTAGCCCCTGCTCACCACAACTAGAGAAAAGCCTGCACACACCTATGAAGACCCAACGCAGCCAAAAATAAATAAATTAATTAATTAAAAAAAAAAGGTTGGGCATTAGTCACATGGAGGATATATATATCTATGAACAAGTAAATTCTACTTGGAAAATCATACCTACTTTATTTTTGTAACACCCTTTTTCTCAAGGACAGCGAAGACATAAAAGTGGCAAAATTAAATGGGAATTTGTGTTTAATATTTTGTATGAAAGAAACAACCTATATATGAAATAGTTTGTTCTTTGTACCTGCATGGGAATCTGAATTTTTTCTGGTGGAGCTGTAGTAAGGAGAGCTTTGCGATTTAAAAGTTGGTGGCTCAGGAATGTAACATTTTGTCACTTTTTCCACAAAGAAGGTAAATTAAGGGCTTTGTTAGCATTTCTGTTTAATTCATTCTCTTGTGCATATTCTAAATGTGACATTATTGTGTTATCTGTACCATCATCAGAAGAAAGTCTTGAATAAGTTGTTTAAATGAAGCTATCATGTTTTTCCTGAAAGCACACATATTTTTTTTTCTCTCTCCACTTAAAACTATCTTTAAATAGACTTAAGAAACAATATGTGGGACTTTCCTGTGGCTCAGTGGTTAAGAATCTGCCTGCCAATGCAGGGGACACGGGTTCAAGCCCTGGTCTGGGAAGAACCCACATGCCGCGGAGCAGCTAAGCCCACGTGTGACAGCTACTGAGCCTGCGCTCTGGAGCCCGCGAGCCACAACTACTGAGCCCACGCACCGCAACTACTGAAGCCCACACGCCTAGAGCCTGTGCTCCACAACGAGAAGCCACCGCAATGAGAAGCCCACGCACCATGGCAAAGAGTAACCCCCGCTCACCACAACTAGAGAAAGCCTGCACACAGCAACAAAGACCCAATGCAGCCAAAAATAATTAATTAATTAACTAAAAAAACAATATGTGAAACTTTTGTTCTCTTATACTCCTAGAGTGGTATTTTTTCTTTTTGAGGTGGGGTAGTTAGGGGGCTTCAAATACATCAGAAAGGATATGTTTAAAAACAATATAATTGCTTTGATTATAGGTTAATCAATTTAGGTTTGCAATTTGAACCCATCTTATAAGAAATAAAATTAAAACAAGTCTTTTAAATATACTGTAATCCAGGTAACGACCTACCTAGCTGTATTGCTAATAATGATAAATATAACATAGGATATGGTCTCCATGATTAAAGATAACACATTCTTTTCTAAAGCTAGAATTTGATTTATGATAATACATTTATGGTAGTACATTTCTAGAGAGCTACAAAAATCACTTGGAACAAATTCAAAGTAATGAGCACTTTCTGAACATTTCCTATAAATGCAATACAAATATTATTTATTCATAAAACTATAATGTCTAGAATTATAAATTTAAAATGTGATTCAATAAAGGTATTCATGTTAAAATCACTGAATTCAGTCTTGTTATTAAAAATATGGTCTTAGGGGGCTTCCCTGGTGGCGCAGTGGTTGAGAGTCCGCCTGCCGATGCAGGGGACACGGG
>NW_006773295.1:2801457-2812962 GCF_000442215.2 Lipotes vexillifer | reverse complement strand
AAAAAAAAAAAAAAAAAAAAAAAAAAAGAAAAAATATGGTCTTAGGCTTCTTAATCTACTGATTAGAAAAAATTGTTGCTTTTGTAAGATGAATAGAAATATTGTGAGCAGGACACCATCTGACTTTATTAGCCTACTAGTCCTTTATAAATTAGATGAAGGAAACTGGGTATCAAATATTTCTAGGAGAAAGCTTTATTGTTCCAAAGGCTTATAGATAGCTTTCTCCAGTGTATCATAGTACCTAAGTTTCACGTTACTGAGTAGGTTAGGAATGAATTTGGCCTAAGCAACAATACAATATATAATCTAAGAATAATGGATTTCCTGACTCTGAGTTAGAGGTCTGATGTGGGCATTACCGGGCTAAAATAAATGTCAGCAGGGCTGCATTTCTTTCTGGAGGCTCTAGGAGTCTGTTTCCTTCGTTCTAGCTTCCAGAAGTTGTCTGCATTCCTTGCCTCCTGGCCCCCCCTTCCATCTTCAAAGCCTGCAATGGCCAGTGGAGTCATTCTCATACCCCACTGACACGGACCCTTCTGCCTTCCACTTCCACTTTTAATGGTCCTTGTGATGATGTTGGGACCGCTTGGATAATCCAGGATATTCTCCCTATTTTAATGTTAGCTGATAGGCAGCCTAGCTCCATCTGCAACCTTAATTCCCTTTCCCCATATAAGGCAACATTTGGGTAGAATCCAAGGATTAGAACATAGACATCTTTGGAGGGGACATTAACCTGCCACAGAGACATTGCCCAGGGCTGAGCGTGTTGGGGAACAGGGACACATGTGAATGTAGGAACTCCTCCCTCCCATGGGTGCCTCAGAATAAGAGAGACTTAGGGGAGCAGCCACTGGAGTCTCAGGCAGCACAGCTCTTGAGCGCCTGCCCTATGACCTGCACCCCTCTCCTTATCATTCTCCTCCCTCTCTGCATAGGTGAGGGCTGACCTGTTCTGGGTGGAATATTTGTGGGGGACCCCTCAGTTCTGCCCTGTACCGTCATTCACTTGGCTCACTGTTCCCTCTCTCCCTCTAGGGTCTATGGCCCAGGCAGGGCTGACTTAGCCACCCTCAGCATCCAAGGGCCCAGGACAGATGGCCACCATCACCTGTACTGGAAATAGCAACAATATGGGCAACCAGGGAGCAGCTTGGCTGCAGCAACACTCAGGCTGTGTCCTCAAACTCCTGACCCACAAGTATATTAACCGACTCTCAGGAATCACAGAGAGATTCGTGGGCTCTGGGTCAAGGCAGACTGGCCTTTCTCTCTCTCTGGTCTCCAGCGTGGAGGTGAGGCTAATTATTACTGCTCAGCATGGGACAGCAGCTTGGTGCTTGCATTGTGCTCAAGGTCCACAGGGAAGTGAGAGAAAGACCTTTGGGCTTCAGGCTACCTACTCGCTGCCCAGAGCATCGGGGTGCAATGGATCCCTGAGGAGATATGGAGTAGACAATATTGGGTACTTGAAGGGGCTTTTTAAAGTTGGGACTGCCAACAAAACTCAATAAATCCAGTTAAGGATGTTTAGGGTTACTCATTCAAAAATATTTATATGCAGCACAGTTCTAAACCTACTGGGATCTACTTGATGATGTGTATTACATGTATTTATTAATGAAGAGGAGCTAGGTTAAATATGTTTATTTAACCTCCGATTTTTTCCATAAAGGAACTGTAAACAATTAATGCCAAGAATAGCTAAAGGGACATTTACTTACCCAACTTCTTCCTAACAATCTTTCAATTCCATGCAATGATCTAATTTTTCAGTCCTGTGGATTATCCACCATTACAGCATATATTGGCCACTTCCTGGGGTCCCTAACACTAGAACAGTAATGCTCTCACACAGCTTATGTTTTTGGATATCAGTCTCCTCAATTGTGCCTCCAAAGCCCCACCTTCACCTTTTTCTACCAGTCCCTGAACACAACAGTGTGAGAACTAGAAGGGTGCCGTGGAAGCACATATTGAGTTAAATCTCCAGTGAGGGTTTGGGCTTGGGGGAAGCATTTAGGGCACAGAAACCTGCCCCCAGAGGGTGACATCTTTAGGAGTTATGAAAATGAGCTAGAAGGAGAAATGAGGGGGAAAATGCTCTAGGTGTTGGTGATAGCATATGTCAACAACAGAAAAAAATGTTTTTGGTTGTTCATCCAAGTAAATAATAGAATTTGCACTGGGCCCAAGTGTGGCAGATGGCGGTGGGGACAGGGTCAGGAGAAGTGACTCTAGATGAGTCTGGATGAGATGAAGGAAGGGTGCAGCCATGTCATAAAGATGACACATCCTAAGAAGCATGCATTTGGCTGTAGAGGTCATGTGGAGCCTGAGCTAGTCAGAGTTCTCTAGAGAAACAAACAGATAGAAGGAGATTTATTATGAGAAATTGGCTCACATACTCAGGGCTGTGCACATGCTCAGGAAAGACCTGAGAAGGTTCTAAGCTCTCACCTCTGGCTGACCTTGATGTTCTGCACAAGCAGGAAGTGAAGGCTTAGGTGGGGATTTCCGCTGCCTGGCTGAGTGTTAAGACAAAAATCCCTATGCTCACAGAGCCCCTCAGTAAAGATTGGGTGACTTCTTGGTTCCAGGCTGTTAATGAAATCTCTATCCAATCAACAAATGACCACCAAGTAACCAAACAGGGACGACAGTGGTCACACACGACACAGAATACACTTTAGTGAATTTGCTCAGAAAAGTCAATAGCAAAACAACAACAACAACAAAAAAAAACCCAAAACAAAAAACAAACCAAAAACACAACAAGTACAAAAAAATAGCATAACAACAAATCCTGGGGAGGGGTGAGAATCTGATTCTCAGAGTTTCCATGTGATATTATTTTAAATGTCCAGTTTATGCCCCTCCACCACCAAAAAAAAAAAAAAAAAAAAAAAAGTGTGGTCCTACGTGCTCCAGAAAAGAGTTGACATAGTAGGGTTGAGACTGCTTTCCTTAGAAAGGCCTGCTTGCTAGATTGGCCCTTGGCTAGAGTCTGGGAACTTGGAATCAGGACAGTCTCCACCATTCTCTAGTAAGAGTGGCTCACTGTGCAAACACTGTGCTTTATGCTGAACATCTCTTTCTGCTGAAATTCTTGAGTTTAGGTATGTGCTAGGCAGAGGATGACTAAATGACCAGCCCCCAGCAACAACCTCTGGGCACACAGTCTCTAATGAGGTTCCCTGGAAGACAACATTTCACATGTGCTGTTACAAGTTTTGTTGGAGGAGTTCAGTGTGCCTGTGTGACTCCACTGGAGCAGGATTCCTTAAAAGCCTGTGCCTGGTTTCCTCTGGACCTCCTCCATGCACTTTTCCCCTGAGCTTATTTTGCTTCATGTGCTGTCATTGTAATAAATGATAGCAACTAGTATGACAATATACTGAGTTCGGTGAGAGAATCACATAGCCTGGGGGTGTTCTCGCCGCCCCCAAAACAGGCTGACACACAAGGGGAAAAAACCCTAGTAGACAGTATCTTCATGAAACTCCTGACAATGGACAAATACTTTCTATCAGCTATTTTTTTAAACCATTTTTTAAAACTGAAGTGTAGTTAATTTACAATGTTGTGTTAGTTTCAGGTGTACAGCAACATGGTTTGGTATATATATATATATATATATATATATATATATATATATATATATATGTTCTTTTTCAGAATCTTTTCCATTATAGGTTATTATAAGATATTGAATATAATTCCCTGTGCTATACAGTAGGTCCTTGCTGTTTATCTACTTTATACATAGTAGTGTGTATATGTTAATCCCAAACTCCTAATTTATCTCTACTCCCTCCTCCTGCTATCCCCTTTGGTAACCGTAAGTTTGTTTTCTATGTCTGTGAGTCTATTTTTGTAAATAAGTTCACATCTATTATTTTTTTAGATTCCACATATAAGTGATATCATATGATATTTGCCTTTCTCTGTCTGACTTCACTTAATATGATAATCTCTAGGTCCGTCCATGTTGCTGCAAATGGCACTATTTCATTCTTGTTTATGGCTGAGTATTATTCCATTATATATATATACACCACATCTTCTTTATCCAGTCATCTGTTGATGAAGATATAGGTTGCTTCCATGTCTTGGCTATTGTAAATAGTGCTGCTATGAACCCTGAAACATTTTTTGAGTATGTTCAAAGAATTAAAAGAAATCATATTTTAAAAACTAAACAATAGTATGAAAATTATATTCCTCAAAGTAGAGAATGGCAATAAAGAAGATAAAATTATAAAAGAGAACCAAATGGAATATCTGTAGTTGAAAAGGACAGTAATAACTGAAAATTTCACTGGAGGGGCTTAGATTAGTTTCCCAGGGTTGCTGTAACAAATTACTACAAACCACATGTCTTAAAACAACAGAAATTTACTGTTTCACACTTCTGGAGGCTGGAAGTCTGGATTCAAGCTGTAGGCCCGGCTATGCTCCCTATGAAAGATCTAGAAAATTATTCTTCCTTGCTTCTTTCTAGCTTTTGGTATTTTCTGGAACTCATTGGTTTTCCTTATCTTGCAGCTGTATCACTCCAATCTCTGCTTTCATTATCACGGGGCCTTCTCTCCTCTGTGTCTGTGTATCCAAACTTCCCTGCTCTTATAAGGACAGCAGCCATTGGGTTAGGGCCCACAGTAATCCCATATGACCATACCTTAACTTGAGACCTTATTTCCAAATAAGGACACTGTCACAGGTACTGGGCATTAGAGATTTAATATATAACTGGGGGGACACAAACCCACAATAGGGCTGAACAGATGTGAGCAGAAGGAAGACAGAATCAGTGAATTTGAAGACAGGTTAATTGAGTTCCAGTCTGATGAACAGTAAGTTAAAAAAGGGGGGGGGGCTTCCCTGGTGGCGCAGTGGTTGAGAGTCCGCCTGCCGATGCAGGGGATACGGGTTCGGGTCCCGGTCTGGGAAGATCCCACATGCCGTGGAGCGGCTGGGCCCGTGAGCCATGGCCGCTGAGCCTGCTCGTCCGGAGCCTGTGCTCCGCAATGGGAGAGGCCGCGACAGTGAGAGGCCCGCGTACCGCAAAAAAAAAAAAAAAAAAAAAAAAAAAAAAAAAAAAAACGGGGGGGGGATAGGGAAGAAAAATGAACAGAGCCTAATGAGACCTGGGTAATACTATCAAGCATACCAACACATGCATAAAGAAGAGTCCCAAAAAGACATGAGAGAGAGAAAGGGAGGCCATGTGAAGTAATAGCCAAAACCTCAGCAAATTTGATGGAAAACACAATCAATATTCAAGAAGTTTGATGAACATCAAGTTGAATAAGCTCACATCACAATACAATGGTTCAAGGTCAAAGACAAAGAGAATCATGAAAGCAACAAGAAAGAAGTGACTAATCACGGGCAAAGGCTCCCCACTAAGTTTAAGGGCCGACTTTCATTAAAAATCATGAAGAACAGAAGGCAGTGGGATGATGTAGTAAAAGTGCTAAAAAAGGGAATTTCCTGGCAGTCCAGCGGTTAGGACTCCATGCTTTCACTGCAGAGGGGCCGGGTTCAATCCCTGGTTGGGGAACTGAGATCCCACAAGCTGTGCGCAGCGTGGCCAAGAAAAACACAGAGAAGTGCTGAAAGACGTTGACTGTCAACCAAGAATTCTCTAGTAGAGATGCCCTTCAGTAATGGAGACATTAAAACATTCCCAGATAAATAAAACCTGAGAGAATCCATTGCTATCACCAGGCCTATAAGAAATATGGAGTCCTTTAGGCTGAAATGAAAACACAACAGAGTAATGCAAATCTACATGAAGAAATTGTTACATATGTAAATATAAAAGAAAGTGTAAATATAAGCACATAAGATATATATAGTATAAACATATAAACAATGTACTATTTTCTCCTATCTGCTTAAAAAGGACACTACAAGAATATAATAATCTACGCTGCTGAACACACAACATATAAAATATGTAATTTATATGACAGTAACAGTATACAGAAGGGTACGTGGAACAGATCCACAGATGAGTAAAGTCTCTGTAAGTCACTGAAATTAATTTGGTATTAATCCAAATTAGAATGCTATAAATTGAGATGTTAATTGTCCCCAGGGAATCCACTAAGACTATAACCCAGAATCTATAGTAAAAGAAACACGGGAATTAAATTGGTACGCTAGAAAATAACCAGCACAAAAGAAAGCAGCAATGGAGGAATATTAGAACAAAAAGATATAACTCATACAGAAAACAGATGGCAAAATGACCGATTTCAATGCTACCTGATTAGTGATTAAATTAAATGTATTCATACATGGTTTACACACTCCAATAGGCAGACATTGGCAGAATGGATAAAAAGCTATGATCTAGCTGTATGCTATCTACAGAGTTGCACTTTAAATTCAAGATACAAAGAGATATAAAGTAAAAAGGTGGGAAAACATATACCAAGCAAATATTAACCAAAAGAGAATTAGACTGGCTTTATTATATAAGACAAATAAACATTATGGCAAGTTTTTCTTAGAGACAAGTAAGGACAATTTAGAGTGACAAAAGGGTCCATTTCTCAAGGAGGAAACATTATAAACATTTTGCACTTAACAAGATAGTTCCAAAATACATGAAGCAAACTGACAGAATTGAAAAGAGAAACAGACTCCTCAACAATAATAGTGAGAAACTTCAATACTCAACTTTCAATAGTGGAGAGAATCTGTTATTTCTTGGGATTCTCACATCCTCACTATGAGGTGGACAGAGTAGGGGCTGTGGCCCATATTTTATGGTTCAGGGCACTGAAATTTAGAGAGATTGAGTAACTTGCCCAGAGTCACAACACTGATGAGTGATGGGTCTAAGGCAGGGGAGGGAGTTGATTCCCTGGGGATAGAGATTCCTGAACACATGGACATGAGATCATGCCCTGGATACAAAAACCAAGAGCTCTCCTCACTCCCTTTCCCACATCCTCCTGCCCCAAGGATGCTGCAAGGAGACAGATGGTATTCGGAGGAGGTGCCTGGCCCAAGAGAATGGCTCAAATCTGGACCCAACTCCTGGCTCTATGTTTCAATCCCTGACCCCAAATACAATGCCTTTCCCCCAAATGCAGACCCCCTGATGGACCGGGGTATCCAAATATGTGTGCATCTCCCCCCGCTTCCCCCTCAGCACTTGATTCTAGCAGCTGATTTGCAGTGAGACTTCCTGGTGGTCAGGTGACCACCCTGAATGACCAGTCTACTTGACTCCCTAACTGACTCAGAACCCAGGACATTCCAAACCAACTGCCCATATGACAGTTGCACAGAGAATTAGCATCATCTTCAACTGATCAAACCTGGATGATGAGCAGTTAATATTCATTAGCTGGGAACAGGGTCTACTGGGCTGGTGTTTTGGTGGCTTAACAGATGAAGTTTACAGGCCCCCAGGGTCTCACTGACTAGAAACTGAACAATTGTCTGAGCAGCTTGGACTAAGGCCTGGCTAAGAGCGGGCAGTGGCTGCACGGGCTCTGAGTGGGCACCTTCCCTGCCCAATCCTCCCTCAGCCAGATCCAGGCTCTGCTGTACAAACTACAGCCATTACTCCTGAATCTACTTGCTGGTATTATTTCCACAGTACCTTCAATGGAGTGGTTAGTGGGGGTGCTATTTGTGTCCCTACCCTGTTGTTTGGCCAGATGCTGATTCTGATGTGCCTGAACCACCGCTGCGGATGGCCAGCAGATTATCTTGATCGCAGATGATATTCTTGTGCATCCTGTGTTTGATTCCTTTATAATCTTCCTTTTCTTCTTGGTACCCGAGTCATGATCCTGGAAAACACAACAAAAACTGAGAGAACTATTGATATGTTGCTGGGAGAAGACCATGCAGAGGTGTCAATTCACTCCCAGGTCACACGTCTGTTCTCTTTGTTCACCAGCCTCCTAGGGGAGTCTAGGGGAGTCAAGCGAATCAAAGCTGGGCTTGGGAAGAGGGTGTTGCAATGTGCTGTGCACTGAAAATAGCCAGCGGGCTGACTGCACGGGGACATGACTTTATTTAGTGAGATAATATAGAAAAGGAGCACAGCACAGTGACCGACAGAGTGGGGGCTGGTGCCTGATGGTCTGGATTCAAATCATACCAGAAGCCACATGAACCTGGGAAAGTTATGCAGCCCCTCTGTCCTCAGTTCCTTGTTCTGTGATAATGGAAATGTTAATAGGGCCCACTTATTAGTATTACATGATGAAGCTCAATACAACAAATCAGGTAGACCCTGACGAAAAATGATGGGTACTTCATAAGTGCTACCTAAGTGTTCAAATATTAAATGTCTGAAAGAATAAGCAAGAAATGTGGTAGTGCTGCCTCCAGAGAGGGGACCTGGATGCCACAGGGCAGGGGAGCAGGGAAGGTTATGGGTGTGATGCTTTAGAGCTTGTGAAGAAAATCTGTTATCATCTCCTGTGATCCCCACATCCGCCCCATGGGGAACTCACGGCAGGTGCTGTGATCCATATTTTATGGTACATGGCACTAAAATGTTGAGATTTTAAGTGACTTTCCCGGAGTCGCAAAGCTGGTGACAGATGGATGTGGGACAGGAATGTAGTTGGTTCCCTGGGACAGAAATCCCTGAACCCTTGAATCCTCTAGATGGTGCCCTGGACTCCTGAGCCCAGGGCTCCCCTCCCTCCATCCCCCCAATCCTCCTGCCTGCCCCATGGTTGCTCCAAGGACAGGAGGGGTCTGAGCCAACAGGAGGGCCCATGCCTGACCCGCTGCCTCCCTTACATGTTGATCCCTGACCCCACAGCTCTTAAATATCCCTGAAAGAAGGTCCCTTGAAGGATCAGGGGGTCCCATCTACGTCCCTCCTCCCTGAGCATCTTCACACACTGGGTGAGCTCCTGGTGGTCTGACCAGTGGTCGGCTTGTCTCCACGTGGCTCAGTGTCCCGGTCTCTCCAAGCCAGCTGCCCACATGGCACGTCTCTAACAAATTAGCTTGGTCTTCAACAACCAGCCCTGGATGCACAGTTAGTGCTGATTAATGAGGACAGTGACCTGCTGGGCTGTGCTTGGTGGTTTAGTGGGTGAAGCTGGCGTGCCCCACTGTCGCCTGACTATTGATGTGAGCAACTGTCTGAGTAGCCTGGGCTACGGCCTGGCTGGGGAGGGGCTGTGGCTGCACTGGCTCTAAGGGCGCACCTTCCCTGCTCATCCTTCCTCATCAAAATCCAGCCCCTACAAACTCCTCATCCATCCCTAGACCCTGCAGTGGCACAGGAGAGAGGCCCATGTCCTCCTAGAGGGACCCCTCCATAGCCACAGCCTAGAGACCCCATCCCAGGACTGTCTCTGGGGATGACCCAGGCCCTCCTAAGCTCTGCCACCAAATGTTCATTCCACTAACCCGATGGCATTGCACCTTCTCTCCACGCTCCCAGGCAGCGCCCAAACACCCAGTGATCCTGTCCACATCAACCACTGGAAATACCTCCACGAAATCCCAGTTGCCTTCCTTTCTGAAAACCTCTAGATTTAGACTGCTAATATTTGCTTTTGGATTTTGGCATCGACATTCAGAAGTGTTTAGCCTGTAATTTCTCCTGTCCTGTAATATCTGCTGCTGGTGTGACATCAGTATTCTCCTGGTCCGATGAAAGCAGTGTGGGTGTGTTCCCTCTGTATCTGTTCTCTGGAAGAGTGTGTAGGAGACGGGCATCGTTTCTGTCTTAAATGTTTGATAGAAATCATAGGAAGCCACCTGGGCCTGAAGTTTGTTTTGTGGGGAAAGTTTTTTGGATCTCTTTCTAATTGAAGTTTACTTGGTGTATTGTACAGGGCACAGATCTTAAGCACAGAGCTTTATGGTTTCTTGTAAATATAAACACATCTGTTACCAACACCAGTTCAATACACAGGACGTCCCCAGCACCCTGGCCGCCCCCTGCAGAAGGGGAGAAGATAAGTGCTAACTTACTTGGTTATAAGAATGAAATCAGTTGCTCCATGTATATTCCAAGTGCAGTGATTTACACACAAATAACTCAAAATTAGTGCGGCAGCACACTCAAAGTAGTGGAGGGCGCTGGAGGGCTGGGAGAATCCAGTCCCTTTGGGATTTCCGCTGTGGAGGTCTGGGGCCAGAGTAAGGAAGCTGAGAGGAGCTTCTCAGAAGCATCTGGGCTTTTACAGAGGGAAAAACTCCTGCTCCCCAGAGTGGAGCGCCCATTGTAATTCACTGAGCCCTCCCTTTGCGGGGGGTGCTTTTCTATACTTGTGTGTTATTTTACATAGAAATGTTTAAAACATAAACCAAGGAGGAGATCAATTTTGCTTGATGTAAAAGCCTCCAGTGTTAAAAATAAAACATATATCTAAAATTAATGCTAAATCTGTACAGCTCAGACAGAAAGTAACCGACACTAACTAGCTGACTCAGGAGCGGAGGGGGAGCAGAGAGGCGGCCCTCCTTCCTTGGCCTCGTGTCTCATTTAAGCAGCCAGATGCTGCACAAGCTCCATCCCCTCTGAGTCTCAGGCTGAGGCCTCCAGGTCACAGTCTTCACAGGTGTCAGACCAGAACCTGCCACACAAAGGCAAGGACTGGAGTCAGTGGGGAGGTGGGCTCCCTGGGGTCGGTGTGTGGGACCCAGGGGGCTACTCAGACCCTGGAAGTGACTTTGGGCCCTGACATCCCCAGGGCTCACATCCCCAGGGCACTGGGACCTGTTTGCTGCTCTTTGCCAAGTGTGTTCTGGTAGCAGAGAGACCTGTCCTACAGGGGCGATTTAACCTGGGCATTTGGCCAGGCAGCGTTCAAGTGACTGGTCCCCTGAACAGTGAAAGTGATGCAGAGGAAAGGGGAGGCTCTGGGGCTCCAGGGTGAAAAGTGTGGGTCCCTCCCACCTGGGCGCTGTGAGGAGTGGGAGGTCTGATGACACAGGTGGGAGTAGTGACCCTCTCCCTCCAGCCCTACTCAACCCAGCTGGGTATGGATCCTACAGAGTCCCCTACTTGATCCTGAGACTACTACGGGCAGACAGGGCTCTAAGCTGGCCCACGTGAGCTGTCCTGATTGCATGAGAAGGAGTCCCAGGTGCCTCTGTCAGAATCTCACCCTTTTCCTAGGAGGCCTGAAGGACGGGGAGGGTCAGGGCCATGCCATGCTATCTCATCATATCCAATGGTAGCGTATCTAGCATTCAGCCGCTGAGTGGGGGATGCCCCCTGTTGATGTTAAGGGGGTTGGTGGAGCAGAGCTGGGTCCCACACTACCAAGATATTAAATAAATCCTGGAAGACTCTTACAAACGTGTATGATGTGAACAACGCAGCCTGGAGTCAGGCACGGGTGGCCTTACAGTAACCTACAGCCCTCCCCTCCAAATGGAGGAGGCATTGGAGGGTTTGGTCCAGCAACCTTAAAAGGTTATGTGGAGTGGGTTATCGCTTCCAGGAAAGATGTTCTCAGGGCACCCTTCATTTGTCTGCATAGATTTTTT
>NW_006773295.1:2784233-2801447 GCF_000442215.2 Lipotes vexillifer | reverse complement strand
GTACGCGGGCCTCTCACTGCTGTGGCCTCTCCCGTTGCGGAGCACAGGCTCCGGACACGCAGGCCCAGCGGCCATGGCTCACGGGCCCAGCCGCTCCGCGGCATGTGGGATCTTCCCGGACCGGGGCACGAATCCGTGTCCCCTGCATCGGCAGGCGGACTCTCAACCACTGCACCACCAGGGAAGCCCCTGTCTGCATAGATTTTTACCATCTCTTGTCTCCCTTGCGCGCAGTACTGGCCCCCCCAGTGTGCTCCTCAGTTTTGCTGGTTCTACCAAAGTGCCAGAAAGAAAGTTAGGAAGCAATGGAACCCATGTGCCCTTATTTGCCTCCCCTCCGCAGTTTACTTGTTTCATGCTCCCATTTCCTCTTCTTCTTCCACTTTATCTCCTTCCTTCATTCTGATAGAGTAGGAGAGAATTTCTTGACAGCTGGAGAGAAAACAATGGCACATGTCAGAGGCGCCCAGGGCAGGACTACACCCATTGCTGGCAGTGGTGGGAGGGGGCAGGGCAGAGCCAGACTTCACAGGTGGAGCTGGGGGGGCTCCAGCAGGGTGGGCCCAGTCCTTCTGACTCCGACCTGCCTCCTGCTCCAGGGAGAGGGGCACTCAGGGCTGCTCAACACGATTCAGTGATACAGACAGGGTGGTGGGCGGGCACTCTGGAGCCAGGGCAATGCTAAGAAAGTGGAGGAGGACAGCTGCAGAGGGTTTGTACAGATTTTATAGAAGATCCCAGGACCTCAAGTGCCTGGATGAGAACAGGTCCTTCTGGATGAGAATCATTAAAAAGAGGGAAGGAGGGGACAGGGAAGAGCTACACAGAGGAGCTTATGGATTAGAAAAAGAGAGAAAATGTAAAGGAGATGAAAGAGTAAGTTACATGCAGATTGCTGCTCTCCTGTTCAGAGTCTGCACTGTCAGCCAAGGAGTGTTTTAGTGCCCAAGGACAGCAATGATGCTGGGGGTGGGGGCATGTGAAAGGAGAGCTGAGAATCAGAGTCAAGGTCAGAACTCGGGGCCCCTTCTGTCCCCATCCTTCCCAGGGCCTGGATGGCTTCACCTCTGCAATGAGGGAGAGGGTCTAGGATCTCTAGGGCCCCTTTTCCAGCCCTCGAATTCTGTAACTATGACCAGGAAGCCATGCCTGTGTCCTCCTGTGCCTCCAACAGCCAGTCACATCTCCACGGCTTTCTGTGCATAACACTGTCCTCCTCCCAGCTCCCTCCTCTTCCTTACTTCTTCCCTTCCTTGTCGGCTTAAAGTCCCTTCTCCTGGACAACCTCCACCAACCATATTGTTCTCCAACATATGGGAACATTGCAGGAACAACTGTGGGTATCCTGCCACTCTCCCTAATCAATCAATGGATCGATGAACCAATCCAACCAAATGCAGGAAGCACCTGTCATGGACCCAGGGTTTTGATGGGCCTCCTGGGAGAGAATGGCAGCCAATTCCACATACAACTTATCTGTCCTGTGCCTGAGGCGATGACCTTAGTTACTTGCTAGATACTTAGTCCTCACAACAACCCTGTAAGTTTTCTAGCTCCTTAGAGGGGATGAACACAAGCTTAGAGGTAAAGTAACTTGTCCAAATTCTCTTGGTCTGCAAGTGATGGAACAAGGGCTCTCCAGCAGGAGGATATATGCCCACATGAGTAAACAGTACCTGCTAGATTTTCCCGGAGTCCTGGAAGGACTGGGGAGGAGGGGACCTGGGCTGGCCTTGGGGAAGGGCACAGGGTGGGCATGGCTGCGGTATGGGGGAGCAGGGGCAGCGCTGCCCGGCTGCAGCAGTGGGTTCTGAGAGGAGAAGCGACCCCCTGGCCCTGCCTCCCAGATGCTCTGTCCTGGGGCAGGTCAGTCCCAGAGGACCAGGTCAGCAGGGCTATGAGGACAAGTGTGTGGGGCCAGCCCGGCAACCCTTCACAGCATCCTCGAGAATTCCTGCCAGCCATGGAGGGGCTCGAGGGGCAGCTGAACATGGGCCTCATTCCTGGTCCCAGGATTTGGGTTGTGGGTGAGGAGTGGAGGCGAGAAATGTGCTCCAGGGTGTGCTCCCCCCTCACCTCTCCAGGAGGACCCAGGAACCCATGCAGGAAGCTGGGAGGACGTCATCTCTAGCCTCCCCACCCCTGGGAGCGCCCTTAAACCAGGAGTAAACCTGAGGACAGGACATGAAGGTGCCGCCACAAGACCTGAATGTGCAGAGGGAGAGTCTGTTTCTCACCCAGCACCAGGATCACACACGAAGAACTGTGTCTCCAGGTTCAAGTGTTCGTGAGGGAGTCGAGTCCCACCAGATGGCCTCATCCCAGCTCAACCCCCAAACCCCAACCCAATAACACTTGTGCTTTATTCCCAAGAGATGCCAACCAAACGTAAGCAAAGGTTCTGGTGTTTGGCAGTGGCAAAGGCAGCAAGAACTGGTCTCCTGGAAATGATTATCTTAAATAACAAAGCCAGAAAAGGTGATTACAAACACAGCACCCTCAAAGCCCACAGACGTAATACCTCTTCCTATTAGGTCGATAAAAGAAAACATGAGAACTGGTCTCCTGGAAATGATTATCTTAAATAACAAAGCCAGAAAAGGTGATTACAAACACAGCACCCTCAAAGCCCACAGACGTAATACCTCTTCCTATTAGGTCGATAAAATACAGAAAACATGGGACTTCCCTGGTGATGCAGTGGTTAAGAATCCACCTGCCAATGCAGGGGACACGGGTTTGAGCCCTGGTCCGGGAAGATCCCACATGCCGCGGTGCAACTAAGCCCGTGCGCCACAACTACTGAGCCTGCGCTCTAGAGCCCACGAGCCACAACTACTGAAGCCCGTGCACCCAGAGCCCGTGCTCCGCAACAAGAGAAGCCACTGCAATGAGAAGCCCGCGTACCTCAACAAAGAGTAGGCCCCGCTTGCTCAAACTAGAGAAAGCCCGCACACAGCAATGAAGACCCAATGCAGCCAAAAATAAAACGCAGCCAAAAATAAATAATTAATTAATTTAAAAAAATACGGAAAACACAAAACAAGCCTCCATGTTTCCTCTTCTTTCTGATTTTACACCTTTCTTCCTCAGCCTACTAAAGCAGCTGAGCCTTGTTCCCTACCTGGAGAATCTTCATCCTCGCTGCTTGAGTCACATATGCTCTCCTCAAGCCAGTCTTTAGAAACACAAACTTGAGCACTAAGGTTGTTAGAGAGAGCAGCTCACTCCTTCCTTCTACTCCAGTGGAGGCCACGCTGGCTCACTCAGCATCACCCGGCTCTTTCCTCTGGGTTCTCAGCCTTCCCTGGGCTCCCTGGAGCCAGAGCCCTTCACCAAGATCATAGCTGCAAATCTAATGAGAGAGAGGATCCCTCTTCAACTTCTCACTACCCCAATTCCCACCGGATAATACCACTGCCACCTGCAAATTTATCAACCTGAAATTCCACCTGTGATGGAAACACTTTGAATTAGATGAGTTCAACCAACAGACCTGTGCCCAGATCAGGTCAGCTGCACAAGACAGTGTCCTGTGAGGATGGAAATGTTCTCTCTGCCTTGTTGAATATAGTGGCTGCTAGCACATAACTCTATAAGGCACTTGAAACTTGAATGGCTGGTGTGATGGATGGACTGAATGTTCATTTTATTTATAGTTAATTAATTAGTTAGTTATAAACAGGCAAATCTGGCAAGGGAACACCACACTGGATGTCACAGCTAGAGAATCCAAAGATGAGGAAGACACAGTCTGCCCCTCTCCGCCTTGTTCCTTGTAAGTCTAGTTTGCTGGTCTTATCTGACAATGCATTTGTAGGTTCTTCCTGGACTCACGCACACGTGCCAGGCATTAAGTGAGGCCCTGGGGACACAGACAGTAAGGTCAACACCCAGGTCCTAGAGGATTCCCAGCAGGGGGCCCACCTGTCAGCAGAGATGAAGAGCAAGGCCAGGCACACCTGTGCTGACGTAATCAGAACAGCAGGGTCAGGGGTGAGGGAGGGATGCTTCAGGAGCCCACCTGTCTCATTCCTGATCTGGATTAGAACCTGCGCAGGCCCCTGGCTTGGTGTGGACCCAGCCGGCCTGGACAAGCTGAGGAGAGACCCTTTCCACCCCTGAACTGGATCCCGGTCTGGGGTGGGGGGATGTACATTAGACATTTATGGGGCCTAAGAAGGGTTGTCCAAGGCTGACCACTGGGGTGAGAATTGATGAGGAAGATACAGGCAGTGCCCTTGCAGTGGTCACATACGTCCAAGGTTCCTGTCCCCACGAGTGGGAGGACACAGAGACTGGGCCTGAGAATTCCAAGACGATTTCGAAGAAACTCCCAAATTGATGCCTCTCAGTCATAGAGGAGAGTAGCAAGGACCACCCTGACTCTGGCAACATCCCTCATGTCTTCGCTGAGCTTGCCCGGTGCTAGTGCCTGTGCCCCTCCCCACCTCCACTGCACCTGGAGTGTTCTACAGCTGCCTGGCCACCTGCTGTGAGCTCTCTTCAGTTTACATGCTTTTCTGGGCCGGAAAATCCTTGGTTAATATTGTCTAGAAAAGGAGCAGCAGTCATGCAACCTCTAGAAGCTGATGAAAAGTAAAAACTGGTCCCTGTCCCAGCATGAGGGAGAAGAGGTCTCAGAGCCTCCTGTCTCCGGCCGGACCCTGTAGTGCACTCCTGCTGACCCACGTCAGACCTGACTCCTCTTCTCAGCCTCTCCCCGACTGCCACGATGCAAAATGCCGGGTATGTTCCAGTTGATGGAGAAGACAACAGAGTAGGAGGGAAGCTCCTCTCTGCAGAAAATAAGGTGGATGTCCCTGTTGTTCTCACTGCAGCCACTGCACCTCATCCTCCCTCATCCCCACATGGAAGGAGCACAGAGGTAGAGATGGCCATGGCTGGACACAGGTGGTGATGCTGTACTGATTTTTCCCATCTGAAGACTCTGGAATCTATCACCCCTCTTCCTTCCCATGGCCTGGGTACTCTTGTGTCCCTCCGTATCTTTTCCCTCTCAAGGTCCTGCCCAAGGTTCTGGGCCCTGATGTCTCCTATGGGCAGCTGCTCTCGGTATCTCTCACTGTAACCTTTAATCACACATGGCCAGGGTCCCCTCAAGCACCCCTGGGAATCTGTGATCTAGAGATGAAGGATTTCTAGGACAATCTTGTTATGAGAAACTTGCTTCTGGGGGGAAAAATTGATCTTTTTAATCAAGTAGTCTCCTCTTTTTATTTTGTGGGGAAAAATTTCAACACTCCTGTAGGACAATCAAATTCTGTTACAATGCCATGCATTTTACACAGGAGCCATGAAACAAAAGGATCCTCAAGTCAGACTCTGCCTCATTTTATATTTGCATTGACTTCAAACAACTCCCTTGACTTGTTACTTGCTAAGGCTTCAGAAGAAACCCAGACCCTATTTCCTCTGGCAGGTTTGACAGGGACATGAGTGGCGATGTTCCTGTCCCACTGCTGAGTTCCCCTCTCCCCACCTTGCAATGCACAACCTCCCCTTCATCCTCCCAGGAAGGGAGCCCAGGGCCTACCCTGACGCTCAGTCCCTGAAGGAGATCTCTGTACAGTGTTTCGTGCCCAGCACACAGAAACCAGGGCTGGCATAAGTGATGGGAGACTGATTTCCCACATCAGAATGGCATTTCCTATTCTTGGCAACATTTTCTGGAGCAAAATACTAGACTTTAGTTGGTGAGAGTTGGAGTATAGGTTCTTCATTTATCCCTGGAGGATCCTCCTTTCTCAGATTCCTCCAGAACTGGGTGCAACATGTGGGTTCACCTGGGGCTCCTGCAGAAGGAAGGAATGCTGCCCCAGCGCCCAGCTGAGATGGGGGAGGATTAATTCTGAAGCCTCCTGTAGAAGCTTTGGGAATGTGGAGAGGGACAGGAAGGAGGCATCCTTGAGAAAATACCCCTTTAATGTTAAAGTATCTGAAGGAGCAAGGGCTGGGATTCCTGCAATCTCAGGCCTGCTGAGCATCCCACACAAGGATTGGGAACAAGGATTAAAGTCATAATTGATATGCCAAACTCATAGGAGAAGTTTAGAGTCTGTCCCAAGAAGCAGAGGCACCAGAGGAAGTCCACAGGATTTAGAACTGAAGGGTTAATCTACAGGGCCTGGTTCCCTATTTGCTGGTCGTACAACTTTGCAGAATACCCCCACGTTCTCAAGCCTCCCATTTCTCATAAGTCAAATAAATACAGTTAGAGATTCTTTTCTTGTATTTGATCAACCAAAATGAGGGGAACGTAAAGGCCAACTCAGAGTGGAGATTTATTATTAAATGAATACTTAATGTCTCAGTAATAGTGATTCTGAAGCCACAGTTTTGTCCATTTAGAACTCTGTGAATGTTTTCCTGGATGGCAACGGTATTTTGTCCCAGTTTATTGAGGTGTGCTTAGCATACAGTATACTGTACATACTGAAGGTTTGCAGTTTGATAAATTTGGACATACATCCTAGAGTATAATAAAGATGGTGTCTGGTCTCTGTCCCTGGCTCCTGGCACAAAGCTTCAAAAATCCTTGGAATTTCCTGCATGCTAAGATAGCCTTTGTTAGGCCAAAGAGGTGACTCATTTTGGATCCCTGGATGGCTTTAGGATGGGAGTGAAAGGCCAACTGCAGGATTAGATGGTTATAACTTCAAGCCAAAGTGACCTCTAGGGAGAGGGGAGGGGGCTGGAGATTGACTTTAGTCATTCGGCCAATGATTTGATTAATCGTGCCTACCTAATGAAACACCAGTAAAAACTCTGGACACCCGTACACACTGGAACCTCCAGGATGGTGAACACGTGGTGGGAGGGTGATGTGTTAGGACTCCACAGGGAGGGGACATGGAAGCTCTGCATCCAGAACCCTCTTAGACCTCACCTGTGTGTATCCTTTATAGTAAAACTGTAAGTGTAAGGATAGCGCTTCCCTTAGTTCTATGAATTGTTTCCAGGGAATTATTGAACCCCAGGGGTTGTGGGAACCCCTAAATATATAGTCAGTCCATCAGAAGTGTAGGTGGCTAGGGATCCCCAAATTGCGTCTGGTGTCTGATGGAAGGAGAGTCTTGTGGAGGACTTTGTCCTACCTTGTGGGATCTGACGCTAACTCTGGGTGGTGAGCATCAGACTCACATTAATGTATGCCCAGATTGGGAGGGAAACACAGCATTTGGTGTCAGAAATGGGGGATCCACTACAAGGACCCTGACCCACTGAGACATGTGGTTTGGGAATAGAAAGGATAAAAGGGTGGCAGGTGAGGATTTTTTGATTCCTGGGTGACCACAAGGTCATTTACAGTATGGAATAGCAGTTGTGCTGCAGTCCCTTACTCAAAATTGAACAATAGAGTTTAGAGATGATGGACCCAGCTCCTGGGGTTTTGGCTCACTGGATGCATAAGAATTGTAAAATAACAAGAAAAAAGTTCAGTATGTAGTCCGCTGGTTACTGTTATCTGTAATAGCTAAAACTGAATTGAAAGAAAGTTCTGAGTCAGATCTTGGTGTTGACAAAGCTCAGATTTTGGACAGGGGAGAGGACCTCTGAGACCTCTGGTCATCAAAAAGGTAGTCCAGGTCGAGGATGGCAAAAAGAAGAAATTACTGAAACCAGGAGGGAGAGTGTGCAGTTGTCTCATTTTGTGGATTGGTATCATCAGCTTCCTGAAAAACCTGTACTGAAATGGCACATGAGAGGATTAATGTGGGGGCTGTGTCTTTGGCTTTGAAGGCTGCACAGTGGAAGGGTGTGTTTGCTCTGATCCAGGACCCACATGTCACTATGGAACAATCACAGAAGGCTGTGCATGATTCAGACACACCAAAGGTTATTCCCAACAGCCTTGTGGGCTGGATAAAAGGCCCTGTGAAGTCTGTTTCCCCTGACAAGAAAGACTGTCTGACTCCCCCTATAAATGCCAACTAGTACATCTCAGATGAAGCAGCTGAAATGCTTTGCACACAAGCCATGCTACACTGGCTTTATGGAGATCAGGATTTTAATCCACAGAGTATGCCCCTTACCCAGGACATGGCAAGTACTGTGATTAAAGGGCCTCTTTTGCATGGACACGCCTTGTAACCTAACTGCTGCCAAATCAAACAGCGCCCCAAAATGATTTATGAGATTTTTCTGTCGCAGTTTCCCCTTACGGGTCTTATAGATGCTAATTAAAAAAGAGACTAATTAACTTTAAACAATGGCAAAAGGCAGAAGGGAGAGTCAAGGGACTCATCCCAGCAGAATGGAAATCTTTGCATGGTTTTTGAGGAATGGGATGAATAAAGCTGACCTTAATGGCATTGAAACAAAAGTCTTAATGGAGCACCATCAAAGGATGAGTGGACCAATGGGACAAGGGTCCTCAAACATGCCTTTCCACTCTATTTAACCCAGTTTGGAGCAATTTTAAAAGTCAGGAGGCAAAGACTACAGTGAGAAACCCAACTGGGAGTCACCTGGGATGACAGTCAAGCAGACTCACCTAGATAAAGACTGACAAAGGGGCCAGTGTATCTTGGCTCAAGGCTCTGCTGGGGGACCCAAAGCCTTATGCACATGAGTGGGTGGAACGATTGGGGAGGAAGGGAAGTTTCCTTGGCTCCTTGACAAAAGAACTTCATGCACTGTGTAGCACCCAAATCTGTGCGTGAGACAGGACCTCAAAGAGCCTACAATTAAACTGAGAAAATAACAGAAATGCATGATTTAATCGGACTAAGGTGGAAAGTTTGGATGAAAACTGGAATGTTATGCAGGCTCTGTGTGAAGTGGCTGTGTCTGTTTTACCTGAACATATTATAGGGATGGATATTGGGTCTGACTGAGGAATGTTTCCCTTGCCTGGCATAAAACAGAAGGCACGTAAGTCCACTCTTCAAGCAATACTAATTGCTAAATGGGAAGCAGTAAAAATGTCAGAACCTACAGAGTATAAAACAGAAGCTTAAGTGTTGGTGCAGACAAATTCTTGTTACGGTAGGACCCATGTAAGAGTGTAGACTGGGGTTTATGGCAAAACCCTGTGTTCCCCTCCCAGTGACCACTGCTGGGATAGCAGACTAGAGAATTTCCATAAGAGGAGCAATTATTATCTTGCTATCGGACATTAACTGACTCTGCCCTACAACTGAAGGACATAAAATAATCTTGAAACCTGAAATACCCATAATATCTTGGGTGATAGCAGAGGGACACTCTAATAGGGAGGGCAATGCCCAGGTGAGTTCCATAATAAAATGGAAATGGTTTGCATAGGAGCATGCTGTGAGGGGATTGCAAAGACTTGTTCAGTGTATTTGTGGGCAAGTACACTCGTTTTCTCTAGCACTGACTTCGGAATCACATGAGGAGCTACTGATTCCATTGCCACTTGGGAAAGTGCCCTATAAACAGCTCTTGACTGACCAAAAAAGAGCGGCTTAGCTTTTAGATGACAGTTCCAAGATGAAGAGATAGTTTCCTGTTTGGAAGACCATCACTCTGATCAAAGAAGAGGTAAAAATAAACTAGCTCCATGCCCCTATATTGCATGCTGTTTGGGTTTTTACTGATGCACGGGTGGTGACCAATAGCTTGGCCATATGGTCAGGCCAAAAGGCAATGGAAAACTGGCCTATGAAAAGGATGCCCAGATGGGGCATGGCCCTATGGAAATCACTAGGGAAATTTGAAGACTGAATTAAAGTAGGATATGTCAATGCCCATCAGAAAAACCATTCTTCAGATTTGTAAGATGACTGGAATCGATGAGTTTGGATATACTAATGTGCTTGCCTGAGGTGGCCTCCTTGGTCCACGGACTGTAGTAATGGACTGAATCTGCATGCATTCCTCTTGTTCCCTCTGAGACACAAAATGCCGAGAAGAACTGTTCTGTCTGTTGACAAGAGAGACACAGACTGCTGACGGCCGTGGAGTGGATTCCCCAGGGGGAAAGGTGGCAAGTGAATTACAATGGACTAATGCTGGGGCCCCAGGGGGCTATACCTAAGTCCTGACAGGAACAGATACTGACTATGGACTGGAGTGTATGTTATCAGGTGGTACATGCCAATGCTCACACTACAACAAAAGAGTCAGAACAGAAGGTCCTGCACCGAGCAACACAATGCTCATGCTCAGAGTAATGGTTTGGTAGAGGATTGGAATAGGCAATTAAAGCACTGATTTGCCTGAAACAGGGGGAGATAGAGGCATAACAGACTTGCTTATGTGCCCTCACAAGCGTTTGCTCACTCTCACCGTGACAGGCGCCAAAGGCATTTCCCCACTAGATAGATCCTTCTGCTTTTTTGGTGGATCTGAGGGAGAGGGCGTGGGAGAGGATGCTGCTTTGACCAAGCAGTTCTTCCCACTGGGGGAAGATGATGGTATGATTATATATTTTTCTTTTCCTCACCCATCACCTCAACTTTCTTCCCCTACCTGATGTAAATAGTAGTCACAGGACTGGGCTGTAACTACAATCAGAAGCAGGCATGGGTCCTAGGCAAGAAATTGTAACTCTACTTTTACACGTTTATGTCAATTTTCCTAAGGGCCTGATTGAGTGAGTCCTGGTTTCACTCCCTCGAGCCAAAATGGGGTTAATGGTGCATGCTCTTATATTGCCCAGTGGTAGAAATAGCCCATTCATTCTGTACAAATGGAGAGAAGCAGAACACAGCCGAAGGTAAAGGAATGAATACATGGGCTATGCAGAGAGGGAAATCCAATGTTCTTCCAAAAAGGCTCTTAGCTCAATTATGCCAGATGCCTGAAAGGCTGAAGCCACATAGAGCTGAGACCACTCCTTCTTTTGGAACCTGACAATGTCAAACGGAAGCCTGCAAACCTGTGTGGCCCTGGCCCAGGAGACATTTGGTCATGTAATATGATGATGGGCTGGACTATTTATTCATAACTAAAAGGAACTCATTTTTCAGGTTGCATCTATAATATTGAGATGCGGTCTAACACTGGCATTGTTGGCAAGATTATAATACTGATACTGATAGTTAAATGTATTGGGAAATACATTTGAGTTAAAAACCTACTATCTGTACCCTACACTTGCTCCTCCAAATATTAGCTATATTCACATCAGTACTATTGCTGTATCTATTATGTAAATGCTACTCCAAATGTAGATGCTCAGACAGGTATGATCATTTTGCTATAAGGTAACCATGGTCAAAGACGAGGAGAGGGGAGGGCAGACAGAGTCTGGCTTCAGTGTTTAAATCAATTATGCCTGCAGAGTGACACCCCAATAAAAATTATGGACACCGAAGCTCAGTGGTGTTTTTTGTTTGGGGAACAGACAGATGTGCTGGGCAGTGACGTGCCTGACTCCACAGGGAGAGGGAATGGGAGCTCTGCTTCCAGGACCCCCTCAGGCCTCGCCCTATGTGTATCCTTTATAATAAAACTGTAATAACAAGTATAGCACTTTCTCGAGTTTTCTGAGTCACTTATAGCAAATTATCAAACCTGAAGGGGTCGTGGGAACCCCTGAATTTATAGCCAGTCTTTTGGAAGTTTGGGTAGCCTGGGAACCCGCAAAATGTGGCTGGTATCTGAAAAAACGGCAGTCATATGGAGGACTTTGTCCTTAACTTGTGGGATCTGATAGTAACTCTTGGTGGTTAGCGTCGGAATGACATTGCAGTACACCTAACACATATATACCCATGAAGCAATGGCAGTGGGATATTTTACTGAGAAAGCTGACACTTGCAATTTTGCTGTGTAAAAGGAATATAGGGGAAAGACACACACACACACACACACACACACACACACACACACAAAACTGCACCACACGAACTCACATACAGACACACCCCACCCCCTAGGACACAAACCTGTACCATCTAAAGGGATTACAATGGCTTGCAGAAACACAGCCAAAGTTCTTTATCTAGAAAATTCACCTATAACCTCCTGTTTGACTAGATATCTAAGGGCTTGAGATTCTATAATTGTCAGAATCATAAAGACCTTTTAAATATTTAAAAAATTAAATGTAGAACTAAAAACACGGAAAGGAATCAGAGATGATCAGAAATGTCCAGGCAGATTATTAAAGGAAACAGCTGAACTACCAGAAGTGAAAAATACAGAAATTAAAATTAAAAACTCATTTAATGAGCTATAGCAGAAGATTAGAGATAGGTGAAGAAAGAAACATAGAAATGGACATTAGGTCTGACATATTTTCCCAATTTAGTATACAAAGAAATGGAATGCTCAAATAAAGAGGTAAAACAATATGAAACACAGAATGAGAAGCTTTGATCATCTTCCAACTTTTTTCCAAGGAGAAAATGAAGAGAATGGGAGAAAGAAAACACTGGAAGTAATCACGGCCGAGCATTTCCTAGATGTGATAAAAATATGTGAATTCTCATCTTCAGAAAGCAAGATGAAAACCCTAGCACGTGAATAAATTAAAAAGCCATGTAGAGCTATATTGCGGTGCATCTCAAGAAAAACAAATGGAGCGACGAGAAAGGGCTATTCTTATCCCATAAGAACAACCAGCAAAAGTACAAACAAAAGGAACTGAAATAACACTGTCATATGCTAAGATTCAAAAGAAGATCAGTGTAGAATTATAGACTTTTACTTGTATTCAAATAACAGTGAAAAGAAACAGTAAAGATGATTTTTCAGAGACAAATTGAGGTAATTAAAGGGACAATGATCTCAGAATGAAAGTTTGAGATGCTGGGATATTCAGTGAACACTGGTGAGCAGAAATGAAGTACTCACCAAATGAAATAATAGCATTTTCCAAATTGGGAGTTAAAAAAAAAAGAAGCAAACTATGAGACAAAAGTAACATGTAGGGTGAGAAGGATGGCAATCAGATTTGAAGAGTTCTCATTTTGTTCAGAGTGAGGTAGGCACAAAGATTACTTTGCATTGTAAGCAAATTTTGTATGTTAAAGTTTTAAGAGTAACTTTAAAATTACGTAATAGTACTATGGTAAAAATTACAGTTAGTCAATCCAAAAGAAAAAAGAAAAGGAAAAAGGAAGCATCAAACCATCAGAACAAATAGCAAAAAACATAGTAGAAATAAATACAAATATACCAAAATTATAATCGAAATAAATATCAATATAAACATATTCACTCATACTAAATTTAAATGGGCTTAAGATGAGAGTTAAAAAGCTTTTATCCAGATTAGATAAACCATACAAGACATGACTATAAGTACACATACATACTTTTTTTTTTTTAAAGGGTCCTCTCACTGTTATGGCCTCTCCCGTTGCGGAGCACAGGCTCCGGACGCGCAGGATCAGCGGCCATGGCTCACGGGCCCAGCCACTCTGCGGCATGTGGGATCCTCCCAGACCGGGGCACGAACCCGCATCCCCTGCATCGGCAGGCGGACTCTCAACCACTGCACCACCAGGGAAGCCCCCACATACATACTTTTGATTAAAATGTTGGGAAGTTATACTAGGCAAACATTAGCGAAAGAAAAAGATTATTGAAGGTACATGAATAAATAGCAAACTAAATATGGTTGGAGACCAAAAGCACTGTTTTGTCTTTAGAAAGTCAACATATAATAATAAATTGTGTGATTCAAAAAAAAGAATCATAATTCTCAACTCCAACACCAACTAGCTTGGACAACTCACTTTCCTTCTCTGGGCTTCATTTTCCAGATACAACCCTTGGGGATAACAGCACCCATAACTTGGTGGTGGTGAATGAAGGAACATAGTGAGTCCCCTATAGTAAGTGAAGTAACGGACGGCTTGTGTGATGGAGAATGAGCTCTTTGGGGGCAGGGATGGCTCCTACTCTCCCACCCGCCCCTCGGGCCCCACTCAGCACCAGGCACACAGTAGGTGCTCAGATGCCTGAAGGAACTGAATCTTGTTTCAGTTCTTTGTGCTGCAGCCCCAGAGAGCCAGCGCCAGCTCCTGAGCGCCCTCCCCTCCAGGCCAACTCTCCTGTGTTTTTCCATCTCATTTCCCATGAGGTGGAGACAGAGCACCAGCCCTGCCCCTGCCTCTGTGCTGATCCTTGTGGAGGTGGGGTGGCAGCTGCTCCTCCAGGGCACACCTCCCAGTGGAGGCTGGGAAGGAGGGAGGAGGGAGGGGGAGAGGAAGTCCCTCCAGAGTTAGCCCTGCTTTCCCAGGGGCCCAAGGTCCTCAGACAGGTGAGGCTTTAAGCCCAGCACCCCTACTCCTAGTTGTGTGACTGTAGACATGCCACCTCACCTCTCTGAGCCTCCCTTCCTGTACAATGGGGCTGTTGCTGACACTGGCAGCCCCTTAGGGTTGTGGGGAAGGTGGTGAAGTGTGGAGCATACTGTTGGCACTCCATAAATGCACCAGGCACTGCTGTCTCTCATTTTTTACAGTACAGCTCTTGTCTTCCACAGATGGAGAAACTGAGATCCAGAGAGGGCCAGTGTCTTGTCCAATGTCGCTGAGCCTATATCTTGCTGGTTCCGGCGTCGGCCTTATCCATTTTCCCCAGGCAACCCCAGATAACCAGCAGGGCTGGGCCTCTGGGTAGAGCAGGCAGGGGTCTCCTGGGCTGAGGGGCTGGGGCGTGTGGCGTGGAGGAGAGCATCAACAGTAGTACCGCCTTGCTAAGGGCCTTACCTGCATTCTCATCAAATCCCCAAGAAGCTATGAAAGCGGTGTTACTGTCATCTTCATTTTACAGATGAGGAAACTGAGGCTCAGAGAGGTGAAGTCACTTGCTCACATCACACAGTGGTGGGAAGAAGGGTCTTAACCCCAGCCCCAGACCTATTTGTTGAATGAAGGAAGAGACACTGGATGATTCGGGGACATACAGTGAATTCTTGGTTTGAGGGAGTTCAGCCTGCCTCACCCAACCCCGAAATGGTGAAGGGCTACAATGCCAGCATCTTCTGGGCTTCTGGCTCTTTTGAAGCTCTCAGAGCTCCAGAAGAGGACAGCCCTAACCTCACTCCACTCCCCATGCCCACAGCTAGTTGGCAGAAGCCTCCCCTGCACAAGCTCAGCCCCAAGGAGCAGCAGCGGGGCAGCATTTAGAACTGCAGGGGGCCACACCCACACGGCACCCACGCAACCAACCTCTGCTCTGTGCAACCAGGCAACATTCAGAGGCCCATCAGTCTTCCTCCCCAGGACTGCTCCAGCTCCAGCCATGGACCTGGAGCCTTAGCACCTGGTCCCATTGTATATGTTGTCTCCTCCAAGCCTGGCACCTCCCCCCACCCCCCAGTCTCCTGCAGCCCTCCAGGCTCCAGGAGGAGGGTCCTGGCTGTGGGCCCCATGTGCCTGCAGGTCTCCAGGTGCACTGTTTCCAGTGCACCCTCAAGGAGACACAGGGACGTGTCTCAGCCTCTGATTCCCCAAGTGGGAAGGCCAGTCCCAAAGTCTCATAGGAAGAAGGCAGAATCCCCCACCTGAAAAGATACTCCCAGTAAGCCTCCCAGGAGGTGCTGTGACCCCATTTTATGTGAAAACTGAGAGTCAAGAGTGAGTGGATGAGAGTTTCGGAAATGGAAACTGGAGTCTCCCACCCCCTGTCTTATCAGTAACCGGCCCTGCTTCATGGGGATGGGGATGTCAGAAGGGGCCTCACCCTGATGATGTAGTGGAAAGAGACTGAACTGTGGCTCCACAGTTTCAAGCAAACCTCACTTTCTTCAGTCTGTAAAATGGGAGGATAAGGTTTCTGTATCAGTTTTCTAGTGCTGTATAACAAACCATCCCAAAGTGTTGTGATGGGGTCCTAAGTAGCAATAAAAATAATAGCAATTATTTGTTCATAGTAGGAACTCAAAATGTGTTACATTAACAATTCTCATTTTATAGATGAGGATCAGAGAAGTCGAATAACTTACCCAGGGTCACACAGCTAATTAGTGGAAGAGCTGGAATTTGCATCCAGGGCTATCTGATTCTCAAGCTCATGTTCACGACTGCTGTCCTCTGCAGCTGTGCCAGAGTGTGTTATTCAGTTCCAACATTAATAGGGATTAATAATTTACAGTACTTATTCTGGGTTGCAAGCCCTGTTTCTTCCTTCTGACCCTTTCCCTCATTGTTCTCAGACAATGAGAATGTCTGGCCACATTTCAAAGAAGCCAGCTGACTGGTCTGCTTTTCATCTATATCCCAGGGTCAAGGGCAGTTGATCCAGGCACAAAGTAGAAACCAGGGGTAATTAGTCTGAATAAGTCACCCACCCATACCTGCAAAGACTGAGTAAATAAACTCAACTTCCACTCTCTCCAGGCTGTAATGAGGCACTCCAACCCCCTTCTGGCGGGACAGGGGTATGGTGGTGCCAGAGAAGGCTGAGTATGGAGTCAGGACTTTCATCCCTGCCAGATGATGAGGAAGTCCTCCACTTCAGTGTCAGTGGATTTTGGAGAGAGCCCGGACTTCCAACAACACCCAGCCGTAAAGAGGTGGCCTCCCTCTCCCCGCTGGGGTGATGTCAGAGGAGGCTTTTACCACCACTCAGTGTTACTGAGGCCACTCACCCTACCCTTGATGTCAGTGAGGTCACATGGGGAGCACTAATGAGGCACTCATACCCCTCCCTCCCACCGATGTATCACTGGAGCCCTAGTGGGGAGCTGGAACTCCACTCTCCTGTCCCAGACCAGCAGTAAGGAAAACCTCAGCCCTCGAGGGTTAATGGAGGCCAACTGGGAGACCTGGATTCCACACTCAACTGGCAGTAATGAGGCAAGACCCTCTTCCCCTTGAGCAGGGTCAGAAAATCCAGCTAAAACAGAACATTTAAATAAGATCCAGAGTCTCATCACACTCATAATGTCCAGGTTTCAACAGATAATTACTCATCACATCAAGAACTAGGAAGATTTCAAACGGACTGAACAAAGACAGTCAGTAGATGCCCACACTGATGTGACAGAGTTGGTGAAGTATCTGCCAAAGATTTTAAAGCAGCCATTGTAAAAATCCTCAAATAAGCAATTAAGAATATACTTGAGGGCTTCCCTGGTGGCGCAGTGGTTGGGGGTCCGCCTGCCGATGCGGGGGACGCGGGTTCGTGCCCCGGTCTGGGAGGATCCCATGTGCCGCGGAGCGGCTGGGCCCGTAAGCCATAGCCGCTGGGCCTGTGCGTCCGGAGCCTGTGCTCTGCAGCGGGAGAGGCCACAGCAGTGAGAGGCCCGCGTACTGCAAAAAA
>NW_006773295.1:2769682-2784120 GCF_000442215.2 Lipotes vexillifer | reverse complement strand
GGAGCGGCTGGGCCCGTGAGCCATGGCCGCTGAGCCTGCGCGTCCGGAGCCTGTGCTACGCAACGGGGGAGGCCACAACAGTGAGAGGCCCGCGTACCGCAAAAAAGAAAAAAAAAAAAGAAACAAAATTTTAAAATTGGTAAAATTGGTAAAAGACATGAAAACAAAGAGGAATTTACAGAGAAAAAATAATTTTTGACATTCATTAGCTATCAGGGATGAAAACCACAATGAGATACCACTATATATCTGTCAGAATGGCTAAAATAAAAAATAATGAGAACACCAAATTTTGCTGAGGTCGGAGAGGATCTGGATCACTCATAGATTGCTGGTAGAATGTAAAATGGTACAGCCACTCCAGGAAACATTTGGGCAGTTTTTACCGGTAAACTAAACATGCCCCAGCAATGGTGCATCTCTTTTTTCCCCAGAGACATGAAGACTTATGTTTACACAGAAACCTTGTACATGGATGTTTATAGCAGCTATATTCATAATAGCTAAAAACTAGAAAGAACCCAGATGTCCTTCAGTGGGTGAAAGGCTAAACTGACTGTAGAACGTCCATACTACCGAATAGTAGTTAGCCATAAAGAGGAACAGACTATTTACCTAATATCTTGGATGAACTTTCAGAGAATTATGTGAGTGAAAAAAAGCCCATCTCAAAAGGACTGTATGGTGTATTTACACAACATTCTTGCAACTACAGAGAAAAAAAAGTAGTGGAGGGGCTTCCCTGGTGGCGCAGTGGTTGAGAGTCCGCCTGCCGATGCAGGGGACACGGGGTCGTGCCCCGGTCCGGGAAGATCCCACATGCCGCGGAGCAGCTGGGCCCGTGAGCCATGGCCGCTGAGCCTGCGGGTCCGGAGCCTGTGCTCCGCGACGGGAGAGGCCACAACAGTGAGAGGCCCGCGTAGCGTAAAAAAACAAAAGCGGTGGAATCCAGGGGTTAAGGAGAGGCTGCATGAGAAGGGAAGAGGATGTGGGAATTAAAGGGATATGAGGGACCCTTGTAGTCATGGATCAATTCTGTACCCTGACTGGACCAATGTCAATATCCAGGTTGTGACACTGTACTATTGTTTTGCAAGATGTTACCATTAGGGGAAACTGGGTCAAAGATCCATGGGATCTCTTTGTATTATTTCTCACAACTGCGTGTGATCTCAAAATAAAAACTTTGATTACAAAAAAATGAAGCATCTCATTCGCAACGGGATCATTCGGCACTTTTCCAGCCCCCTATTTTCCAGAAGCACCCCCACTGCAGTGAGACTCCAAGATAAGGACTAATTGACTCACCTTCCAGGGTCCAGGACTGTTGAGATTTCAGGTGATTACGCAAATAAAGCACTCAGCGTAGCATCTGGCACATATAAGTAGAGCTTAATGTTAGTCATAAAGGGCAAAGTCTGGCTGGGGAAAGCCTGCTGGGACTCCTTTTGGGCCCAACCTTCCTCCTTGGCACATCTGCTTCCCTCACAGTGACAAGAGGCGGCGCAAAATGGCGCGGGTCTTGGCGTACGAATTGGCCTTCTCTCCGGCATGGGGCGGGGGCGGGGGCGGGGGCGGGGGCGGGTCCCACCCCAGTCCATCCCCAGTCAGGAGGCCCTGGTTGGACACGGCGCTGAGGGGGCGGGGCCTCAGCGCAGGGCGTGGCCTGCATTGCCCGCGGTCTTTCGTCCAGGCCCTCAGCAGGGAGGAGGCAGAGGTACCGCTTTAAAGTAGCCCACCTAGAGTCTGTCGTACAGAGTGAAGTAAGTCAGAAAAAGAAAAACAAATACGGTATGCTAACACATATATATGGAATCTAAAAAAGAAAAAAACAGTTCTGAAGAGCCTAGGGGCAGGGCAGGAATAAAGACGCAGACGTAGAGAATGGACTTGACACGGGGAGAGGGAAGGCAACCTTCCCTTTTCTAGTCTATATAATCTGCAACTGTAGCACAATAAAATTTGCCTTGCAACCATCAGTTGTCTTGGTCATTCTGACACCATTCGTCGGTGCTATTTCAGTTCCTTACCCCTTCCCTTCTGGCCCTGGGGGGTGAGATCCTCTTTCTCCGGCTGGTCCGCTGCAAGTTGTGATCATTATAACTATCATGTTGTACATTACATCCCTTGTGCTTATTTATCTTATAACTGGAATTACAGGTTTTGAAGCAGAAGGGAGGGCAGTGTAGGTGCATCTTCTCCTAAAAACATTGGCTGCATATGAATTGAAACTGCTGTAATTTCAAATAATCTTGTAAGGAACAGGGTCAAGTCTTAGGTCTTAGTAGACACATATGTTTACTGAACTGAGCAGAGATGGTATCACCTTAGTCCTGGATTGTGGTGGGTGTTCAGAAAGTAGAATGGAGTCCTGGAACCTGCATCAGAAGAGGGAGGTACCCATCCCTTTGTAAATGGTGATATAACGACCCCTGAGGGTTGCTGCTCATTTTAGCACAAATTTATTAGTCAAAGGGTCATTTATTATGTTCAAAGTGTCTGCAGTTGTCACTAACACCTGTGCAGGATCTTTGACACACACCATCAAATTGCATTGAGAGTGCCCAGTAATTTCTAAAGATATTAAATAATTATTGCAATTTGTGAACTGCCTTTACAGCCTATTCACTTCTATGAGTTTAAAAAATATTGAAAATCAGCTTCACTATCTTTGATCATTAAATTTTTTACATTTAATCAAGGGGTAAAACAAGACAATAAGATTCCTTCTTTCTACTCATTGCTTGGAAATGAAGCCAAGGAAAAGAATCAGATCTCAATAAAACATTTTCAGATTCCATCTCACTTTATTTTAGATCACAATACAACATGATTATTCGGAAAACATGCCATCCGTTCTTCCTGGACCTACATTTTCTAAGTACTGTAGCTAAAGCAAGTGAAAATTTATATCATGAATGAACAATGGAGTGAATAATAACAACACTGAACTTTTAAAATCTTTTTTAAAAATTTATTGAAGTATAGTTGATTTACAATGTTGTGTTAATTTCTGCTGTACAGCAAAGTGATTCAGTTATACATATACATACATTCTTTTTCAGATTCTTTTCCATTATAGCTTATCATAGGATATTGAATATAGTTCCCTGTGCTATACAATAGGACCTTGTCGTTTATCCATTCTCTGTATAATAGTTTGCATCTGCTAATCCCAAACTCCCAATCCATCCCTCCCCGACACCTCCCTCTTGGCAACCACAAGTCCATTCTCTATGTCTGTGAGTCTGTTTCTGTTTCATAGATAAGTTCATTTGTGTCATATTTTAGATTCCATATATAAGTGATATCATATAGTATTTGTCTTTCTCTTTCTGACTTACTTCATTTAGTATGATAATCTCTAGGTCCATCCATGTTGCTACAAATGGCATTATTTCATTCTTTTTTTGTGGCTGAGTAATATTCCTGTGTGTGTGTGTGTATACACACACCACATCTTTATCCATTCATCTGTTGATGGACATTTAGGTTGTTTTCATGTCTTGGCTATTGTAAATAGTGCTGCAATGAACATTGGGGTGCATGTATCATTTTAAATTATAATTTTGTCCAGATATATGCCCAGGAGTGGGGTTGCTGGATCATATGGCAATTCTGGTTTTTTTGAGGAACCTCCAAACTGTTCTCCATAGTGGCTGCACCAATTTATATTCCCACCAACAGTGTAGGAGGGTTCCCTTTTCTCCACTCCCTCTGCAGCATTTGTTATCTGTAGACTTTTTAATGATGGCCATTCTGACCGGTGTGAGGTGGTAACTCATTGTAGTTTTGATTTGCATTTCTCTAGTAATTAGCGATCATGAGCATTTTTTCATGTGCCAGTTGGCCATCTGTATGTCTTCTTTGGAGAAATGTCTATTTAGGTCTTCTGCCCATTTTTCGATTGGGTTGTTTTTTTTTTTTTGTTATTGAGTTGTATGAGCTGTTTGGATATTTTTGAAATTAATCCCTTGTCAGTCACATCACTTGCAAATATTTTCTCCCATTCCATAGGTTTCTTTTCATTTTGTTTATGGTTTCCTTTGCTGTATAAAAACTTGTCTGATTAAGCCCCATTTGTTTATTTTTGCTTTTACTTCTATTGCCTTGGGAGACTGACCTAACAAAACATTGATATGACTTATGTGATAATGAACTTTTTAAATCTTAAAAAGCCATCAAGTGAAGTTAAAATGAGAGTTGTTTTTGTTTTAAAAACCCACTATTGCACTGGTTAAAGATTAAGCATGAAATATTTACACACACATATACACACATATATGTATCTAATATTTATACTGTACTTATATATATTTTTATACAGTAATAATTATATATGTACATGCAACAATAAAGTAGAATGTCTAGATTTAATTTTGTTGATAATGTAAACCTCTTCCTCAAGGTCAAAGCAACATCAATAAACACTGGACGAAAGCAATACGTGGTGAGATTGGTGAACACTCAGAAAAGAAACTTCTGAAAATGTAATTTAAAAATATTCAATATTGTTTAAAAATGTAACACAATTTGGAAATTTTATTTCTCAAATAACATTATCAAAATAATACGTACATAATATAAAAGACTAAAAGAGGTCAATTTGGGCTCTTGGTAAAACAAAGCAAACGTTATCCACAGTGAATTTTAAGCGATGATGCCATCAATATTTCCATCATTCACAAAATTAATTATAGTAGTAACCAACATCTGAAAAATTGGCACACCTATTGTCTGATGCTCCTGCCCCTAGGTGTCGACCTCACAGCCCACCCACTGCCTGGATCACCCCTGGCTCCGTGCAGGTGGGACCTGGTAGTGCCTCACCCTCTGGCCTCCCATCAACCCTCCACTGGCTGCCTCAGAATCGTGGACGCTCACCCACAGTTCCCACGTGTCCTGAGCTGATTCTCTGAAGGTTCCACCCTCTGCTTCCATCACTGGAGTTGGCTTCTCCTTGGTTACACTGCTGCCTTGCTGGACCTCTCTGCTGGGGACTGTGCTCTTCCAGCATCTTGCTTAGGGCCATACATGGATTCACTGCAGGGACGCAATAGCTGCCAGGCCTACCCCGTCATTGCTCCAAGACTTCATCTCCTTGCTCTCTGTTAACTTTCCCCAAAACCATGACTGTCTTCATCCTGGTCTCAGCACCCAGCCATCCCCGCCACGCAAGATGCTCATCAGCACAGCTGAGGGAGCAACTCAAGCAAATACCTTACATCCTTCCACAGGTCACAGAATACCGTCCTCGCGCCACCTCGTGGACATACTGTGCATTTGCCCATTAGTGCGGTCATCAGGGTCCTCCTATTCCCTACAAGTTACATCTACAGGATTATTAAGCAGGGGACTTCCTTGGTGGTCCAGTGGTTAAGAGTCCACGCTCACAATGCAGGAACCGTAGGTTCGATCCCTGGTCGGGGAACTAATATTCTGCATGCCGTGTAGCGGGGCCAAAAGGTAAAAAACAAAAAAACACCCTATGTTGTTTTCACTCTTCCAGCGACATCCACATGCCCTCCTTTCAGCCCAGAGATGAGCGTGTTTGGCTCCACGAAAACTGAAAGCCCAGCTCACTGGTTGCATGCTGTATAAACTTGTTCTTATATTGAGATAAATTATTTCCAATGTCTTTTGTTTTTACACTTGAAATTTAGCCCCCACCTCACAGAACATGTGTCACAGTTTTCAGCTAGAGATGTGTCTTTTTCAGTTTTTCTTAATTAGATAATACAGGAGCGCTGGGCTCTGTCTTTACAATGACCAAAGAATTCAGCAAAAAGCAAACACCAGGTGATTACTTTCTAGATGCAATACAATTTAATCCAACCATTTCGAATTAACCTGGCCTCTTACAGACCATCTCCCCGAGTCTTTATTCCCATTGCTAAAACATTGAATCTGTAAGAGTCATCTAATCACGTGATTTCTTTTTGATATTTAAAAAATTTTTTTAAAATTTTGTTGAAGTATAGTTGATTTACAATATTGTGCTAATTTCTACTGTATGGAAAAGTGGTTCAGATATATATATATATATATACACACATTCTTTTTCATATTCTTTTCCTTTATGGTTTATCACACGATATTGCATATAGTTCCCTGTGCTATACAGTAGGACCTTGTTTATCCATCCTATGTATAATAGTTTGCATCTGCTAATCCCAAACTCCCAGTCCATCCCTCCTTTACCCCCTACCCCTTGGCAACCACAAGTCTGTTCTCTGTGTCTGCTAATCACATGATAAATCATTATCAGATAGGACCAAAATTCGGTCTTACAAAAAATGTATACAAAGAAAGAAAAGATACTTAATTTATGATACATCTTTAGGTGGGGGAAAACAGTAAGATTATGTTCAAGTTGTTTGGAATTTGAAAACAAAACTGTCATTTCACAAATTAAGCACAATTTACTCAGTCAAATTAATCAGACCAGTTTCTTCCATGATATCTGGAGATTCATTGTTCCTCTTTACTTTGCTTGAGGCCTCACGTCCCACATAGTATGGAAAATACTCTTCCATTTAGTTCCACATCCTCCTTCTGTCCATGGACACCTACTGGTGTCCAGCAATGGTACCTCTGTCCCCATACTGCCATCTGCAGAGATATCCCATCTCCCACAAACTACAAAGCATTGCTAAAACAAAATACAGAAGACACAAATAAATGGAAAGATATCCCGTGTTCACAGAGTGGAAGACTTTGTGATACATTATTTAAGAAGACTTCACAAGTTTTGCTTCCAGTAAAATTGTGATCTGAACCTATAGAGGTCCTGCCTGACTCTGTCACATGAAGGTGCTGCAGACCAATGACCTGTCAGGACCACAAAGAAAACTGATTTGTTTACAAACAGGGAAAACAAAAGGCTGGAGTCAGGCCTTAGATTGCTCCTGCACTCGGAGTAGCAAAACGTGGAAACAGAAAAATGTGTTTGAACATTGCTAACTTACATGGTCTTAATTATCCTGAGAGCGGGGCACTTGGGGGCAGCGGAGACAATGCCCTTAGCTGGACACGGGTCAGGTGGAGCAGAACATGGAAGATGAGCCTCTGAGCCCACAGGACCCAGAGACCCAGCACCCAGAGAGGCCTGGGGAGGGGGAGGGGGGAGTCTTCCATTAGTATGTGGGGCTCAGGCACATGCGAGGGAGTCCTGAGTGCAGCTGAGGGCAATTTGTGTACCTCCCCTGCTGGGGACACAAGTACGTGCCAGTCACCTTCCTGGCTTTTCTGCCAGTCTTGAAAACATTCTCTTCCAAATATCCTTGTGACACTTTGTCACTTTTTCTTCCTCTCCACTAGATGCCACTCTACACCCACCCAACACAACAGTTATTTCTTTTTTTCTTTTTTTTTTTTGTTAACATCTTTATTGGAGTATAATTGCTTTACATTGTTGTGTTAGTTTCTGCTGTATAACAAAGTGAATCAGCTATATGTATACATATATCCCCATATCTCCTCCCTCTTGCGTCTCCCTCCCACCCTCCTATCCCACCCCTCTAGGTGGTCACAGAGCACCTAGATCTCCCTGTGCTATGTGGCTGCTTCCCACTAGCTATCTATTTTACATTTGGTAGTGTATATAAGTCCATGCCACTCTCTTACTTCGTCCCAGCTTACCCTTCCCCCTCTCCATGTCCTCAAGTCCATTCTCTACGTCTGCATTTTTATTCCTGTCCTGCCACTAGGTTCTTCAAAACAATTTTTTGTTTTTTTAGATTCCATATATATGTGTTAGCATATGGTATTTCTTTTTCTCTTTCTAACTTACTTCACTCTGTATGACACACTCTAGGTCCATCCACCTCACTACAAATAACTCAATTTCATTTCTTTTTACGGCTGAGTAATATTCCATAGTATATGTGTGCCACATCTTCTTTATCCATTCATCTGTCGATGGACACTTAGGTTGCTTGCATGTCCTGACTATTGTAAATAGAGCTGGAATGAACATTGTGGTACATGACTCTTTTTGAATTATGGTTTTCTCAGGGTATATGCCCAGTAGTGGGATTGCTGGGTCGTATGGTAGTTCTATTTTTAGTTTTTTAAGGAAACTCCATACTGTTCTCCATAGTGGCTATATCAATTTACATTCCCACCAACAGTGCAAGAGGGTTCCCTTTTCTCCACACCCTCTCCAGCATTTATTGTTTGTAGATTTTTTGATGATGGCCATTCTGACTGGTGTGAGGTGATATCTCATTGTAGTTTTGATTTGCATTTCTCTAATGATTAGTGATGTTGAGCATTCTTTCAAGTGTTTGTTGGCAATCTGTATATCTTCTTTGGAGAAATGTCTATTTAGGTCTTCTGCCCATTTTTGGATTGGGTTGTTTGTTTTTTTGTTATTGAGCTGCTTGTAAATTTTGGAGATTAATCCTTTGTCAGTTACTTCATTTGCAAATATTTTCTCCCATTCTGAGGGTTGTCTTTTCATCTTGTTTATAGTTTCCTTTGCTGTGCAAAATCTTTTAAGTTTCATTAGGTCCCATTTGTTTATTTTTGTTTTTATTTCCATTTCTCTAGGAGGCGGCTCAAAAAAGATCTTGCTGTGATTTTTGTCATAGAGTGTTCTGCCTATGTTTTCCTCTAAGAGTTTTATAGTGTCTGGCCTTACATTCAGGTCTTTAATCCATTTTGAGTTTATTTTTGTGTATGGTGCTAGGGAGTGTTCTAATTTCACTCTTTTACATGTAGCTGTCCAGTTTTCCCAGCACCACTTATTGAAGAGACTGTCTTTTCTCCATTGTATATTCTTGCCTCCTTTATCAAAAATAAGGTGACTATAGGTACGTGGGTTTATCTCTGGGCTTTCTATCCTATTCCATTGATCTATATTTCTGTTTTTGTGCCAGTGCCATACTGTCTTGATGACTGTAGCTTTGTAGTATAGCCTGAAGTCAGGGAGCCTGATTCCTCCAGCTCTGTTTTTCGATTTCAAGATTGCTTTGGCTATTCGGGGTCTTTTGTGTTTCCACACAAATTGTGAAATTTTTTGTTCTAGTTCTGTGAAAAATGTCTTTGGTAGTTTGATAGGGATTGCGTTGAATCTGTAGATTGCTTTGGGTAGTATAGTCATTTTCACAATATTGATTCTTCCAATCCAAGAACATGGTATACCTCTCCATCTATTTGTATCATCTTTAATTTCTTTCATCAGTGTCTTATAGTTTTCTGCAAACAGGTCTTTTGTGTGCTTAGGTAGGTTTATTCCCAGGTATTTTATTCTTTTTGTTGCAATGGTAAATGGGAGTGTTTCCTTAACTTCTCTTTCAGATTTTTCATCATTAGTGTTTAGGACTGCAAGAGATTTCTCTGCATTAGTTTTGTATCCTGCAACTTTACCAAATTCATTAATTAGCTCTAGTAGTTTTCTGGTAGCATCTTTAGGATTCTCTATGTATAGTATCATGTCATCTGCAAACAGTGACAGCTTCTTCTTTTCTGATTTGTATTCCTTTTATTTCTTTTTCTTCTCTGATTGCTGTGGCTAAAACTTCCAAAACTATGTTGAATAATAGTGGTGAGAGTGGGCAATCTTGTCTTATTCCTGATCTTAGTGGAAATGGTTCAGTTTTCACCATTGAGAACAATGTTGGCTGTGGGTTTGTCATATATGGCCTTTATTATGTTGAGGTAAGTTCCCTCTATGCCTACTTTCTGGAGGGTTTTTATCATAAATCGGTGTTGAATTTTGTCAAAAGCTTTTTCTGCATCTATTGAGATGATCATATAATTTTTATCCTTCAATTTGTTAATATGGTGTATCACATTGATCAATTTGAGTATATTGAAGAATCTTTGCATTCCTGGGATAAACCCCACTTGATCATGGTGTATGATCCTTTTAATGTGCTCTTGGATTCTGTTTGCTAGTATTTTGTTGAGGATTTTTGCATCTATGTTCATCAGTAATATTGGCCTGTAGTTTTCTTTCATTGTGACATCTTTGTCTGGTTTTGGTATCAGGGTGATGGTGGCCTCGTAGAATGAGTTTGGGAGTGTTCCTCCATCTACTCTAGTCTGGAAGAGTTTGAGAAGGATAGGTGTTAGCTCTTCTCTAAATGTTTGATAGAATTCGCCTGTGAAGCCATCTGGTCCTGGGCTTTTGTTTGCTGGAAGATTTTTAATCACAGTCTCAATTTCAGTGCTTGTGATTGGTCTGTTTATATTTTCTATTTCCTCCTGGTTCAGTCTTGGAAGGTTGCACTTTTCTAAGAATTTGTCCATTTCTTCCAGGTTGTCCATTTTATTGGCATAGAGTTGCTTGTAGTAATCTCTCATGATCCTTTGTATTTCTGCAGTGTCAGTTGTTACTTCTCCTTTTTCATTTCTGATTCTACTGATTTGAGTCTTCTCCCTTTTTTTCTTGATGAGTCTGGCTAACGGTTTATCAATTTTGTTTATCTTCTCAAAGAACCAGCTTTTAGTTTTATTGATCCTTGTTATTGTTTCCTTCATTTCTTTTTCATTTATTTCTGATCTGATCTTTATGATTTCTTTCCTTTTGCTAACTATGCGGGTTTTTTGTTCTTCTTTCTCTAATTGCTTTAGGTGTATGGTTAGGTTGTTTATTTGAGATGTTTCTTGTTTCTTGAGGTAGGATTGTATTGCTATAAACTTCCCTCTTAGAACTGCTTTTGCTGCATCCCGTAGGCTTTGGGTCATCGTGTTTTCATTGTCATTTGTTTCTAGGTATTTTTTGATTTCCTCTTTGATTTCTCCAGTGATCTCTTGGTTATTAAGTAGTGTATTATTTAGCCTCCATGTGTTTGTATTTTTTACAGATTTTTTCCTGTAATTGATATCTAGTCTCATAGCGTTGTGGTCGGAAAAGATACTTGATATGATTTCAATTTTCTTAAATTTACCAAGGCTTGACTTGTGACCCAGGATATGATCTATTCTGGAGAATGTTCCATGAGCACTTGAGAAGAAAATGTATTCTGTTGTTTTTGGATGGCATGTCCTATAAATATCAATTAATGTATCATTTAAAGCGTGTCTTTAATGTATCATTTAAAGCTTGTTTTAAATATGTATAATTTAAAGCTTGTTTAAATGTATCATTTAAAGCTTGTCTTTCCTTATTTATTTTCATTTTGGATGATCTGTCCATTGGTGACAATGGGGTGTTAAAGACCCCTACTATGATTGTGTTACTGTCGATTTCCACGTTTATGGCTGTTAGCATTTGCCTTATATATTGAGGCGCTCCTATGTTGGATGCATAAATATTTACAATTGTTATATCTTCTTGGATTGATCCCTTGATCATTATGTAGTGTCCTTCTTTGTCTTTTGTAATAGTCTTTGTTTTGAAGTCTATTTCCTACTAGAGAATGGACTTGAGGACATGGACTTAAGCTGTGACAAAGTGAGAGAGTGGCATGGACATATATACACTACCAAACATAAAATAGATAGCTAGTGGGAAGCAGCCGCAAAGCACAGGGAAAGCAGCTTGGTGCTTTGTGACCACCTAGAGGGGTGGGATAGGGAGGGTGGGAGGGAGGCAAGAGGAAAGAGAGATGGGAACATATGTATATGTATAACTGATTCACCTTGTTATAAAGCAGAAACTAACACACCATTGTAAAGCAATTATACTCCAATAAAGATGTTAAAAAGAAAAAGTCTATTTTGTCTGATATGAGAATTGCTACTCCAGCTTTCTTTTGATTTCCATTTGCATGGAATATCTTTTTCCATCCCCTCACTATCAGTCTGTATGTGTCCCTAGGTCTGAAGTGGGTCTCTTGTAGACAGCATATATATGGGTCTTGTTTTTGTATCCATTCAGCCAGTCTATGTCTTTTGGTTGGAACATTTAATCCATTCACGTTTAAGGTAATTATCGATATGTATGTTCCTATTACCATTTTCTTAATTGTTTTGGGTTTGTTATTGTAGGTCTTTTCCTTCTCTTGTGTTTCCTGCCTAGAGGAGTTCCTTTAGCATTTGTTACAAAGCTGGTTTGGTGGTGCTGAATTCTCTTAGCTTTTGCTTGTCTGTAAAGGTTTTAATTTCTCCATCAAATCTGAATGAGACCCCTGCTGGGTAGAGTAATCTTGGTTGTAGGTTTTTCCCTTTCATCACTTTAAACATGTCCTGCTACCCACTCCTGGCTTGCAGAGTTTCTGCTGAAAGATCAGCTGTTAACCTTATGGGGATGTCCCTGTATGTTATTTGTTGTTTTTGCCTTGCTGCTTTTAATATTTTTTCTTTGTATTTAATTTTTGATAGTTTGATTAATATGTCTTGGTGTATTTCTCCTTGGATTCATCCTGTATGGGACTCTGTGCTTCCTGGACTTGATTAACTATTTCCTTTCCCATATTAGGGAAGTTTTCAACTATAATCTCTTCAAATATTTTTTCAGTCCCTTTCTTTTTCTCTTCTTCTTCTGAGACCCCTATAATTCAAATGTTGGTGCATTTAATGTTGTCCCAGAGGTCTCTGAGACTGTCCTCAATTCCTTTCATTCTTTTTTCTTTATTCTTCTCTTCAGTAGTTATTTCCACTATTTTATCTTCCAGGTCACTTATCTGGTCTTCTGCCTCAGTTATTCTGCTATTGATTCCTTCTAGAGAATTTTTAATTTCATTTATTGTGTTGTTCAACATTGTTTGTTTGCTCTACATGTGGAACAGCTCCTACAAAACACCTACTGAACGCTGGCTTGTATTTTCTCCATTCTATTTCCAAGATTCTGGATCATCTTTACTATCATTACTCTGAATTCTTTTTCAGGTAGACTGACTATTTCCTCTTCATTTGTTAGGTCTGGTGGGTTTTTAGCTTGCTCCTTCATCTGCTGTGTGTTTTTCTGTCTTCTCATTTTGCTTATCTTACTGTGTTTGGGGTCTCCTTTTTGCAGGCTGCAGGTTCATAGTTCCCATTGTTTTTGGTGTCTGTCCCTGGTGGCTAAGTTTGGTTCAGTGGGTTGTGAGGCTTCCTGGTGGAGGGGACCGGTGCCTGTGTTCTGGTGGATGAGGCTGGATCTTGTCTTTCTGGAGGGCAGGACCACATCTGGTGGTGTGTTTTGGGGTGCCTGTGGCCTTATTATGATTTTAGGCAGCCTCTGTGCTAATGGGTGGGGTTGTGTTCCTGTCTTGCTAGTTGTTTGGCATAGGGTGTCCAGCACTGTAGCTTGCTGGTTGTTGCGTGGAGCTGGGTCTTAGCATTGATATAGAGTTCTCTGGGAGAGCTTTCGCCGTTTGATATTACATGGAGCTGGGAGGTCTCTGGTGGACCAAAGTCCTGCACTCGGCTCTCCCACCTCAGAGGCACAGGCCTGACACCCAGCCGGGGCACCAAGACCCTGTCAGCCACACGGCTTATAAGAAAAGGGAGAAAAGAAGATAGAAAAATAAATAAAAGAGTTATTAAAATAAAAAATAATTAAAAATTTAAAAGTAATTAAAAAAAGAAAAAGAAAGAAGAGAGCAACCAAACCAAAAAACAAATCCACCAATGATAACAAGTGCTGAAAACTGTACTAAAACAAACAAACAAACAAAAAACGGACAGACAGACCCCCAGGACAAATGGTAAAACAAAGCTATACAGACAAAATCACACAAAGAAGCATACACATACACACAAAAAGAGAAAAAGGAAAAACAATATATATCGTTGCTCCCAAAGTCCACCGCCTCAGTTTGGGATGATTTGGTGTCTATTCAGGTATTCCACAGATGCAGGTACATCAAGTTGATTGTGGAGATTTAATCCGCTGCTTCTGAGGTTGCTGGGAGAGATCTCCCTTTCTCTTCTTTGTTCGCACAGCTCCCGGGGCTCAGCTTTGGATTTGGCCCCGCCTCTGCGTGTAGGTCGCGTGAGGGCGTGTTCCCGCTCAGACAGGACGGGGTTAAAGGAGCTGCTGATTAAGCGGCTCTGGCTCACTCAGACCTGGGGGAGGGAGGGTACGGAGTGCGGGGCGAGCCTGCGGCGGCAGAGGCCAGCGTGACGTTACACCAGCCTGAGGTACGCCATGTGTTCTCCCGGGGAAGTTGTCCCTGGATCCCGGGACCCTGGCAGTGGCGGGCTGCACAGGCTCCCGGGAGGGGAGGTGTGGCGAGTGACCTGTGCTTCCCACACAGGCTTCTTGGTGGCGGCAGCAGCAGCCTTAGCGTCTCATGCCCGTCTCTGGAGCTCGTTTAGGCGGTGCTCTGAGTCCCCTGTCCTCACACACCCCGTAGCAATATTGTCTTGCCGCTTCGGCAGCTCCAGACTTTCCCGGACTCCCTCCCGGACTAGCTGTGGCGCACTAACCCCTTCAGGCTGTGTTCACGCCGCCAACCCCAGGCCTCTCCCTGGGGTCTGACCTCGGAAGCCCGCGCCTCAGCTCCCAGCCGCCGCCCGCCCCGGCGGGTGAGCAGACAAGCCTCTCGGGCTGGTGAGTGCCG
>NW_006773295.1:2760566-2769616 GCF_000442215.2 Lipotes vexillifer | reverse complement strand
CCCGTCTCCACCCGAGAAGGGGCTTCCTAGTGTGTGGAAACTTTTCCTCCTTCACAGCTCCCTCCCACAGGTGCAGGTGCCGTCCCTATTCTTTTGTCTCTGTGTTTTCTTTTTTCTTTTGCCCTAACCGGGTACGTGGGGAGTTTCTTGCCTTTTGGGAGGTCTGAGGTCTTCTGCCAGCGTTCAGTAGGTGTTCTGTAGGAACTGTTCCACATGTAGACGTATCTGTGTGGAGGAAGGTGATCCCCGCGTCTTACTCTTCCGCCATCTTGAAGGTCTCACAGCAGCCGTGTCTGATCCTTTAGGGTCCTGGTGTGGAGGAGACAGAAGTGATGTGGTCCGTCTTCCTTATTTTCCAGAAGGGAGAATGGAGACCGTAGTATTTACCAGGGCTTGTTGACATCATGGTGACAATATTAACTCCAAAAACTATAACTTGTCACGCACTCAGTGTGTGCCAGGCTCTTTTCATGGATTAGCTCCTTAAACCCCCAGGAGACCCTGCGATGTAAATTCCCATCCTACGTACCAGGAAATCGAGCCTCAGAGAGATGGTGTGACCTGCCCAGAGTCACACAGCACATAACTGGACAGGCTGTGATTTGACAGTTTTTGTCCAAGTCCAGATGCCAGAGACATAATATTGTTCTGTTGCCCAAGGCAGTTGCTGTTTATTGAGCTCCTACTATGGGCTGGGCACTGTGTGGGGCTTGGAGAATACAGAGATGAATGACAGATCCATTCAATGGACCGTATGTCCTGTGTCCACTCCCCAGGGAATCTTGAGGGCAGCACCCGTGTGACTACAGTGCCCAGCACAGAGCTTGGCACAAAGTACAACCTCAGTTAATGTTGGCTGAATAAATGAATAAACTACTGCAGGTTCTGCAACAAGCACTTAAAGATGATTGCAGCTAAAACACCTCACTCTTGGAAGTGAAAACAAAAATAAATTTGACCATGCTTTTCAATAAATTTTCCATATGGAAATCTTTAAACCGACCTCAAAATCAGTTCCAGGTCTATTGTGGATCTAATTATGCAAGGTAGAACAATACACTTGTAGAATAAAACAAAGGAAAATGTTTTCATGACTTTGGGAGTAGGCAAAGATTACGTAACTAGGATAAAATTGTGCTAACCATGAAGGGAAAAATTTGACTATTTTAAAGTAAGAAGTTCCATTCATCAGTAGACACCATTAAGTGAAAGAAACAGTAAAGTGCAATGGAAAAGGCTTTCTGCAAAACACATTTCCTACAAAGGATGTGGCAAAAAAAAAAAAAGGAAAAATGAACAAAGGATGTGAATAGACATTTCCCAACAGAGGATATCCATTGCTAAAACTCAAATGAAAATGTGCTCATTAGTCTTCAGTGAAATGCAGTTTGACACCCCAATGTGACAGTTCCACACATTTGCCAGAATGTCGAAAGTATATAAAAGTTCTCATATCTAGTGTTGCTGAGGATGTGGAGGAACTGGAACTCCTCCAGGGCTGACAGTTGGGTAAGTTGACACACACTCTGGGAAGCTATGTGTCTGTATCTCCTAAAAGTGAGTACATCCATACCTTGGACACCACAGTCTCCCCTCTGCATAATCCCAACACAGATGTGTACTTATGTTCACAAATACACATGTGTTGGAATGTTCATAGGACTACAATCCCTAAGATTGTGAAATCCCAGACGTGAAACAGTCCACATGCCCATTAATGGCAGAATGAATAAAGCGTGGCATATTCACACAGTGGGACGCTTACACACGCAGAGAATGAGCAAACCACAACTGCATGGAACAAGATAGACGAACCTCGCAGAGGAAGGAAATCAGACACCAGATTACCTACTGTTGGCCAGATAATGTGATAAGCAAGTTACACCCATCATCTCACTCAGTCCTCATCACGAGATGGTGAGTTGCTGTAATTATCCCATTTTACTAGTGAGGAGACTGAGGCCCAGAGAGCTTGGGTCCCCTGTCTACATCCACTTGTACCAGACGATGCATTACTGATTGTACTCCTGTGTGACTGGGTTACCAACAGAATTCTGTTGTACAAACTTGAATTTCCTCCTAACTGAACACCAGAGCTTGTCCATCAAGGGAAATGGTCCTTGATCTTGAATATCTGGGGCTTGAAAATTGGGGGGGAAAAGTTTTGGATAGGAAATTTTATTTATTAAATTTTTTTAATTGAAGTATAGCTGATTTACAAAGTTGTGTTAGTTTCTGGTGTACAGCAAAGTGATTCAGTTATATGTATATATATATATTCAGATTCTTTTCCCTTATAGTTTATTACAAAATATTGAGTATAGTTCCCTGTGCTATACAGTAGGTCCTTGTTGGTTATCTATAGTAGTGTGTATGTGTTAATCCCAAACTCCTAATTTATCCCTCCCCCCTCCTTCCCCTTCAGTAATTTAAGTTTGTTTTCTATGTCTGTGGGTCTATTTCTGTTTTGTATATAAGTTCATTTGTATCATTGTTTTAAGATTCCACATATAAGCAATGTATGATATTTTTGTCTTTATCTGGTTTATTTCAGTTAGTATGATAATCTGTAGGTCCATTGGATAGGAAATTTAGAATTTTGCTTATTAAAGACATGAAAACCCACCACGCATCCCATCTCCATCATTTCAAAAAAGAAAATCCATCTTAACACCTAAACGTAAGAAGGACATAACTTAAGGGGAAAAAAATAACCATAGCCTTTCCCAGGCAGGGACAGTCCGTGTTTGTACACTGACATTTTTGCTGCAGAAATTTTCTGCCGCCGGCGTATAGATTTGAATCTTGTCTTCGATACTTCCTAGCTGTGTGACCTTGGGTAAGTAGCTTCTCCTCTCTGTGCCTCACTGCCTCCTCCTCGGGGTCGTTTTGAGGATTAAATGATATAACCTGTGTAAAGCTCTTAGAACACTCCATAAACTACAGAGGCTGATGTAGATTTATCGTTGCCGACATTCACTAGGGACAACAGTGCCACCTGGTGGCTCTTCATCCCGGGGACAGAGAAGCGGCTTCCGCGGAGCAATAATGAGGCATCTGCGGGCAGTGAGGGGAACCTTGTGTAATGGCCAAGGCTGAGGAAGAAGCAGGGAGAAAAGCCCTAAATATTCATGGCATCACTTAAAGCTCTGGCCTGTCGGCCTGCCTGAGAATAAAGTTTGTTCCTCAGAAGCTACTGTCCAAGCTGTCAGCTCTGGAAGAGGAGGGAAAATGAAATCTCTCTTCCGGGCGCCGCCTCCGTTTCCGCCCCACCTCCCGAACCTTGGGGCCAGGAAGGGGGGCTGCTTTCATTGGGGTTGGGGGAGACGTCTCTTCACGGGCCTAGGTGCTGTCACCTACTGGGGTCGGGGCTGGGCGTGGGGTGGCTGTCAGCCACTGCCCTCCTTGCCTCTTTCCTGCAAGGTCTGAAGATGGAAAAAGGGACGGCCACCTGAACGTGGGAGACTTTTTGTGACGGTCACAAAACAGGGACACATGTAAGCTCAGTGTTCTCCCCGATATGGGTCTTTCACAGACCAAGCCACTAACCACTGGAAACAGCCCTTTGTCCTCAGAAGAGTCATTTCAGGAGAGGCTGTGAGACCTGAAAGACGACTTGAAGTCTCTCTCTTTTTACATTCCTTCCCCAGGGTGAGAGATTGATATTGATTTTTCTCTCCTGTCTCTGCCTGCAGACTTTCACGTAGCCCGCGAGCCTGGGAAGGAAACTCGGCAGAGGACAAAGAAGGTTGGCTCTGGGAGAAGGTAGGCTTGCGTTGGAATCTCGGGCCTGACGCTCACTAACTGGGTGACCTTGGGCAAGTCACGGTCTCCTTGACCGTGCTTCTGCACCTGGGAATGATGATGGCACATCCCTCAGGGGTTCGAGTGTGCTAATGTATTCCACAGTCTCAGGTGCCTCCAGGGGCCAGGCAGGCGTTGTGAACGTGAGAAGTAGGCCAGGTGTAGGGCAGCAGGGAGTGCTGGGAGCTGTGGTAAACCAGGAGCCCTAACCCCGTGGAATGGTGGCAGCTGCTGGCCAGTGTCATCTGCTTCAGGGCACTCAGGCATTTGATCCAGGCATTCTAGTAAACCTCAAAATCCCAGAATTTTTTTTTTCAAGAGTCTGTGGGCAGATTTAGGCATTGTTGGGCTTAGCTGATGGGAGGGAACAGATTTGTTTAGCAGAAAAATATGGTGGAAAGAAAGGTGAGCCCAGTGCTGCCAGTTTTTTCCCCCAATGTTCAAGAGAAACAGGAAGTCATCTCTATTTTTCGGTGTTGGCAGTTGAACATTTTAAAAACAATGCACTGTGATCTATAGTAAAACCCCATATTGGCTGTGTGACCTTGGGCAAGTCTCTTAACATCCCTGAGCTTCTGTTTCTTTATGAACAGTGAGGGTAAGAGTACACCTAGCTCCTGATCTTAGAAATTTACATAAATCACTTCATTTAACCTTTCCCCCACTGTGATAAGGGAGCTGTTAATATTATTCCTCATTTTCCAGCTGAGGGAACAGAGATGCAGAGAAGCTAAGTAACTTGCCCAGAATCCCATAGCTAATAAGTAACAGGGCTTTTGTGAGAATGAAATACTGCATGGAAAGGGGTCAGTGAGTATTAGCTATATTGTTGTGCCATGGTCATTATTACCACTATTATTAATAACAGAAATGGCTCACGGTCAGGTCTCAAACTTAATTCAATGGCCAAAGTAAGCCGCTAAGACTTTGATCCATCAGCCAAGACCAGGGCCAGCTCTGCATCATGTGGTATGTATTTTTACAGGTAGCTCTTGGCCATCTTAATAGTTCTTTTCACGTAGACATTGGGTCACACTGCCAGTGGGTTTTCTGGGATGATAATTAGATTTAGACCCCTGGTGCAGTGGATAGATCCTCTTCTTGAGGTGACCAAGCCAAGCATGACCAGTTATTTACAGCTTGAGTTGTTCTGAGATCAATACGAATTTGCTCTTCATCGAGTGAGCTGTAAACCATGGGTGACAGGCAGCCTGAAAAGCAGTTGACATGGGGGTGGAGAGCTTGCAGGGTCTGGAGAGGGGCCAGGCTATTAGAGGAGAGGTGAGGCAGAGGGTGGAGGAGGCCGACCTCTGTCCAGGGGGCTGTGGACAGAGCTGCCCAGAGTTCCCATTGGGACCTGCTCAGGACATCATCTTGTTGAGAGAGTAGATTTGATTGGCAGTGAGGCATGGAAGAAAGACATTAAGTTCTGGAGTGGACAGAACTGGATTTGTATTTCCATTGTGCTGTTTTCTACCTGTGATTCTCTGAGGAAATTGGGCCCTGTTCCCTGATGCTTGGTTTTCTCCTCAGTAAAATGGGCAATTAACTGAACCAGTTGCACAGATGAGGACGAAATGAGTCTGTGTCTGCAAAGCCCTTGTTTTTACTGCAATGCGGGGCTGTCAAGTGCAGTCCTTAAGAGGCTGTGGAGTCAGGCAGACCTGGCATGGAATCCTGCCTCTTTCACCTCCAAGCTGAGTAACCTTGGGAAGTTACTCTACCACTCTGAGCCTCAGTTTTCATATATAGGGATAGTAATAGAAGTCCCTGCCCAGGGCGGCTGTGATCATTAAATGGGATAATGCACATAAAGATAAATCAGCACCATGCACAGGATACAGTGTGAGCTCAGCAAGAAGATGGCATGATTTTTGTCCATCTGATTCTTATTTATCCCAAGCTGGCAGTGCAGTTAAGAGCGAAAGAGGGTGTGTGGGGCACTTGAATTAACAAAGCACTGTGGGGCTTTGCACAAGGAGCCCCATCTATGTACAACTTTTTGGGCACCTTCTCAGTCTCCCTGGTTTTCTCTTGCTCTGGCCAGTGATTGGGAATGGTCTTCAGCATCTCTCTGTGGACTTAGCCAGAAGGGCTTCCTTGAACAATCCTACGATTATTTCAGGAATTTCCCCCCTCCCCAATACATCAGCCAAGCAAGAGCCATTCCCAAGATTATTATGGTTGAGAGGGGGATTTAGAGAATATTTGTTTGAATCTGTCGCCTCCCAATGTCTTTATCAAAACCATGTGCTCCAAGAGATTGTTCACAAGAGGCCCAGCTCTGTCCTGTCCTCTCCAAGTATCTTGCTAGTCAAGAGACAAGGCATTTCTTCTCCTTGGATGGGAGCAGTTTGGAACACAAGTGCAGAATGAGAGTTTTAAAGTCAGATCGAAGTGGTTGTGAAGCCCAAGTTCCCCTCTTGGCAGCTGGGTGACCTTGAAGGATGACCTCACCTGATTCCTGAACCAATGGAGAGAATATCAGCACCAGGTTCTAGGGCCACTTTGAGGATTAAATGGGATGTACATTAATGCCCTTGGCACAGTACTTTGCTAATGCTTGTTAAACTGTTATTGTAACTACACATGTCCTAAATGAGGTCAGGGTAAAGACTGAGACTCCGGAATGGGCTAGGATATCACAGAATGTTCCATTTGATGCTACAGCACTGGGTTACCCACCCCTGCTATTGGGAGGGCTATGCACAGTTCTTTGGCCAGTGGGATATCATTGGCTCTTAGAAAAGTAAAATTCTTCACCTTTCCAGGCAGGTAGGAGCTGAGGCATCCCTCCACCTTCCAAAGCTCTGGGATGCACTGGGCAGGGAATTTCTCCTAGGATCAGCCTCTTGGTGGTCTGGGGTCATCCACCTATTAAATAGCCATTCAGCTTGCTCCATTCTAGAGAAACAGGGCTCTGCCAGTCCCTATAATAGCCTAGGATTTGTGAATTCTTGAATCTAAATATACATTTATGGGTGTCAAGCCAATGATGAACTTAGGCCAGCCTGAATCTTGTAGATACATGATGTGTACAGTATAAGAGGATTACAGGGGGAAAGTAGAAAATGTCTAGGAAGCTATTCAGAGAGAAGTTACTATCTGTTTCTACCCAGTTATCTCATACCCATCCCCATCTCGCACCAACTCAGCCACACGTTCATCCCACCACCCACTGCCAGTCCATATGCAACCTAATACCCACCCCATTCTTCATCCATCTATTCCTCTACCCACTCCATCTCCCTTCAGACCCACCCATCTGTCCCATCCATGCATCCATCCATCCAGACATCCAGACATCCACCGCTTGTCCACCCTATCCATCCATTTAGCAAACGTTTATTAATTACTCATTATGTGCTACAACTTGTGTTATGGATCTAGGACACATATAACTTGAGACCTGGCTCCTTTTCCCAAGAACATCCTGTGTGCAAAAGCTATAGTCTAGAATAAAAAAGACAAAATAAAACTCAACCAGGTTTTTTTTTTTTAATATAAATTTATTTATTTATTTATTTATTTTTGGCTGCGTTGGGTCTTGGTTGCTGTGCGCAGGCTTTCTCTACTTGCAGTGAGCGGGGGCTACTCTTCATTGTGGTGCGGGGCTTCTCATTGCAGTGGCTTCTCTTGTTGCGGAGCACGGGCTCTAGGCATGCAGGCTTCAGTAGTTGTGGCACGTAGGCTCAGTAGTTGTGGCTCATGGGCTCTAGAGCGCAGGCTCAGTAGTGGTGGCGCATGGGCTTGGTTGCTCTGTGGCATGTGGGATCTTCCCGGACCAGGGCTCAAACCCGTGTCCCCTGCATTGGCAGGTGGATTCTTAACCACTGCGCCACCAGGGAAGCCCTCAGCTAGGTTTTAATAAGACACAACACACAGAATCTTGTAGTAGTTATGTAAGGACATGGGCTTTGTAGCCAGACCAACTTGACTTTGTTTTGGGCTCTGCCACTTGCCAGATGGATATCCTTGTACCAATCGTAACACATTATTAAACCCCAGTTTCCTCATCTGCTAAGTAGGAATAATAATTGCATCTCCTTCAGAGGGTCTTGGTGAACACTACACAAGTTAATGCTAAGGAAGTTAGCATGTTGACAAAGGGTCACATAGCAAAGAACTGTAGGTGTCCTCTGGGAATTGAGAGCAGCCCCAGACGACAACCAGGAAGACAATGGGAACCTCAGTCCTACAGCTACAAGGAACTGAATTCTGCCAATACTGCTGCAGGCTTGGAAGGGGACCCTGAGCTCTGGGAAGGAGCCCACTTGACACCTTGATTGAAGCATCGTGGGACCCTGAGAAGACCCAACTAAGCCATGCCTGGACTACTGACTCATGGAAACAGCGAGATATTGATTGCATGTGGTTTTAAGCCACTAAGCTTGAGGAAATTTGTGATGTGGCAATAGATAACTAAGATATTCAGTAACTTGCCCAAGGCTACAGAGCTCCTCAAGGATAGAGCTGGGATTCAGAGCAGGAGAGAACCACAACACAGTATTGAAAGATAACCAGCCAGAGGGATTAAAACGCAAAAGATTTCCTGATTAGCCTTCAATTGACTGGAAAATCCAGTTAATCAGAATTTCTAATTCTTGGACCTTATGATTTGTCAGGGATTTTCTGGATTTGAAATCAAGTTTTCCATGGCAATTGGGGCAAATACCCATGGATGCCCTGATGACGCTGGATAAATGTAGCCACTGTAGAGTCGGGAGAAGAAAGTTCTGTTTCTTTTTATGTAAAGGTCTGATTCAGAGCAACCAAGTGTTAGAAGATAGTAAGGAATGTGAAGGAAGCATAGGGTGATGTGACAGAGGGCAACTGTGGGATCTACGTGGAGAAAACAAGTAGGAGAGGACAGCAGAGCTGACACATGAATAGAGAGAGGGAGGCAGCAAGGCCAGGACTGGAGGAAGCAGAGCATTCAAGGTACAGGGAAGAGCAGGTATAAAGGCCCTGTGGTGGGAGCAAACGTGGGCCAGACAGGGAAGAGGAAGGATGCTGTAAGGAGGCTGACACACAGTGTGTGTGGTGAATCAGAGGAGCCTGGTGTGTCAGGAGGGCCAGAGATGAGGTCGGCAGGGGTCAGTTAGGGTAAGAAAAGGAACTTGGACTTCATCCTGCTGGCAGCAGGGAGCCATAAAAAGGAGCAGCAGGGGGCTTCCCTGGTGGCGCAGTGGTTGAGAGTCCGCCTGCCGATGCAGGGGACACGGGTTCGTGCCCCGGTCCGGGAA
>NW_006773295.1:2756464-2760406 GCF_000442215.2 Lipotes vexillifer | reverse complement strand
GGTCCGGGAAGATCCCACATGCCGCGGAGCGGCTGGGCCCGTGAGCCATGGCCGCTGAGCCTGCGCATCTGGAGCCTGTGCTCCACAACGGGAGAGGCCGCGACAGTGAGAGGCCCGCGTATGGCAAAAAAAAAAAAAAAAAGAAAGAGAGAAAAGGAGCAGCAGGATCCAAGTTATATTGTTCAGTGATCCCTCTGATTGCTGTGGGCAGGATGGAGAAGGCGGCTGGAAGCATGGTACTGAGAACAGGTAGGAGACCCTGCAGTAGTCCCAGCACATGACGTTCTGAGGGATTTCTTGTCTCATCTCCCTGGGATCCTTGGCAGATCCTTTAACTCACCAAGCCCTTTCCTGGCTCAGGGTTCCTCACATGGAGGTCCCTCACCTGCAGTCCTCTTTCAGCACCTTTCCCTCGCTACCTCTCCAGCTCTTTTCTTACATCTTCTTCTCTCATGTCTTTTCATCTGGAATTCTCCTCTGACCCCAAGTCCAGGGGGGTGCTCATGGCATCGAGCTCTCACTGAGCTTGCAAAGTGCAGCTTACCCATCGCTTCTCCTTCGGGAGCCTATGAAAGCAAGAATTGCATCATTGCTGCCCTACACAGAAAGCATACAGAAGACTCTCAGCAAATCTTTCTGTTTGACATTTATGCTGCTGACCCTAAATGATTTTTAAACAATTAAGTAGGGTTGGTCTTTCAAACAAATGTGTTTTTAGAGCAATAACTACGATTGGCCGCGTGCCTCACATGTACCAGGAACGGTGTTAAGCTCATGAAATCCACTCACTCATTTAATCATCTAGAGAGCCATGCCAACTAGAAATGTTCACCCCCATCTTTCAAATGGGAAACTGTGGATGAAAATGGCTCCATAACTTGCCCAAGAAAACCTTCTGACTACGTGATGGAGATCACAATTTAAGTCCATGTCCATTTGGGTGCAAAGCTCGTGCTCTTCTGACCAATGACTCCTAAAGATCGGCACAGTCACTCCTTCCACAAGGATGTAGCAAAGCACCAGCTTTGGAGGTGGTGGAGGATATGGTGTGTCATTAGCCAGAGTTCCTGCCTTCTAGGGGATGAGTACCTGGAAGAAGAAAAGAGAGATGGAGAGAAGTGTTGATGTAGTGCTTATACCTCAGGGATCCGTGTGACCCAGTCTCAAGAGCTGTTGAGATCAACCGAACAGTCTCATGATCCCAAGAATAATTTCAAAATAACTTACATTCATTTATCGTAATTCCCCAACACTAGGAGACGACTCATGCTCCACAGAAGTGTTTCTTAAACCTCTTCTTCTACGCCAGTCACACTCGAAACCACCTTCTCCTCTTTTAACTGATGCATCTGCTGCCCTTCTCTTACCTTTTGCATTAAGATTCCATATCACTGAAGCTCCAAACAGCTGACAAAACCCAAAGCAGCCTCTTTGACTGTTTGGTGGAAGCCATGGACTTTCCCCTGGGGAAGTACTCAAACGCATGTGTGTGCACGCACACACGCACACACACACACACCCCACGCTGGTTTCACTGGTTTGCCAGTCATTTCAGGGGGTCCGTAGACCTCCTGAATCTTACCCCAGTTTCTGAGTGAGAACGCCCGCCATTGCAATCTGAAGAGCCGTCAGCTCCTTAGCATTTGCCAAAGGAAAGGAGCTTCTCCTCCTAACCATGTGCATGAGAGAACTTTTCTCCCCCCGCCCCACTAACCAGCCTAACCCCCCAACCCCATGCTTGCTGCTTCAGAAGCTTGTCATTCTGCAGTTTCCAGCCTGGAATGACTTTCTCTTCCAGGGAGTGGGGAGCTCTGGAATTAGGAGAGCAAAGGACAAAGGCCTTAGCAGCACTCTAGATGTTGAAACACCAGCAGAAAGAGCTGGAGTCAACTCTCTCCGTTTACAGTCTGAGTTCAGCTTCTTGATACCCAAGGTGGTTTTAATTTAACCACGTGGCATGGTTCTGGAGACCAGCAGTTCTCAGCCGCAGCATGGCATCACCACTGGGTGGCCATAAGTTATCAGGGACGTTGGAAAATAGTCTGAGCTATTGGTGAAATACCAAAGTTGGCAGATTATTTGCTTAAAAAATGAGTTTGAGAACATTCAAGTTTCTTTCTATAATGATGCTCTTTTCAATGCTTTACTTCAAGATGTGCTTTCCTGCAGGTGGGGGATGGGTGGGAATAGGCAGTGGGTACCATCTGGGGAATTCGGAACAACCCTGAGATACCCACAATCTTACCCTTCATGGTTCCTGATTTTTTTATGTTTAAAACATAAACATATGTTTATGCTGGCCCCAAGATTTGCTTTGCTAACCCCAAGAGTTTTTATTTTTCTCCTTTCAGAATAGTGCTTCCCAAACCCCAGTTATTTTAACATCACCTTCAAGGTTCTTACCCTATCTTTGGTTACACGTTCTTTTTTTCCTAAGATTTGTTCTAGTAGTCATTCCTCTATAGTTTTGGCTCAAGCAGTCATGTTCACAAAATCATGAGGTTGAGTGTTTATTATTTCCCCTCAAGACCCACTAAAATAAGCACATAACTTTAAAAATAAAATTCACCATCCATGTTCCATCAAAAATCATTCCCTACGCCCCCGAGTGGTACAGTTACCACATTAAAAAAAATTTTTTTAATACAATTTATTTATTCATTTTTTGGCTGCACCATGCAGCATGTGGGATCTCAGTTCTCCAGCTAGGGATCGAACCCATGCCCCCTGCAGTGGAAGCGTGGAATCTTAACCACTGGACCACCAGGGAAGTCCCCGGTTACCACATTTTTGACGACACACTGTTCTAATAAGTGCCCTCATGAGTTGAAGAAATTAACTTTGATCCACTTATTCATTTGTAAATTCCAGTTCTTCTTTGAAAACCATCCATTAGAAGCTTACTACATGCCAGGCACCGGCCTAGGCAGGTGCACTCTCAGTATTTCATTTAATCCTGGCAACAGAGCTCTGAGGTTACTATTGCTATTCCCATTTTACAGATGGAGAAAAAGGCTTAGAGAGGTGTAAGGGTCTTGCCCGAGGTCACACAGCCTGTGATTTCCAGGAGGACAGAACCAGGTGTCTCTCTAAGGGTAGTGAGAAACTTCCAACCATGATGGAGGTGCTGGTTGACCTACTCGAGTATTTGGGTACTGGGTTTCTTATTTTTAATTTAATTAAAAAAAATTTTTTTAAAAACTTAAAATTATTTTTACTTCTTATTTTAATTTTTTAAATTAATTAATTAATTTGTTTATTGACTGTGCCGTGCGGCATGTGGGATCTTAGTTCCCCAACCAGGGACTGAACCTGTGTACCCTGCATTGAGAGTGCAGAGTCTTAACCACTGGTCTGCCGGGGAAGTCCCTTTGTTTTTAAATTTAAAAATTTTTAATTTTTAAATTTATTTTTTATTTTTAAAATCAAAAATAGTTTTTAGGGTGCTGGGTTTCTAAGGCAGCCCCAGCTCCTCTAAGCAGTCAAACCGCAGTGGAGACATTTGTTTGTGAAATATGTCACTGTGTTCCAGCAGCCTAGATTCTTTCCAAGAGTTTCTCGAAAATCCAGAACAATAAATATCAGATTCTTTATTGCCCACCACATAATAGGAGTATAACTTACTATCATCAGAGCACCATCCTTTCGGCAGCCTCCGTAAATCTGTTGCTCCACTGACTCCAAATGCATTTAAGCAAAACCCGGCCCACATAGTGGAGCAGTGGATGTAATTGGAATATGGAGCGGAGCTTTTGGATTAATCATATGCTGAATATTAACTGTGTATTATGCTGATTTCCTTGTAAATATATTCAGAAGCCCCAGCATCTGTACCTGACTCGAGCTTATACAATCAGAATAGCAAATATCCTGGGGCTTCCCTGGTGGCGCAGTGGTTGAGAGTCCGCCTGCCGATGCAGGGGACACGGGTTCGTGCCCCCG
>NW_006773295.1:2745114-2756234 GCF_000442215.2 Lipotes vexillifer | reverse complement strand
CGTACCGCAAAAAAAAAAAAAAAAAAAGAATAGCAAATATCCTGAATGTGGGGTTGGAAGCAGTTCCAACTGCAGTGTACAAGGCCAGGTTTAATTTCTCCTGAGAAAAAGAATACTTCAGCCCTCTCCAGGAGGCCTCAAAACACAATATATGGTTTTCTGACACCAGTGGAAGAAGCAATGTTTGTTTTCAGCTGCCTAGTTCAGAGTGGATTTTGTCAAAGAACAAGACTCTGTTTTGCAGTGAGTTCTTGGGGAACTCTTCTGGCTCTAGAACTTCTTTAGGAATAAGCCACTCTGTGTGATTGTCTTTACTGGGTGGGGTGGGCAGCGGGGGTTGGAAGGTGCAGATGAGGGAATAGGATGGGAAACAGTGTGAGCAAAATTGAGGCTTAGAAAGAAAATCCTGAATGACTCCCAGCTCTGCCAAGGGCATTGCCAGGTGCCTTGTTTCATGAGATCAGTCACCTCCCTGAGTCACACACTTCACTGTTCACAAAGCAAGGCTTAAACCTGCAGAATCTTATCTAGTACTCACGGCAACTCTGAGAGGTTAAGTATTAAGATACCCATTTCACAGATGTAGAAAATGAGACTTGGACAAGTTTTGCTTTGAGGAAACGTGAATAAATAAGTCATGGGAGGAGGACCTGGACTCAGGCACAAAGTTAAGGGGACACCAGAAAAACTCAGCAATCAAGAGCAATGATACTCTAATGCCATATTTTTTAATTACTGCAAAAAAATCTGTGATGAACAAAGTACCAACATTTTAAACTAAGACAGGATTAATAACAGGGCTTTGCTGAGCCATATTGAAGCCTGGGGAGAAAGGAAATATCAGTAATACTGATTCTGTCTTTATTTATCGTGTTAATGAGTCTTTTCAGCTTCTCGTTAAATTTTGTGCCTGAGGTAGGTGCCTCGCTCGCCTCACCTTAGTTCCGGCCCTGCATGGGAGCCAGAATTATCTCCCTTAATCACACATGTGATCACATCAGGCCCCTGATCGAATCCCTCCCGGGGCTCCCGATTACCTACAGGAAAGAGTCCCGGTGCCCAAGCCTGGCTCAGAGAGGCTTCTGGAATTGAGGGGACACACACAACGCACCCTGAACCAGGCTGTAATTCACATGCATTAAATTATTAATCATCTTTGGGCCAGGGGCACCAGCTCCAGACTTAGACTGGATCCTGGGTTTGGATCTTGTTCGGTCATTTACTAGCAGTGTGATGTTGGATGATGCACTTAAAGTCCCAGGGTCTTAGTTTTCTCACCTGAAAGAGGGGGAAACAGTCATGTTGGTCTCATAGAGTTGCTGAGAAAATTCAGTAATAAAAAAAGGATAAAAAATAACATTTATTGAGTTTCCCCAGCATCTAGAGCACAGTAAGTGCTCAATTAATTCATTCAACAAATAGTTGTCAAGCATCTGCTGTGTGCCAGGTACACAGTGCTGGAGCTTTGGGGGCTGAATAAATGCTAGTTACTGCTATTACTGTTATTTAATCCTCACAGCAGCCCACGAGGTAGGTACCACGATTTTCATCCTCATTTTACAGGCAAGGAAACTGAGGCTCAGAGGGATTAAGTAACATACCCAAGCTAAACCAGTAATTAAATTGAGAAGATAGGATAAGACCCCAGCAGGAGATGTGGTTCCAAAGTCCGCAGGGTTCTTAGGGCTCCCGGAGCCTTGCCTGAGTGTGTTTGTCTCTCCCTCAGGACCACGAGCTTCTGGTGGGTAGCACCCCTGGTGTCTTCAGCCTTGTGTCTGCCTCAGGCTTAGCAAGGAGCTTTGCACACAGTAAGTGCTCAACAAAGGGCCAACAAAATAAACTGCATCTGGTCTTGTAGCGTTCTTGAATCCGCTTTGTGGTGTGTGCCCTGGTATTTACTCCCATGATGGAGAATGTGTGTGGTTCTTCTCTGAACTCCTAGTTCCCTTCAAGGATAGAGAACCTGGCTCAGGTGGTGGAGGTGAGTCCAGAATGCAACTCATCTTTCCTCCGCCCCACCCCATGCACCTGCTTCTCCTCAAGGTTTCAGTGAACACAGCACAGTGCACCAACTGCTGATACAAGACACCCAGGCATTCTGTCCCTTTCCTCCTTCCCTGTCCCTTGACAGTCGCTCAACCTCCTCATGCTGGAGATCCCACCTCCTAAGTCTTTTCCCATCAGCCACTTTTCTCCATCCTCCCACCACCCTCGTCCAGGCTGCCATTGTGTCTTGCTTGGATGCCTATAGCCACTTCCTACTGCTCTGCCCACTTCCAACCTTCCCCCCGTCCCATTCCATTCTCTATCGGGCAACCAGAGGCCTCTTTTCAAACCACAGATTTGACCCCAGCCTCTTTCCTCCTTCAAACCCTGCCAAAGCTCAGCTTGCCTGTAGCAGTGGTCTCTGGAGTGGGGCATCTGCAAACTGGGGGCAACGCAGGATGCTCCTCCCAGGTGTGGGATAAAGGTATAAGAACTTCTCTTTCTGTGTATTTTCTATTATATCTGTTTTGAAAGTTATACTTCTGGGCATGTTTTATAATGTAATGTCTTAGTTCAGATAATAATGTACTGTCTTAGTTCAGGTTCCCTGGAAGCATAGCCTGAGGCAAGGATTTGGATCCATGTGACTTACTGGGGTGGGGAGCACTCAGGAGAAACCTATGCGAGAGTCAGGGAAGCAGTATGGAGAAGAGGGAAGAACCTACGCAAGGGTGTGATGTCAGCTGGAGTCTAGCTTCGGCCTGGTCCATATGGGATCTCTGGCAGGTGAATTGCATCACAGGGGGTTGACCTTTTGTGTCCCTCTGTCAGCCACCTGACCCTAGGGTGGTGAGGGGTGTCAACTTCAAAGTGAGACATCTCCCTTTAGCCAAGGGCAGTTGCTAAGATGAGAGGACAGCTCTTTTATGAATGAGTATACCCCCTGGGAAAGAGAACTGTCACCAAGACTGTCGACTATATGTACAGGGGTGTGGGAAGAACGGATTAGACTGTCTATTTATATTTATTTTCCATTTCTTCCTTTTACATTTTGTGTATTTTCTCCATGTTTTATAATAGACACATCTCCATAATGCACATGATGTATTAGTATAGGATTATGTGTGTAATTTAACAATAAGTATACCAATGTTGTGGAAGATTAGATTAAACTCATGTCTTTTTGACTCCCTGCGGGATATAGACGAACTTGAATCCACATCTGAATCCCAAGTCCCATGGCTGGAATCCAATCATGCATAGAAGCCAGAGCTGGGATGGGCAGGGATGCAGCTCAAGCAGCTGAACTCTAGACATTAGAGGGGCTCAGCTTTGTTTATTTTGGAATCCAGCATTAGAACACTTTGACCCAGTCTCACTGGTCACCTCATCACTCTCTGGGAGTGTGGGAAGAGGATGATTGCACCAAGGGGAGTCCTTGCAGCTGTTTTTAGAGGGTCTGGTAATTCTGACCTCTTCCTATGCCTCAACCCTTAATGGAGCCTCCTGATGCTATGAAATCCACAACCTATCTCATCCTTGACCAAGAACAGCAGCCAGAGTGGAAAGCCCCATGGGACTGGGGAGCCAATGGTGTGAAGGTCATCCTCTTTCTAACAAAAGGTGTTCTCGCTCTGTGCCTGGCTGGGACCTCTGTGCAAATTACTCCACGCGGAGCTTCTGGGCTGGTACTGGGAGCTCTAAATTCAGGTCACACCTGGAATAGATGGCCGTGAAAAAGGAGGGACTCAAAAGTCAAACACAGTTGGGACCCAACCTCACTTTGGCCAACTACCAAACCTTACTAGCTGAGACCTTGGGCAACTTAGGTAATTTCTATGAAGTTAAGGTGTTTACAACATCTAGGTCAGTTTCCCAAAGCTGAACCCAGGACAGTGAGCTGTGAGCAGAGTCCTAACAATAATTGAGCACTTGCTATATGCCCAGAACTGTGCGAAATGAGATGTATATATCTATATGTATATGTACCTATATAATGTGTGTGTACACACACACACAGACACACACACACATATACACATATATATTCTAATTTTATAACCTCAATAACCCTATTAGCTGGGCATGTTGACCTTATTTTATAGCTGAGGAATCTGGGGCTCATCGAGGCCAAGTGACTGACTCATCACTGCTTGTAAGTGATGGAGCTGGGATTTGAACCAAGACTGCTTACCTCCTCACCATCCCCTTCACTGCCTCACATATCCTCCCTTAGTTATCAGCACCCCAAGTACAGACTCCAAACCCTTCTGAGACAGCAAAGGCCTTGTTTGCAGGCAGCTTGAAATCATAACTAGAAAGCAGAAATCATCTTTATTAAAATTCTGCAAGGTAGCCAGTTGGGTATAGAAAATGCACACATCCTATGATTTGAATGTCCTCTTTATCCCGGTTGGTGCCTACCCTAAATTAAAACCCCTGAAGGTACCGCTGTCTTAATTAACAGTTTGCCTTGTTAACACTGTAAACATTTCTCTTGCTATGGAGCAGGTCGTGCCAATTAAAGGCAGAGACAAGGCTGAGCAGGAGGGTGGCACGTACTTACCCGCTGAGAAGGCCAGGCTCCTCTTGCCCACATGGTCCCCACGTTTCTCTTGGGAGGTCACGGAGACACAGGGCCCTGGGATGACAGCTGCTCCTGCACAGTAAGCAGCTACCAATCTACAGGCCACCCTTGGAGGTTGGGAGCTTGGGTTTGGAGCCATTGAGACCTGGGCACGTGTTCTGGCCCCTCTCTGAGCCTCAGTTGCCTCAGCAGTGCTTAGCTCATGGGATGATGCAGTACTTACCCCCTGAGCCCAGGTGAGGCTTGAATGAATAGATGTGCGCAGAGGTACTCGGTAGTGTGCCTGGCACTTAAGGATGGATGCTCTTCTCCTCTCCCCCCCCATCTCCTCTAGTGGACATTTTTTATGCTTTTTGGCCACTGAGCATCAGTATAATGTCCTTCCTGGGTGGGGGAATTTTCCCTTGACCAGAGTCCCACGTCCCCAAGAGAAAAGCCAAAAACTCACTTTGCCATCTCCCTTATAAGTTCGTGGTCCAGTCTTGGGACCCAGTGCTGGAAAATTTGGATTTTTTGGGAGGGGAGGGGTAAACTTTTTATTGAAGAGTAACATATATGTATATAGAAAATCACACAAAGCCTAAATATGTTGCTTGCTAAATATTTATAAATTGAACATAGTCCTATAACCAGTGCCTAAACTATGAAACAGTGTTACCAGATCCGCAGAAGACCGGTTGGGCCTCCTTCCAGTCACCCCAGTAGTATCTATTATCTTGATTTCTAAAGCATAGGCTAGTTTTGCTAGTTTTTGAACTTTATAGAAATGGAATTATAGAAAGTTATATATCATATGAAGATATATATGGAAATTAATACAATTAATTATATATATGGAATATGGAAATATAAATTATATTGTGCATGTAGTTATATATCATTCATCCTCATTGCAGGGTAGTATTCCAATGTGTGGTGATACCATAGTTAATTTATTAATTCAACTGTTAATGGACATTTGGGCTGTTTCCAGTTTTCAGCTAATACAGGTAGGGCTGCTATGAATATTCTTGTACATGATTATTGGTGAACGAACATATGTATGCATTTCTTTTGAGTAGAATTGCTGAGTCAAAGATAATATGCATAGTTGGCTTTAGCAGGTACTGTGAAATCATTTTATAAAGTGTTTATACCAATTTACACTGCCACCGATAATGAGAGTTTGCAATTGCTCCAACATTTGGTGTCTACGCCTTTTACATTTTAGTCTGTTCTGGTAAGAGTGAGAAATATTACATGGTGGTTTTAATTTGTATTTCTCTAATATCTGAGCACCTTTTCATGTACTTATTGGCCAGTTGGAGACCATCTCTTGTGCACTTCCTGTTCATGTCTTCTGCCCATTTTTCCCTTTGGGTTGTCTGCCTTTTTCTTACAAATTTGTAGTTCTTTTTAATACTTTGGTTAAAAGTCCTTTTTGAATTTGCAAACACCCATTCCCACTCTCCTGGGTGTGTTTTCATTCCCTCCATGGTATCTTTTGATTACTATCAACAGTTGTGGCTGTAGTCCAATTTGTCAGTATTCCCCTTCAGGTAGCACTTATGTGACCTATTTAAGACATTTTTGCCTACCCCGAGGTCATGAAGACGTTCTCCCGTGTTTTTGCCTAAATGTTCTATTGTTTTCCTTTTCACATTTAGCTGTACAATACATCCGATGCTGATTTCTTTGTGTGGTGTGAGGTAGGGTTCGAGCTGAAGTTTTGTCTTCCAGCGGGGCTGACCCAGCACCAGTAACTGAAAGCAATATCCTTCTCCCTCTGCCTCCAGGGAATTTTGTCATAAGTCAGGTGACTGTGAGTGAGTCGATTTCTGGACCCTATTTCGTTCCATTGGTCCATATGTCTAACCTTTAGAAAACTTTCATATGAAAGAGAGGTTTGTGAAGAAGGGGGTACTCCCAAGGGACCCATTTTTGGTAACGGTTGTGCAAGGGGCAGGAAGAAATCCATCCAGCTTCTGGAAGCAGCCGTGGCAGGGTCCTAGAGCCTTGGTAGTATGGATTATAGCGTGCGGGTCCTCAGTGGCAAGGGCTGTAGGGTCTCCCCTGGAGCGGTCCAGGGGGATAAAATGGGCACTGGCCTTGGTCTTGTAGACTCAAAGCTGAATTCTCTGTTCCTTCCATAAGGCTGGATGCAAAGAATTTGAATCCTCCATGCTCGCCTTCCCTGAAACCAATTTCAGACCAAGGAGCCCCTGTGTGCTCCTTCCCCAGTAAACTGTGAAATACAAGGTCTCCTTGTAATACTTTTATACACTGCTCACTTCAGTTTAATATATGAGACACTGCATCATAGTCTGGAGGTTCAAAATTACCTCGAAGTAATCATTTCCTAGAGGACTGGTAGTAAACATTCGGTCATATAGCTATAGATTGTCGCCTGTTGCCATCAATCAGCTCCCAGGGAGATATTAAGGGGAATGATACGGGAGTGAATTGAGAACAGGTGCACACGGCTGCCAGCTCTCTGCAGAGGAAAACGGGCTTGGTGGCCTATGGCAGGCTGGCTTTGTGGGGTGCGGGCTCTGTCGGCACGACAGCCCAAGGTTGTGGGTCTGGGTAGCCTGTTGGCATAACTCAGCTCCAGGGTCATGGGATCCCTCAACCCTAATCTTGGCCTTCTGACATCTTCCCTACATCCTTCAGACCAAAGCCATCACCTGCATTTGCACAATAATAATTGTTGCCATTTATAAGCACCCACTCTGCCCTATGGAGTCTGCTAATCCTTTTCAGGCATCATCTTATTAATCTTCAGAGTGACACCAGGAGGGAATTATAATGTTAGCCCTATTTCACAGCTGAGGAAACTGAGGCTCAGAGATGTGGGAAAACTTGCAAAGTCACACAGCTGGTGAGTGGCAGAGCCAGGACTTGAACTTGAGTGTTCCGCCTCCAGAGGCCAAGTGCTAAATCGCTATGTGCTGCCTCTGTTAGACATGCAGCCCTGCATTGAGCCCGTGAGCTTGTGTCCCCGTTAAACTTTGATGCGTGCTGTTCTTGTTCCATTGTACCGGTGAAGAAACTGAGTCTCTGAGAAGTGTACAGCTTCTCATCCAAGTTCAGCAAGTAGATGGCATTGCCAAAATTCCACTCCAGGGTTCTTTGGCCACACACCTAAAACTTCCTCCTTGAGAAGGCAGCTAGAGTACAGGGAAAACATCACTGCCTGCAGACTTATAACATATGTGCTGGTTCACCTTGTAGACCTAATGGCTTGGAGAACTTCAGCCCAAGTCTCCAACAGGGTCAGATCGGGTTTGAGGAACTGAAGTTGATACAATGTGAATGAACCTCTTAAGAAAATTAGTAATGAAACTTAGGTATGGGAGTACCTATTTATTTGGCAGTGCATTCAGATGACAGTCCTGAAACTTACACTTTGTGAATGTCAAGGTCAGTCCACTCTGGTCCCCAAGCTCCTGTGGGATCCCACCTTGGACACTATATCTCCAACAGTGAAAAGCCTTTTCCTGCCTCAGTTGGCATTTCGGGAATCTGAGCTGGAAAGAAGCATGAAGTGGCTGATGTAGGGGTTTTCAGCTTGTCAGAGTCATCTTTGGGCTCTTTCCAGGACTGGGAAGGGGTGAGAGCCCTGCTTGACTCCAGTCTAGTGCTACTCAAAGTGTAGTCTCTGAGCTTTGTCAGCTCTGTGACAAGATCAGTAAGACATCAAGAACTGGCATGTAGAAACTTCTATAGCAATCTAGCCCTGCACAGGGGCCGAGTGCACTTGCCTTGTTGAACCAGGTGTAGACCAGTCAGAGTGTTGTTGAAATTCAGTGGTGAGCTGCCTGTGGCGTGAGTGGGTACTACTAATGCAGAGTAGGATCGAGTGACAAGTAGCAGCTCCATGCACGACTAGGATTAGTCCGTGATGTTCTGGGAAAAAACAAAGCTGGCCCTTCATTGCAGACAGTTTGACATGCACTGGTCTAAGCCTTATTAGGGACATTGCTGTTTTCAAAACACCCTGTCGTCGCCATTTCATTTCACAAACAAGTAAACCTCAAACCAAGACAACATTAACGACAACAACAAAAACCCAAACCTAACCTACTGATGATTTGTTTGAGGTCTGGTTTAGTTTCTTCCTTTTTTTTGTATTGAAGTATAGTTGATTTACAGTGTTGTGTTAGTTTCTGCTGTACAGCAAAGTGATTCAGTTATAGATATATTTGTGTGTGTGTGTGTGTGTGTGTGTGTGTGTGTGTGTGTGTGTGTGTGTGTGTATATATATATATATATATCTCTCAGGACTTCCCTGGCGGTCCAGTGGTTAAGACTTTGCCTTCCAGTGCAGGGGGTGCGGGTTCGATCCCTGGCCAGGGCGCTAAGCTCCCACATGCCTCTGGGTCAAAAAACCAAAACATAAAACGAAGCAATATTGTAACAAATTCAATAAAGACTTTAAAAATGGCCCACATCAAAAAAATAATCTTAAAAAAATGTGTATATATATATATACTTTTTCAGATTTTTTTCCGTTATTGGTTATTACAAGATATTGAATATAGTTTCCTGTGCTATATAGCAGGACCTTGTTGTTTATCTATTTTATACATAGTAGTGTGTATCTGTTAATCCCAAGCTCCTAATTTATCCCTCCTCCACCACCCTGTTCCCCTTTGGTAACCATAAGTTTGTTTTCTATGTCTGTGAGTCTGTTTCTTATTTGTAAATAAGTTCATTTGTATCTGTCTTTTTATATTCCACATGTAAGTGATATCATATGATATTTGTCTTTCTCTTTGTGACTTCACTTAGTATAATCATCTCTAGGTCCACCCATGTTGTTGAAAATGGCATTGTTTCATTCTTTTTTATGGTTGAGTAATATTCTGTTGTATATATATACACCACATCTTTATCCATTCATCTGTCGATGGACACTTAGGTTGCTTCCATGTCTTGGCTATTGTAAATAGTGCTGCAGTGAACACTGGGGTGCATGTGTCTTTTTGAATAATGAAATGAGCATTGGGGTGCATTTGTCTCTTCTGGATATATGCCCAGGAGTGGGATTGCTGGATCATATGGTAACTCTATTTTTAGTTTTTTAAGGAACCTCTATACTGTTCTCCATAGTGACTGAGCCAGGTTACATTCCCACCAACAGTGTAGGAGGGGTCCCTTTTATCCACACCCTCTCCCGCATTTATTATTTGTAGACTTTTTTTTTTTTTTTTTTTCTCTTGCGTTATGCGGGCCTCTCACTGTTGTGGCCTCTCCCATTTGCGGAGCACAGGCTCCGGACGCGCAGGCTCAGTGGCCATGGCTCACGGGCCCAGCCGCTCCGCGGCATGTGGGATCTTCCCGAAACGGGGCACGAACCCGCGTCTCCTGCATCGGCAGGCGGACTCTCAAGCACTGCGCCACCAGGGAAGCCCTATTTGTAGACTTTTTGATGATGGCCATTCTGACTGGTGTGACGTGATACCTCAATGTAGTTTTGATTTGCATTTTTCTAATAATTAGTGATGTTGAGCATCTTTTCATGTGCCTGTTGGCCATCTGTATGCCTTCTTTTTTTTTTTTCACTTTTGTGTGTGCCAATGGGCTAATATTTGGCTAATTTCAGTTGGTTATAACTCTAGGCTGTGTGTCTCATATGGGGGATGGCAGGTCCCTTATTATGGTGATGGCAAGAGTGCAAGAGATTGGAAATGTGATGCCTCTTGAAGCTTGGAACTGTAACACTAAGACTTCCTCCCATACTTCATTGGCCAAGAGAAGTCACGTGACTAAGCGCTAATGCGGCAAGGTAGTAGACTCCACCCACAAGTCACATGGCAAAGAGCATGGGTGTATAATTCTGTTTAAGGGAGGATGTGGCATTGGGAGCCATAATCCAGTTTACCACAGCTGATAACCACGGATGCCAGGAAAAGCACTTAGCAACAAGCCTGGCCAGAGTAGCTGCTTGATAAACACTGTGTATTCTCCTAGGAAGCAGACTACCGCAGCTTCCTCTGAAACTGTTGTGTGGGAGTGACTCTCCCTCCATGAGAGGTTCCAGGGATAAGTTGTCTTTCCACCCCAGCATTAAGCCAGGGAGAAAAGACTGTGGCGTAATGCACCCAATGCTTTAAGTTCCTAGGAAGAAAGATCCCAATTGGAGGCTGCCAGAACTATTATCAGCTGCTTACATATCCATTTGCCCATCCACCACTCACAAAGTGCTCTATTTATTTGCACACACTCTGTAATACAGCAGTGGAGGGAGAATTCATTAAGGCAAATTGTGAGGGTTGCTTTCAAAAAAAATTTTCATCTCTCTGTTTTATGCAGTGCATGGTTCCCTGTTTAATGAGAACTCTGCAAGTCCATTTTCCTTAAGGGTTTAATACAAATATAATTTAAAAAATTAAGACAGATGTGGAAAGTGCCAAGGGAAGCTATTTCTCCCATTAACTCACAGAGTAGACCTTCTCGAGGCTGCAAGATGTGTGGGGAGGAGAAAGACTCCAGAAGCTATCAAGAGTCCTTTAAGGTTACATCACACTCCAGCCTGGGTTTATGTGGTTCAGGAATCCCTGCT
>NW_006773295.1:2722382-2745045 GCF_000442215.2 Lipotes vexillifer | reverse complement strand
AACAGATAGGAATTAGATTTACTGGTTGAGTAATGGGACTGTTACTAGCTGGCAGTTTAATTAATGCTGATGTAGGAACTTTGCTGTTTCTTGGAGTTTGAACTACAGAGTGGTGAGAAGTGGGCATTTATATTTTTCAAAGTTTCTCTGAATAATCTTGGTTGTTTTTGGAGGGGAGGGGAGAATGGGGTGTTTGAGGGAGGGAGAGCCTTGGGGTGTTGGAGGCCCCTGTGCAATTCCCAGCTCCCTACATGCAGCATATCTGGGGCAAATTGTCCACTGCAATTTGATTGCTTTCCATCCTGCTGCCACCACTGGCTTCTTGAAGCAAGGTAGTACCTGAGCTATAATCACTTAAATAATAATAATAATATTGTTAAAGAAGCTAAGGATTAGTATTACTAAAATTTTGTGGTGCTTATTTTGTTCATTTCACTGGGAGGCTGGTGGTGTTATCATCATCCCCATTTCACAGATCTGTAAACCAAGACTCAGTCACTCAGAACAGGCAGAGCTGGGAATTGAAACATATGTCTGTCTTGAACCATGTGCTACCCTTTTCTTTGTGACAAATGGGCCATCCACGTCTTAGAGATGTGGGGAAAAATTCCAAGCCTGAACAGCAGGTGCGGACAGAGTGAGAACTAGCTATCTTACCTAGCAGCTTTCCTCACTGCATCTCTTGAATTTAATACAGGGATTCTGACTCACTTTACTATTAGCCTGCATTACACTCATTAAGAAATAGAAATATGCTCCCCTCCCTCATCCGGAAAACAATAAGCAAACTCACACTGATGGAGGGTTTACCGTGTTGCAGGCACTCTGCTGAGTGCTGTGTTCTTTATTTCATTTAATCTTCAAAATACATGCTGGGAAGAAGGTACAGTTGGCCCTTTGTGTCAGTGGGTTCCGCATCCCCAATACCAAGGGCCACCTTTGGGACTTGAACACCTGGGGATTTTGGATCTGCAGGGGGCGTGGTCCTGGGACCAATCTTGCACGGATACCGAGGGACTACTCTATGTAACGCTCTCTGCTTTCTAGATATGGAATCTGAGGCTCTGAGAGGTGAAATGACTTGCCCAAGGTCACACAGCAGGAAGTGCTTCAAACAAGATCCAGACCCAGATCTGTCTGAAACTCCCAAGCCTTTGCACTGAACCCTAAGGCTAGATAGACACGATGGCTGGGTTTTCCTTTACTTCACTTTACCAGCATCCTAGGCTGCCTCCATCCCAGATAATTGAGAGCTGCCTGACCCAACGCAGCCTGTCACACCTGGGAGTTATTTTTTAGCATGTTTCTATATAAATCCTTCTTCTCAGAAGGTAGGAAGGAGTCTGCTTGCCTTGGTGCATTCCCTGGTTGGCATATTGGTTTAAGGTCTCCTTGGTGTGCTGTGAGTTGTAAATCGGGAGACCCTCTTGACCTCATTGAGATGGACACGGGTTCCTGAATTAGCAGTTTGGGAGACGCCCTCTTCTCTGCCTTTCTTGGGCTGCCATTCATTAAGTAATCCTAGAGAGAACTAGATTCCTTTCTAACCAACGAAATGTCTTTGGTTTCCCTCTATGTTCAATTCAAAAGTAGTTGAAAACCATTTTCGTGTCTTTACCATGTTGCCAAAAATATTTTAATTGATGGATAAACGTCCAGAACTAGATAATGTCCAGAAAATGGAGAGGATGACTCCTAAGTTCATGTTCACTTTGTCAAAGTTGGTAACTGGCTTCAAGTAAGTTAAGTTTCTCTCTACCTGGATCAAAGAAAATAAGAGGGCAGGTTTTAATTTTGCAAGGATACTTGGATTTTCCATTTAGGACCAACAGAAGTAACTTTTGCATCACACAGACCTCTGCTCTCCACTTCTTCATCTGTGCCAGACATCACTAACAGATCATGGCAGTACAGCCTGCTCAGACTAGTTGTGATCTTAAAATCCTTCCCAGTAGAGGGAACCAGGCACCTTCTGCCACTGATCAAAATTGGGTTAGAGGTGAAATCAGTTTTCCAAGTGTGTCTGGATGCTGTTTTATGTCCTCTTTGAGTTTAGACATCTGTCTTTTCCTGTCAGACAGCCTCAGATACATGGATTGAATTAAGGTGCTAATCAAGGCATCATCATTTGATGATGATTTGATGATGATTTGATTTCACATCATTTGATGTGAAAACAAGTAGTGCTCTGATTCTTAAATAATGAGAAATGAAGGCTTAGGGGGTGATTTGTTGAAGGTCACACAGTCAGTAAGTGAGGGAGAGGGTTAAGTAGATTTGTGAGTCAGATCCAGGTTCCTGTCTTGGCTGTACCATTTCCTCATTTAGCGATGTTGGGCAAGTCACTTCAAATATCTGAGCCTAAGTTTCCTCGTCAGTAAAATGGGACTAGAATGCTACCTCAGTGAGCTATGGTGAGGATTAAAATGAGATACTGCATATGAAATGCCTAGGAGAGGACCTGGTAGATAGAGGAAGTGCCTGATAAATGTTAGCCATTATTTGTCCAGTTTTCTTAAAAATATCTTATGCACAAAAACCAGCATACATTATTATGAAATCTGATGACTCTGGGTACCACTATTCCCATTTTACAGATCATGAAACGCAGACTTAGAGAAATAAGATGGCTTTCCCCAAATCACACAGAAAGTAAATAGAAAAGCTAGAATTCAAATGCCAGATGTGGCAAAGCACGCGTCCTTACTTCTTTAAAATCTTATCCAGATATCCCTCGCTCAATGCAACGTATCATGACCATACTTTTAAAATTTCTCTCTCTGCCCCCATGTCTGTTTCTCCTCACGCTCCTTTGTTCTTTTCTCCAAAGCACTTTTTGCCTTCTAAGACACAATCTCTTACTATATAATTTCCTTATTTATCTTGCATATATTTAATTGCCTGTCTCACTCCTACTTGACTATCCCCCAGGGCAGGGAATTTAATTTATTTTGTTAACTGCTGTATTCACTGCTCTGAGCACAGTGCCTGACACACAGTAAGCACTAAATGTTCACAAATATTTGCTGAATAAACACATGAAGTCTACCTGGCTCAAAAGCTTCCTTTCTGGATCACGCTGTGTCCTACCCAATTTGTAATCAGTTCTTAGTTGTTGAACTCGGACCATGTTCTAGGCATCATGGAGACATCGTAAATATATTGTTGCTAAATATGACCATAACCATTCATGGAAGGGACGATTATCCAGGCTTTGCAGTTGAGGAAACTGACGCTCAGCAAGGTTATGTGACTTGGTTCCCATCAGACATCTATTAAGGGGCAAGTGGGAAGTCATATCCAGGTCAGCTGGACTCCAAGACCTGCTCTCCTTCCCCAGCCTGTGTTGAATTATAAGAATTGGCTTCCTTCTCAGCAGGTGCTTATGAGTATCATCCTTGGACCAGAATTTTTGTTTGAGAACTAGACCCTCGTTCAGTTTAAAAAACTCATCAGACCTCATGGGTGGACTCTGTTGTATACATATCCCAGGATTGGAGCCCACCGAAACCTACTGAAACAGAAGCCCTGGGGTTAGAGGAAGTGATGGGGAGTCCAGGAATTTGATTTTTAATAAGAACCTAGGTGATTTCTATGATCAGGCTAATCTGGAAAACAGTAATGGAATTCAAGCCTCCATCTATCCACCCATTTCCTCATCTTTAAAGTGGGGGTAATACCAGTACGCAGCTTATATTGTTGTTGTAAGGATTAAATAAGGGCATATTAGGAAATGATTAGAACATTGCCTACCAAGTAAGTTGTAAGAGGTGATTAAGACTTGGGCACCTCCCGTGGCTAGTAATTAGGGACATAGCGGAAACAAACAGACAAGGCCTTGCCTTCCTGGTGCTGAACATGTAGTTGGAATGAGCACAGATTTTGGCATCAGATAAAACTGGATTAAACTCCCGCCTTTGCCACTCACACTCAGGTGTGCACATGAGCAAGCTACTGAACTACTCTGGATCCATTTGCTCCAATGTGGGGATAATAAAATTAACAACAAAAGCAGTATTATAGCTTTGTTGTTGTTTGTATCAACTAGAAGAGATTGAGGTTCAGAGAGGCAAAGCAACTTGCCTAAGGTCACACAGCTAGTGAGTGTCAGAGCTGGGATTTGGATTCACATCTTTTAGACTCCTCTGGGGATGGAATGTTCACCTGCCACATGTGGTGGCTCCCCACAGACAGAGGGGTGGCTATAAAACTCACAGGGAACTGGTGGAAAGGATGACAAACCCGCTGAAGGCTTCATCCAACATACCGGCACACTGAAGCACATTATACCGAGGCCCTGTGGGAACTCCCCTGTGACAAAACGATGTCCAGACTTACCTAGTTTCCACTGACTTCACACAGAGCTAGCCTTCCCAGGTTCTCCTGCAACACAGGCATTTAGAGAGCTCCTTGGAAAGATTTTGACTTCTCTAATCTCACCAGGCACAAGGAAGGTTTGGGAGACATGAAAGGCAGCAGTTGTTTATTTCATGAATAGATAACGGCAAGCCATTTAGAGGGAACAGTGGCAGGAAGATGAAAAAGCTATTAATACAGTTGGAAGCTCGTTTCTTTCGGAGTGGCCAGCAGCTGCCGGAGAGGACAAAAACTAGAAAATACCGCAGTGGGTGCTCCGGAGAGCACAAATTATTCAGGAGATATTACAGTACATTGTTCACCTTAGTAAACATTTTTTTAATGTTTATGAGATCTGTTCAAAGGCATCCTGATGGATGAAAGCCAATAACATTTATAGGGGTGTGTGTGCGCGTGTGTGTGCGTGCGCATGTGTACTCGCATTTCTTTTGCTCTAGTAGCCTTTGTAAATCATTTCTTTGAGCTGACGTACTCAACAGTGGCTAGGCAGGGTCTACATAATGCAACATGAAGTCCATGCCTCTGTTCCCTGGGTAACTGTACTCTTCGTGACGTCTGCTGCGCTGCAGATGGGGCTCTGGGAAGCTGGGAGCTGACCTGAGGAGTGATGGGAGCAGAAGAAAGACTCCAGTTCTGAGAAGAGAAAAATCAAGAGGAGCAGGGAGATGAGAAGGATAGGGCAGCATTTCCCAGTGTGTGTTGGGAATATATTCTCACCCAAAGAGGGGGCCGTGGAAACAGGATTTGGGGGAATCCTTGCACTTCTGACAAGAAGAGAGATTCACAACGTATAGGAAGCATCCTGTTCAAGGTTCTTGAAATTAAAGTGATCCCCTTAACAAGGCTTAATTCCACTTTTGCCAGACTCTGACCACAGCACAGCCCCTGCAAAAGCTCTAGTGCCTCAGAGAACACTTTCAGGAACACAGCTTTTATGTGATAAAACTGGGCAAAGCTGTTAATCATTGTAACTAAGCCATGATGGCATCTCTACACACGACTATTAGCTCACTTATTTTAAATGAAATGACTTGTCAATTTGGTTCAGGAACTGACCAAATTAAACAATCTACTAGTTTAATAGATGTTTTTTTCCAGTTGAACTGGTTTATTGTTTGATTTAGGACTCAGGCCCGCAACCAGTTTAACTGGGGGGGGGATGAACTTGGTTTTGACTCCATTATCCAATTTCACAGACTGATTAGGTACACCAGTTAGGGAGTCAAGTGCACCAGGGTGAAATCCTGGCACCTTCCGTTCCTAGAGGCGTGACTTCGGGAATGTTACGGAATCTCTCTATTTAAGTCTCAGTTTCCACATCTATAGAATGGGAACAGTATTTACTGGACCTATTTTATTGGCTTATGGAGATTAGTTGAAATAACGCAGATAAAAAGTTTGGCACAGAGCTGGCACATAGTGAGTTCTTAATAAGTGTTGGTCATCATCGTCATCATCAGAAGGAAGGGGCTGGGGCTCACAGGTGAACAGTAAATCTTTCTTCCATCCTCAGGAATGCTTGAGGAAAATTGGGCTCTTTCTGATAATGATGGAAGGAATGTATCCACTAGAGACAAATAATGCTGTTCCTGGGGTGGCTATATGCTCATCACTGATCCAATGATGTCTCGGAGCCCACTGTACTTGCTTGTAGGGTTTCCTTATTACATGACCTGTAGTTTATGGAGTGCAGCTGCTGAAGAATGAGAAATATGTGCCCCTCAGGGCACTACGTCACTAGCAAGGTATGCAAGGCTCCAAGATTCTGAAGCTTCCCTATGCCAGTGTGACCCACAGTCACACCAGCTCTCATGCTTTAGACCAGAATGGTGATTAGGACATTGGAAATTGGCTCTGGATGTCCAAGGCCTTTGTGATGCTGCTAGCCTAAGATGCTGCTGTGCTCCTTATTCTGTATCCCTTCTTAAGGTGAAAGAAGTCTCATGCCTGGTGAGCCTGTCACGTGTCTTGTGAATTCCAATGACAATCCAGACCTGAAAGCCACTCCAGTGGTCTTGAAAGTACTAAGAGATTTGCAGTTAAAAATATCTAAACTCTGTTTCATTGCCGTTTATCCACAGGGAAACTTTAGGCAAGTTACTTAATCTCCCTGAGCCTCAGGCTCCTCTTCTGTAGAATGGGGATGAGATTGTATACTTCACAGAGTTGTGATTCATTTAATGAGATAATATATGTCAAATACCTAGAATAGTGCCTGGCCCCAAACTGAATGATTGTGTGAAATGCCTGGTATCATGCCCTGCACTGGGTCTAGGCAAGGGGATTTTCCACAGACTTCTTTCCTGCTCATCAGGGACCACCTGGCTCAGGCACTAAATCCCCAGTCAGATATAAAGTTGTCCCTTGCCCAACATTTAGCTTTCTCTGGACTCTCATTAGGCGTGTCTTAATCTACAGATAGAGCATGAGTTTCATGAGGCCAGTGAAAGTCTAATTCATGTCTAATTCCCTTCCCTATTGTTTGGCAAATTGTTGCAAATGCCTACATGGTTGTATAGTTAAAATGTAGGACAGGTGTTCAGGAGCTGAAGGAGTTAAACCTGGACTGGTATGATGATGTCGCGTAGTGACGGCCAGGCTGAGTGTGGACTCTCTCCTATGTGCAGTGGGGAGCCAGAGAGGGCTTTTGAGCAGGGGAGTGGTCTGATCAGCTCCACACTATATGATAACAGTGATGATGTTAGTGACATCAGTAAGGATGGTGCTGATGACGGGGAAATCTAAGCTCATCCTTTGTACCAGAAACTGTGCCAAGTCCTTTACACCCATCATGGCCTCTAGTCCTCACAAAGACCCCCTGAGCTTGGATACTGGATAATTGGCCATGTGCCGGGTGGATTGAAGGGCAGAACGACTGGAGTCTTTTGGGACTTGGTATAGTCTTCACTTAAGAAAGGACAGTGGAAATGGAATTGACAAGCCTCCAAGCCCACAGCACATATTTTCAGTTTTACTGGCCAGCCAAACACCTCCCTTGCTCAGTAAAATGTTCAACTACATCAATATAATCCCTTATGTCAGAGCTGCCAAAGTAGTCATGGCTCCACTACTCTATAAGAAGAGCCTTATTAGCTTTAAAAGGGAGGTTGTGACTCATTTGTAGCTGGGCCATAACGTCCCCAGAGAGGACATTTTACAAAGTGTGTGTTACGGGGGCTTTGCATGGTGCAATGCATGAAGTTGCTGATTTGGGGCAATTTTCTCTTAGCTGGAGGCTCTACTCTCCGGACTTGAGATTTCCTTTTCTCTTCCATGTGAACCTCTTCTGGGACTATTCTAAGACTTCCGGTTGCTCATTGACTATGTTACTTTTCTTCCACAGTTCGGGTTGTAAATGCTGCCACCGTCCTCTGACTTAAGTCAGAAATCAGTGTCACCCTACCAGACCTCTCTGTCCAGTCCTATCAGTCACCAGGTTTGCCAGCATGAATCCCCCAAGAGTCCTTCCATCCGTCCCCTTCTTTTCACCCTGACTGCCATCACCATCCAGGATGCCATTATTGCTCATATAAAGGATGGCAGGGGCATCCCAGCTGGTCTCTCTGTCCCCAGGCTTGTCTCTCCATCCTGTCCTTCACACTGCAGCTAGAATGCTGTTTTGAAGATTCCTATCTGCTATGCCATTTTCTTGTTTCAAAACCCAAGCCCCATGTCCTGGCATTCAGTGCTAGTCATAACCTGGCCCCTCCCTATCTCCCTGATCTCAAGCTGCCACTCCTTGCATGCTCCAGCCGTGCCACACTTTCAAGCAGGTCCCCCAAATCACCAGGCTGTCTCACACTCTTCTGGGGACTCAAGTCCTCAGCCTGACACTGCAGAGCCCCGGTAGGTGATCCTATCTCTCCTGCCTCCCGCTTCCTCTTTCATGCCCCCGTCAGCGTGTGGGCTAGTAAACGAGGGCTGTATTTCCCAGGGACGTACCTGTACGGCCATATCTGCAGTTCTAGCTGAGATTGATGAACTTTCAAATGATGAGATTTCTGGGGCCATTTGTTGACATATAAATCAAAATCCAATTTTTGTGAAGGAAAATCCCAGCTGGTTTACATGGCAGGAGTATGAAACAGTTTTTGCCTTGTGTACAGCCTCTTGGACGATGTGAAATGATCTTACCTTCCACAAAAGAAGCTTGGCTTTTTATTTATTTATTTATTTATTTATTTTTAATTTTTATTTTTTTTTGCGGTACGCGGGCCTCTCACCACTGTGGCCTCTCCCGCTGCGGAGCACAGGCTCCGGGCGCGCAGGCTCAGCGGCCATGGCTCACGGGCCCAGCCGCTCCGCGGCACGTGGGATCCTCCCGGACCGGAGCACGAACCCGCGTCCCCTACATCGGCAGGCGGACTCTCAACCACTGCGCCACCAGGGAAGCCCAGAAGCTTGGCTTTTTAACTTCTGCTGGTTTTCCTAGGGTGACCCTGGAAACTTCCGATACAGAGTTCGCCAACTTATTCCAAGGTTGCCAACTTATGACACTGGTCTTACTGAGGGGAGGAAGGGAAGTGCAATTTATTGAGTATCGACTGTGTGCCAGGCACACCCCTGCAGTATCCTACAGTCTCACAACAATCTGCTGGGTACTTGACATCGTATTGAAAGCGTTACTCTCAACCATGTGACTATCTCTCCATTCTCTTCCTGAGAGGGTGTATTAGTCATGTGTTGCTGCAGAAATCACCACACATTTTGCAGCTTATAACAACTCATATTTATTATATTACTATTTCTGTGGGTCAAGACTCTGGACACAGCTTAACAGAGTTCTCTGCTTGGGGTCTTACAAGGTTGTAATGAAATGTTGGTCGGGGTGTGGTCTCATCTGGGGCTCAACTGGGGAAGGATTTGCTTCCAAGCTTGCACAATTGTTGGCAGCAGCCCTTTACTCATGGGCTGTAGAGCTGAGGATCTCAATTTATTGTTGCCTATTGGCCAGAGACACCCACCCCCAGTTCCTTCCCAACATAGCCACTTACTTCTTCCAAGTCACAGAGAGAGGGACTTCAAGCAAGACAGATGTTATAGCCTTACATAATATGATCACAGAAGTGACATCATTTTATCATCTTTGTCACATTTATTGGTTAGAAGCCAGACCAAGGTCCTGCCCACACTCAAGGGGAGTGGGCTACACAGGGTGTAACTGGGAGGTGGGGACCGTGGCCACTTCAGAGTCTGTCTGCCCCAGAAGGGTTAAGACACTCAAGGTCACACGACCAGATGTTCGTGGAGTTGAAATCTGACTTCAGAGCCCACACTGTTAGCATTATGCTGCCCCTGCAGCTGATTCCACAGTCTGTGAAATCCAAAGTAAAGCTCTTCCCGGGAGATTTATCCTGACTGCTGAAGCCTGGGTCATTTGTTCATCTCGGGAGCTGCTGTGAGTTTCAGCACCCAAATCACTAAAACTGGAGTGGAAGTGAGGCAGTTCTTCAAAGGATGACTTTTTAGGGTACTAGTACCCCAAGTGGGGAAGGGATCCTGGGTGTGTTCACTCCTGCTGGACCCAGACCCCCATGGGCTGTTCTCTGATGGAGAAAACATTCTCAGATGGATCCCACGTGACCATGATCCGCTGTGGCCTTGGGGAGAAACTCACATAGCTGCTCAGAGGTTAATGCCATCACAGGTCTCTCTCTCTGTGGTCACCTTTCACAGAAGAGGCCTCTATCATCTGGCTCATTAAATGGTATTGCTGCTGTGTTTTTATTTTTTCCACCAACATGCACAGCCTCCAGTTTGATGTTTGGAGCCCTTCCAATTCTGAACAAGACTTGTGTTAACTCGTACATGGCTGTCATGTGTAGTTGTATGGGTTGTGCACTGCATAAGGATACCTGGATCATATACAAAGTCAGCACACTGAGATCTCTTTTCCAGTGGGAGGGAACACATCCAACGTCCCTTCCCCTTCATTGTAACAATACCTCGGTTGCCTCTTGTTTTGTTTTGTTTTGTTTTAGGAGCCTCCTTCCTTCACTCTTCAGCCTTCATACCACTCACTAAGCCAGGAGAAGTCCTTTCTGCCTGAGGAAAGAGGTACCTTTTTCTGATTCACATACAGAGACTCATCTAGGCTTGCAGCAGCCTTGATGACTATTTTCAGGGTAGACAACCTTCTGCTGACCTGGGGTCGTGACATAATCTGCCCAAGCTGACTCTGAGAGCAAGCAACTCACAGTTTTTAAAACCAACCAGCAGCAGGACTTCCCTGGTGCACAGTAGTTGAGAGTCTGCCTGCCAATGCAGGGGACATGGGTTTGATCCCCAGCCCGGGAAGGTCCCACATGCTACGGAGCAACTAAGCCCGTGCGCCACAACTACTGAGCCCATGTGCTGCAACTCCTGAAGCCTGTGTGCGTAGAGCCCATGATCTGCAACAGGAGAGGCCACCACAGTGAGAAGCCCACGCACCGCAATGAAGAGTAGCCCCTGCTAGATGCAACTAGAGAAAGCCCTAAGCAGCAACAAAGACCCAAAGCAGCAATAAATAAATAAAATTAAACAAAAACAGAAACAAAAAACTAACTGGCAGCTGCCCAACCATGGTAGAAATTCTCCTTTCAACATGCTGCACTTAAAACTCCCAAGTCCATATGTAGTGTCATTTAGGTAAAGAATAAAAAGCTCTGGCTGTCATGTGCCTTTAAATAAACCTTAAAATTGACAGCCAAGGTTGGATCAATGCCGATGTTCAGTCACAAAGGCCGTTCTAGGGGAGAGTATTCAAAAGCCACATTAAAAAATACGCAATCAACACCAGCTGTGGTCCAATTAAATTCAGCTGATCACAGGTGTTTCTATAGATCACACACACACACACACACACACACACACAACCCAACAAATTACTTCCTTTAAAATACAGTTTGAAAAGCACAAGATGAGATCCATCGACCATTCACATCAGAGTCACCTGAAATCCTTAATAAAAATATAGATTCTTTCTCCCTACCCTAGACCTATGAATCCAAATATTTTAGGAGAGGGAGCCCAAGAATCTGAATTCTAGCAAGGACCCAAGGTGGTTTCAATACTAAGTGCCACTGAAGAGCGCTCTTATGCAAGGCTAGGCGGTATTCTAAGGGTGCTGGGTTACTGAGATACACTGCTCTTAACTGTCCAGCCAGAATAAACTGTTTAAACTGGATCATTCGAGGTTTTAGTCTCCAGGGGAAACTTCTGGAGAGGCGCTCAGCAGAGTGCGTTATTTCTCCATCAGGGTGCTTCAGGTATTTTGCAAGAAGACATTCCTCCAAGCCTTGTCTTGCAACCTTTCTCCCAATTCCTGACATCTCCAAACGACTACATCAGGAGCTATAAATCAGAATCTGGGGAACATAGAAAAGTGACACCCACCTGGGTCCCATACTTGAAGTCAGTTGGTTCATCAGTTTGGATACATTTAGCCATGAGTAATAGAAAGCCTAACTGTGGTTCAAATTCTAAGCACAGTTACCACCATCATGAAGAGGGCTGAAGAGAGGTAGTTCCAAGATTTCATGCCGGACTCTGAGCTCCCGAATGGCTTTACAATTCTCTGACCACTTGGCAGCCCCCCACCTCATGGTTGTGAGCTGGCTGCAGCAGTGCCAGACCTCATGGCCTCACACAGCAGCTTTCAAAAGATAGGAAGGAGAGGCTGAGGAAGCGTGGGGAGATGGTGGTGGAGGGATGCTATGTGGTTTCTGAGGTCAGTTCATGAGACACCTGTCACTTCTGCGTGGGTCTCTTGGAAATGCTCACTCTTAGATCACTCCCTCTTGGGAACCAGCTGCCACGTTGCAAGAAGCCTAAGCCACATGGAGAGGTCACGTATACACACGCCACTAGTCATCCCCAGCTGTACCCCTAGCTGACTTCCAGCACTAACTCCCTGCCAGTGCTCACTCCAGCCATCTTGGTTGGTACAGCCTAAATGAACCTGCACATGAGTGCAGCCACCCAATGGCCAGCTGATGCCAGGTGGAGCAGAACTGCCCAGGTGACCTACAGGACAGTGAGAGTTAACACACTGTTTTAAGCTACTGTGTTTGGAGGTTATTGTTATGCATCACTGGATAATAAGCAGACCACCAGGATGTTGGAACTCAGGAACATTTAGATGATGAGGGAAGCTCACCAACGTCTTGCCATCATTGGTTGAGAGCTGCTCTTGGGAGGAGATGAGAAGACAGTTATTCCCTGGCACTTCTGGTCTGTCCTGCAATGAGACAGAGCAGCTTCCATAGGCAGAGGGAATCTTCACCCAAAGAATTGCGTGAGTGGACAAGCAGGAAGTCACTCGGCCTTCTGGGTCCCCATAAATGGTAGGTGATGAGGGAGTAGGAGGGATGGGGGGCACACCAGCATCTGTGGTACCCTGTCGAAGGAAGCAGCTACTCAGTTCTGGGTATTTTTAGCCATGAAGGTATATGGTTACAGAGTTATCAAATCTTGTGACCTCTCAAGAAAATCAGAAGGCTGGATCTTTATGTAAACTTTCTTGATTTTTGGAAGTGGACAACTAATTCAAATTTTAAAAACAATTCTGTGCAGCCAAATCATGCAGGCCAAATAAAAACACATGTGGATGGGGAGGATGCTCCTTGACCAGCCCAAGATGGAATGGAAAGAGCACTGAGCCCCATATCATATTTCCTAGAATGAGAAGGTGTGGCAAGACAGAAGGAGGTGGTCATGAACTTGACCTTAAAAGACAGATTTAGATGGGGGTGGCTTTCAGGCAAGGGAAGCCACATGGATAAGGGCCCAGGAGGTGGCAAGGTTTGTAGAATTGCAGGGAAAGTGACTAGTTTATAGTGGGGGCCAGTTAATATGAGGGAAAATGGGGAAACCACATTGCTGTTACATGTAGAAACTAATAGACATGCAGTACTCTAATTGGGCACATTCAGTGCATATATAATTTTCACTTCTTCACTCTTAAGAGTCCGGTGGCCAGAAATAGAATGCTTATGTCTTGGCAAAAAATGTGCACTGATACACACCTGAAACTAACACAACACTGTAAATCAACTACAATTTTGAAAGTGCATTGATAACCTCAGAAAGAAAAAAAAAACTCTGTATATTGATTGGCATCTTGTTTACTCTTATATTGACTAGGTTAATTATTTAAATGTGATGCTTTATTTTGATCTGTATCCATAAGCAAGCAAAGTATGTTTAAATGGTATAATTGTATTGAATTTCCCACATCATACATTTTGTAGCAGATGATCAGATAAAGACTGCACTCAAGATTGAATTTCCCACATCATACATTTTGTAGCAGATGATCAGATAAAGACCTGCACTCAAGCAAAATGACTTTGCTTAACCTAATCCATTGACTGAGTGACCTTGGGCAAGTTACTCAACCTCTCTGTGCTTCTGGAGTCTCACTTGAAAAGGGGGGATGGTGATAAAACGTACTTCACGGCGTGGCTGAGATGAGTAAATGCGATGAGACTTGTAAAGCTCTTAGCACAGCGACTGATACAAGTTGTTGATCAACACCAACCCTTATTGATTGTTAGCAAATCTCACTTTTGACAACTGAAGCCTAATGAGAGCTACCAACTCGTGAATTTGCTCCATGTTTGTGCCTGATTCAGAAATGCGTTACTGCTCATCCTTCCTTCTAATCCACTTCCCAGTAGATCATGTAGCCTGGAAGTGGGAACTGGTTCTTCTAGCTCTCTCTAGAAGATTCCCTCAAGTCTGATTCATTCTCAGGAGGGGCTGCCAAAAGTCCCTTTTGTCTTTTTAAAAAAAATTAATTAGTTAATTTATTTTTGGCTGCATTGGGTCTTCGTTGCTGTGCGCGGGCCTTCTCTAGTTGTGGAGAGTGGGGGCTACTCTTCATTGTAGTGCGCGGGCTTCTCATTGCAGTGGCTTCTCTTGTTGCGGAGCACGGGCTCTAGGCACGCGGGCTTCAGTAGTTGTGGCTTGCGGGCTCTAGGGTGCAGGCTCAGTAGTTGTGGCTTGCGGGCTCTAGAGCACAGGCTCAGTAGTTGTGGCGCACGGGCTTAGTTGCTCCGCGGCTTGTGGGATCTTCCCGGACCAGGGCTCGAACTCGTGTCCCCTGCATTGGCAGGTGGATTCTTAACCACCGCATCACCAGGGAAGTCCCTGTCCCTCTCGTTTTAGGTTCATTCATTCACTCATTCTATCAACCACTTACTGTAAGTCAGGTCCTTTGCTAGACACAGATGAAAGAAATAGCCCCAGCCTCACAGAGTTCATAGGCTAGTGGCAGGGGGAGGGAAGTGAAGAACAGGCACTGGCACTTCAGTGAGATCTGGGAAGTGGACAGGAAGCTGAAGGACAACAGAGGAGATCCTTTCATCTTACTCAGCCTGAGGATCAGGGAAGGAAACTATGACATCTAAGGAAAGTCCTTAAAAGAAGAAAGGAAATAGCTGGGCAGTAGGATAGGGAGTGGGGAGACTATCCCAGCTCAAGAATGTCACAGGAGAACTACAAATAGTTCAGTATCACAGGAAAGGCATGTGTTTTGGTAGAAACAGAGAACAAGGAGAAGGGAGGGAGGAAAGTCAGCAGTGGGCACACGCAGACTAAGAAACCCTGTTGGAGGAAATGGGGAGCCACTGAAGGCTAGCAGGGGAGGGATGATCTTTGGAAAGATCATAATTGCTGTTCCGGGGAGAAGGGGGTCAAGCAACTAATTAAGAGATGAGTTTAAGAGCTGATATGATCGTTCAAGCCTAAATTACGGTGGTGGCAAGAAGTGAATAGATTGAGATGTATGTAAGAGACATAAGCAACAGGACATGGAGACTGAATGAAGAAGAGGAGGGGGTGGGATGTCAAGAATGACTACAGGTTTAGATGATTGGGAAAGTAATGGATGGGGCAGGGAGTGTATGTGGTAGAGATGTTTAACTCTTTGCTGGCTCTTCTTAACCAGGACACACAGTTCTTCAGATTAAATTCAAGAAGCTCAATTGATCTTGCCAGCCATTCTTACTGAAGCTTTAACCAGGGTGATAAGTACTCCAGGAGGCAAGTTGGGAAAATTCTCACGAGGGCATCCTCTTGAAGATACCCAATTTTCTGCACAGTTTTCAAACTCAATACAACAAGATTTATTTGTCGTCTGCTCTGTGTCACTTGCTGTGCCCATTGGGTTGAACCAGGAAAACATGGTTCCTGCCTTCATGGGATTTACATTCCAGTTTAGAGTTCTGGTATCTTCTCATCTAAGTGCTAAATTCTCCTGTCCTCTAGGGGTGCTTGAATAAGAATACAAATGTATCAGTTAGCTATTGCTGTATAACAAAATGCCCTCAAAACTCAGTGGCTTAAAATAGGAACAATTTATTTAGCTTAAAATTCTGCCATTGGCAATTTAGGGTGGACTCAGCTGGGTGTTTCTTCTGATCTTACCTGGATACATTCTTGCATCCACATTCAAGCTACAGGTTGGGTAGGCAGTTTTAGTGATCCTGGCTGGACTCTCACATGTTTGAGATCTCAGCTGGGGTAAATGTTCTTCAATGGCTCCGACCTCTCATCTTCCCGTAGGCTAGCCCATGCTGTTCATGTCGTGGCCAGGAAAGTTTCCCAGAGTGAATGGAAGTAAGTACAGTCTCTAGAGGCCCAGGCTTAGAACTGACACAGTAACACTTCCACCATGTTTTATTGGCCAACGCTAGTCACAGGGTCCAGTGCCGATTCCAGGAGTGGGGAAGAGGCTCCACACCTTGATGGGAGAAGCAGCAGTCTCATTGCAAAGAGCATGGGCACAGTGAGAGGAAGAATTGCCGTAATTTTAGCAATATACTCCAAGGACTCACACACTCTTAATTCTTGCTACATGTAAAAGTAATCACAAAAGGGAGCTCTTATGAGCAGAGGATGGCAATAGATCTATTTCTTATATTTCCAAGCCACACAGGAGACTTATTGAGACCTGCCCTTTCCCATGAGGGAATTCGTTCTATCTGTCTGGGCTCCTGGGTCAGTCAGTTTTTTCCATTTTAGTTTTCTGACTGTGGCTATCCTCTCCTTTTCATCCCCCCAGGACAATAGCCTGGGATTCTGTGCACAGATGTCAAAGAAATGAAATGTCAGCAGAGTTCACTGTGACCCTGGAGCCAGTGCTCTCCCGCCTCCTCCTCACAGTTGCCTACGGCAGGGCTGGTCTGCACTATTAATAAACCTTCCCCTCAGCATTTTCTCTTGAGGGACCGTATCAGATAGGCTCCATCTATCTCCCAGCCTCACTCCCACAAGGCTGGAGAGAAGGTCTCCTGACACGGAGATAAGAAATCCCGGACATCACTGCCATGTAGGGGAAGCTCAGGGTTCCATTTTCCTTATGAAAGGTCAAATCACTGCTTTTGCAGTGCTTGGAAAGAAAAGAGCCAACATAATGTGCTTTTTAAATGCCAATGGTCTTGATGTCCCTGATAAGAAGTAAATGAAGGAAGAGAATGGCTGAGAAAGAGCTGACTTCTAAGTGCCAGCCGGAGAAGTAAAACATTTTTAACAACCCATGTTAAAGGTAGTGTTTAATTCAGTCCTGGGTTAGGGAAATGCAATCATTGCTGCTTTAAAAAAAAAATCCATGCCTTGTTGCATTGACTACAGGTACCAGTAATAGTTCTCCCTCAAGAGGCTTAGGAGGAAAGACAGGCCAGTCACAAACTGGCCCTACCAGCTTTTCATTTATTCTTTCATCGCACGTCTATTGAGTGGCCAGTATGTGCCAGAAACTGCTGGGCATAGGGGATGCAGAAGTGGTAAATGGCACACCATTCTGTTCTTAAGGAAGTCACTGTCTAATCATAGGTCAACAGACAGTAGCTCTGGAGAGTGATGTGTGCTACCCCAGGACGTGCAAGGTGTCATGGAAGCATCTCCGTGGGCACATCATCTCCTGAAGTTCTTCTCTTAAGCAGTAGAGGCTCCAGGAAATTACGGGTCAAGCCTGGCATATCCACTACTATATCCTTGGTGCCTGACCCTTTGTGGGGGCTCATTCCTATTAGTTGGTTGATCTAAGTGGTGTGAATCCGACATTCTCACCCCATGGTGCCATCAGTCCTTCTCCGAACTGTCCCTGCATTCTCACACCTGTGTGCTTTGACAAATACCGTCTGGAATCTTGTTCTCACCTTTTTGCCCCCCTAGAAAACTCTGATTCACCCATCGGTACCCAGACCATATGTCATCTCTTCTGCAAAGCCTTTTCTGATCTGCTGAGTAGAACTTATCCTCTTTCCATAATTCCTCTAAGCAACTTGCTTATGTGTCAAATTTGGTCCTTATCTCAAAGGACTATTTTATTATAATCATTTGTTTTTGACATGTTTTTGTCTCCTTCACCAGACCATGGGCTTCTTTGGAGCAGGGTATGGATGTTAGGAGTCTTTGAACCATCTGTGCCTGGCCCACAATAGCAGCTCAGTGAATGTTCACTGCATGAACAAAAGACTACATATTATGATTGGGACCACAGATCAGTGGATAGCACCCAGATGGTTGTATTTTCTAATTCATGGAGACAATGGGATAGAATGTGGGATGCAGCAATGAGAACTGAGGTGAAGATGTAGCCATCAGTTTAGCCTCCTTTCTGCTGTAATGACAGCATTTCCCGCTTTGTCTAATGTTAGGGAGAAAGAGGAGGCCAGGCTGATGTCTTAATGCCATGGCCCACATCTAGGAGCGGATGCAGATGAAACGCTGCTCTGTGCAGAGTGTGTGGATCTTTGATCAGTACCTGGGAAGGACTTGGGACTGCTTGAAACTGAACATTCAGATGCTGTCTTTAGCACAGACTTCCATCTCAGAAGTTTCACTTTAATCTCTGGGTTCCATGTGATGCTCAGTCAGGATGAGCTGATATAGCACAGGAGTCCTAGGGTCAATTGGTGAAGGATGACCTGGGGACAGGTGAGGGTGGGCTTTAATTGTCTGAAGGGCTGTCATGTGGAAGAGGCAGCAGAACTGCGAACAGAGGGTGGTGGTTACAAGAGAGCAGGTTAAGTCTGACACAAGAAATGTTTTCAAAAACCGAGATTCTTACACCTCTGGAATTAGGTGATATTACAAAATGGTGAGCTCCTGACACTTCTGAGTATGGCATCAGAATGGAGCAAGACTGGGGACTTCCCTGGCAGTCCAGTGGTTAGGGCTTCATGCTTCCACAGCAGGGGGCACTGGTTCAGTCGCTGGTTGGGGAACTAAGATCCCGCAAGCCTCGAAGTGGTGGAAAAAAAAAAAAAAAAAAAAAAAAAATGGAGCAAGGCTGGTAATTCTATTTGTCCTTCAGCTGTGAAGAATACCTGATTATTCATCAGTATAGAAGATAAAACAACAAAACAACCCATGAGTGCATTGGTATAGCCTGGCCGATGGTCACGCTTAGTTCCTATCATCTCTAGCGGACTGTGGTCCTGCATGCTTGCCTCTAATGGCCTGTCATTTTTTCCCAATCTTCCTCTTTTTTCATTCTCTACCCTCACATCTCTTTCAAAATTTGATTAAGATGTCCTGAGCCAGTTTGGATGAGGTTATCTGGGTCCCAGTGTTAGGGAAAAAGAAAATTGTGTTCAGCGGTTGTTTAGGACCATGGACAGCAACATGCGTTTGCATCTCCCCCAGCAGCTGAGGTAAGGCTACATCCAAGTTATCAGGGGCTGTATGTAAGCAGTGCCATGACTGATGCACTTGGATTCCTATGTATCCATTTACTGGATTTATTCATGCATCTTGTCGTATGGTGAGAGAGAGAGAGGAGAGAAAACACATAGTTTATCTAATGAGTTTTGATTCTCAAAAGGTCCAGTGGGGGTGGGGAGGATGAATTGGGAGATTGGGATTGACATATATACACTAATTTGTATAAAATAGATAACTAATAAGAACCTGCTGTATAAAATTTAAAAAAAGGTTTTCTCCATCATTGAGATCCACAAGATTACCCTTTATCCACTAAATCAATCTCCTTTTACTTGAGTCAGTCTAAGGAGGTTTTTGTTCCTTGCAGCCAAATGATTCTTGATAAAGAGAGCATCATTGGATTAGTGATCCTCATCCAAAAAGTGACCAGTCTTGTCTTTCTGCCTTCCACAGAGCTTTGAGCATGCAAGACTCCAAGGTCCAAATGCTGATAGCATGGAGGAAGGACAGGGCTTGGGGCAGGTCCATGAGACATGTGTTCTGGCCACAGACAGAAATGGGCTCACTCTCTCTGCCCATTAGGTAGACGCAGCCCCCATTACTTTTGGGAGGGAGATGTCAAGCAATGCCAACAAATTAGACCCCAGTGGGGCTTGCTTTACCGAAGCACTCAGTTTAATGAGTCTTTCCATGACACAAAATTCTACTTGCTCCATCAGCAAATGTGACCTGTTTGGTGTGAATAATTCAGTGTTTTGCAGGGGTTCTGACTTCCACTGAGAATGCAGCACTGTCAAAGATTGTTAACTAATCCTATGGAGCAGAACTGAGCTCTGGTTCACCTCTGAGTCAGAAAAGCACTTAGGAAAACAGTAAAAAGAGAATAAAAAAGAAAAGTACTTTCCCTAACTAACAACAGAAACCACTCTCTCCAAACTCTCCCAACACACATGCATATCAGTATGCGGCACTTCTCTTCCCAAAGCCTCAAACCTAGTTTGGGGAGATTTTGGTCCAAAAAAAATTTCTGAAGACACATTTCCATGCCAAAAAAAAAAGGACTTTTAATCAGAAAAGTCCAGCTCTGGATGAATATGCTGGCTGTCTCTGCCCAGAGGAAGTGAGGGATCTGGAAAAATGAGAAAAGTCCTGATCATTTATAGCTCAAAAAGCATTTCCTTCCCCTTCTTTCTTTCTAGCTATGTGATCTTGGGTAAGTCAGTACCCCTCTCTGGGCACATTTATAAAACTAGAGCTTTGGATTAGAGATCAGAAATTCCTTTTTTTAAAAAATAAATTTATTTTTATTTATTATTTTTGGCTGTGTTGGGTCTTCGTTGCTGCACATGGGCTTTCTGTATTTGCAGCGAGCAGGGGCTACTCTTCGTTGCGGTGTGCGGGCTTCTCATTGTGGTGGCTTCTCTCATTGCAGAGCACGGGCTCTAGGCGCGTGGGCTTCAGTAGTTGTGGCTCGCGGGCTCTAGAGCGCAGGCTCAGTAGTTGTGGCGCACGGGCTTAGTTGCTCCGTGGCCTGTGGGATCTTCCCGGACCAGGGCTTGAACCTGTGTCCCCTGCATTGGCAGGCGGATTCTTAACCACTGCACCACCAGGGAAGCCCGAGATCAGAAATTCTTTACCAAGAACTCTGGGTGGCCCATGTGTGGTCAGTGAAATCTCTGAAGTACTGTGCAAAATTCGGTTCACATTCGGGAAACGGGAGAGGCTCTGTAGCTTCCATCAGATTCTCCAAAGTGTCCATGACCTCTGATCTTTCAAGCTTTGGAGCCAAATTAGGAAGCTCAGTCACTGGATGCCGCAAGTTTGTGTTTGTGCATGGGCTTCTATCAGGGGGATAAGATGTTCATTCATTTTTTCATTCCACAAATATTTACTGAGTCCTCTGGGGTGCTAAGCCCTCTGCTACTCACTGACCTCCTGGAGCTCACAGTCTAGGAGGTAGACGATAGAAAAACAGTCACAAATAATTCTGATTACCAAATATGACAAGGGCTCTGAGTGTCACTGAGAATTTTGGTGAGAGATCAGAAGTGACCCATTTTTTCTTCACTGCCACATCCCATACATCCAATGAGTGGTGGACTCCAAAAATAGTTCACCTCTTCTGATCCCCACTGCCACCACCCCAGTCTGAGCCCTGAACCCCTGAACCCTCTTGCGCCTGAACCCCTGCAACCCTCTTCTCTTTGCTTCCATTCTTTCCCATCAACTGGAATGTCAAGACCCATGCAGAAGAGAGTGGGGGGTGTGTAGAATCCAGTCATGTGCTACATTTGATATGAAATCAGACAGTACAATTCCTGTGTGGGAAGAACCCTCAGGCTCTAGGGAAGGGAGTGGGGGAAGGGGTGCTCCAGGTACTCAAGATGGAGTGGTGGGGAAAGCATTTGCCTCCTCGAGGTGAGAACTTTGAAAGACAAGGCTCACTTGGATGTGTAATGTATAGCATTGGGGAAAAAAATAACATTATTCGTCTGACATCACACCTGGTGTTGCACAAAACAAAACAGAGTCAGAGCACTTATGGCTGAAGCTGTTGATTCTCAGCCCACGAAATGATTCAAAACAGTCTAAATAAAGCAAGCAAGCAAATTCAAACCCACAAACCAGGCAAATTAGGGAGTGATTACATCCATTTGTGTTTCAAAAGCACTCTGATTTACAAAGGGCTGTCTTTAAATAGCATCCCTTGGAGTGTTTACAAATCTGTAACTGCTCGCTGGAAAGGCTGAAGGTGGGGAGGGATACCTAAAACTAAAGGTGTAAAATCCCTGGCCAGTTGAAGGCCATTCTAAGGAATATGCGACCTGGTTTAAAGCTATATATAACATATTGAGGAATCTACGATGTAAACTGCAACCATCAATATTGGGAGCAGGGCGGGGTCTGGACTCTTATTTGAGAAAATGCACATGAAAGATTTTATATGCACATGGCTCATAATAAGTACTCAGTAAGTGTCAACCATCATCTTCACTCCCTAAGCTCCAATACCAGCTGGGTGTCATTCACTTCAGCCCAATTCAATTCAATTCAGACGCTAACTCCCTGGAATTAGTGCAGACCCCACAGACTAAGGGGCTTAGCTCCACTAGACTGCCCCTACTTCAGACACCAACCACAAGTCCCAGGAGTCCCCTAGCCACTCATGCTTCTGCTACAAATTTGGGGTTTCCCATAATTCCCTTTGAGGTTTGGTAATTCACTAGAACAACTCAAGGAATTCACTGCATGCATTATACCCAAAATTACAGTTTTATTATAAAGGATACAATTCAAGAACAGCTGATTGGAAGAGGTTCATAAGGCAAGGTAGGGGAGTGGGCTCAGAGCTTCCATACTCCTTCCACATGGGTTCAGGGTGTACCACCCTCCCAGCACACTGATGTGTTCACCAACCGGAAAGTTCCCCTAAGCCTTGGTGCCTAAGAGTTTTTATCCAGGTTTCACTATGTCAGCATGATTGATTAAATCATTGATTTAATTTAAACCATGTGATTGAATGCAATCTCCAGCTCCCCGCCCCTCTCCAACAGGTGGCTGAAAGGTTCAACCCTCCAATCACATTGTTGGTTCCCCAGGCCACCAGCACCCCCCCATCCCATCCCCCCCA
>NW_006773295.1:2663863-2721670 GCF_000442215.2 Lipotes vexillifer | reverse complement strand
CCCACCCCGCCAAAAGGGGCTCATTATGAATAACAAAAGCTACTACTATCACTAAGAAATTCCAAGAATTTTGAAACACTGTGCCAGGAACCCAGAACAAAGCAGATACATTCTTTATTGTATCACATTCCCTCTGCCCTGCTCTCTCCTGAAATATAAGGCTGAAGGAAGATCTTGAGAAGTCAAACTGTCCATCCTTCTGCCTCCAGGTGAGCCTGTATTTTAATCATTGAAGACAGCTGATTATCATTTTCAGAAAAAAATGACAACAACAAAATTACACAGGCTGGCAGAGTCTCCAGTCAGTCCATGTGGCTGGGCATTTCCAGATTCCCAGGGAGACACAGCAGTGGGGCCTGGCCACCTTTCTCCTCTAGGTCCCCCCATTTGCTTTGACAAGACTGCTTAAATCTCCCCCATAGCCAGAAAGAGGACTGGCCACCAAAGAGTTAACTTTTTGGAAAGATTCAAGGCAGGAGGGAAAGTGGTTCCTAGGTTCCACTGCATTAGGATGCACTGCTCCATCGTACGTGATTTTGACTGTCCCTAAGATACTTCACACGCATAAAGGTCTGTGTCTGGAAGGGTTTTCAGATTTATTACTTCTGGTGAAGGTGTCTTCCTGTACTTGAATGCACTTCATTTTCTTTCCCTGCAATTACTCTGAAGTTACACAGTCAGTAGTGCATATAATCACAGGTACTACAACCCACAGACTCCTCTTGACATTCTGAAAGGCCTTACTGGTTAGGCCTTCACAAAGCTCACACTGCCTTCTCTTACCAGGCGTGTTTTTCTTTGAAGTATCTTTTCATATTTTTTCATTCAGTCAGTCAGTCATGTATTCATTCACTTCTGCCTTTCCCTGGACTGCTCTCTCTATACTGTCTAACTGGTGAACTCCTCCTCAGCCTTCGAGGGCCAGCTTAAATGTCACCTCCTCTGAGAAGCCTTCCATGATTGCCTTCAAGTCTCTCTTCCATGCTTCCACATATAGCATGAACATCAATCTGGCCATCTATCACAATCTGTTGTGGTTATGTAATTAATGCCTAACCATTTCTACTGGACTGAAAATTCACTGAGGGTAGGGAATGTGTCTAGTCCCTCTCTGGTTCCATAATGCCCACCATGACACTTGGCACTGAGTAGTCAACTCAAGAAACATTTATTGAGGGAATATATAGATGGATACTGACCTACAAGTACTGCCTATTACATCTGTAGAATACTATTGATTTCCCACTTCTCTTTTCTTTCTTGCTAATAGAACCTCAATTTTGGACTAAGTAGTAGGCTTTCATGTGCCTCATGGCCCCTTTCCCAATTCCAGGGTGGTATATATATATATATATATATATATATATATATATACAATTATGGTCATTTCACAACTCTAGCCAGTGATTGGTTTAGACGTGTGAGTGGAGGGATTCTGGGAAAAGGTTCCTTTCTTTTTTTAAAAAAATTGAAGTATAGCTGATTTACAGTGTTGTGTTAGTTTCTGGTGTACAGCAAAGTGATTCAGTTATACATATATACGTATCTATTCTTTTTCAGATTCTTTGACCTTATAGGTTATTACAAAATATTGAGTATAGTTCCCTGTGCTATACCGTAGGTCCTTGTTGGTTATCTATTTTATATATACTAGTGTATATATGTTAATCCCAAACTCCTAATTTATCCCTCCTCCCCCTTTCCCCTTTGGTAATTGTAAGTTTGTTTTCTATGTCTGTGGGTCTATATTTGTTTTGTATAGAAGTTCATTTGTATCACTTTTTTAGATTCCACATAAAAGTGATATCATATGATATTTGTCTTTCTCTGTCTGACTTACTTTACTTAGTATGATAATCTCTATGTCCATCCATGTTGCCGCAAATGGCGTTATTTCATTCTTTTTGATGGCTGAGTAATATTCCATTGTATATATACATACCACATCTTCTTTATCCATTCAATTGTCAATGGACATACAAGTTGCTTCCATGTCTTGCCAATTGTAAATAGTGCTGCAGTGAACATTGGGATGCGTGTATCTTTTAGAATTATGGTTTCCTCCAGATATATGCCCAAGAGTAGGATTGCAGGATCTTATGGTAACTCTATTTTTAGTTTTTTAAGGAACCTCCATACTGTTCTCCATAGTGGCTGCACCAATTTACATACCCACCAACAGTGTAGGAGGGTTCCCTTTTCTCCACACCCTCTCCAGCATTCATTATTTATAGTCTTTTTGATGATGGCCATCCTGACTGGTGTAAAAGGTTCCTTTCTTGATAAAAGTTGTTGTACCAGGAGACTCTCTTTTTCCTCTTTGGTTGAAATTTGGGGAGGCCAGGATGTCTCAAGCAGAACCAGCCATCCTGAGGCCATGCAGAGGGTAGCAGTGTAAAAGAATGAAAAACAACTGGGGCTGTGATGACCAGCCTGGACCCATTGTAATACAGAGAATTGTTCTCTGATTTTGGTCTCTCCCTAGGAGGGGGAGGTTTAGGTATCCGTGGGAGGGGGCTGAATAATGGGTTGTTTAGAGCTTCTCAAGACCTGGAAATTCATCCGCTTATTTTACGAAAGTCAGCGACCTATGTGAATGGGTTTCCTGTAGAGACAACATACAGATTTACCTTTTTTTTTAAAATTAGGGTATAGTTGTTTTACAATGTTGTGTTAGTTTCTACTGTACAGCTAAGTGAATCAGCTACATGTATATATATGTATATGTATATCCCCTCTTTTTTGGATTTCCTTCCCATTTAAGTCACCACAGAGCATTGAGTGGAGTTCCCTGTGCTATACAGAAAGTTCTCATTAGTTATCTATTTTATACATATTGGTGTATATATGTCGATCCCAATCTCCCAATTCATCCCACCCCCGTTTTCCCGCCCTGGTGTCCGTACCGGATTTACTTCTTATATTAAGTCTAATGGGACAGTATTCCCTACCTTAGAAAGTGTGTTAAAAATAGTATTTATTGAAGAGGTGGTCAGGATTACCAGTGTTCTCTATACATAGTGTAGTAGACTTTCTAGTACAAGTGAGGAATATACTTCCCAGTAACTTGCCATGTGGGCACTGGGAATTCTATCCAATGGATTCTAGCCAGTGAAGTGTAAGCAGAAATGATGTGTCTCTCCTGTCCTAAGGTATTTAGCAGCTGTTGTGCCACCTCTATGCTCTCTCTTCCCCTTCTGCCTCAACCTTCATAGCTGTGTATCCCATATGGTATAGTTATAGTATCAGGCTTTTAGTTTGAAGAAAAACAGTTCTTGTGCTAAGCTACTGATTTAGGGATTATTTTGTTACCCTATAGCTTGTGGTGACTAATACACAGAATAATATATTTGGAAACTATAAACAAGCAAAAAGAAGGACAGAAAAGAAAATCTCCTGTAATCCCTGCATTATTAGAATTCAGATGGCCATGATGCTCCACGAGATGGTCCTGGAGAAGACACCACCTCTTAACTCAGTCTTGCAGTGAACTCTCAGGAATGTTCTAGGCTCTTTTGCATCAGTGACTTTCACCTGAATTCAAGCAGACAGGTAGCCAGGAGCTCCAGAATGGGCAGATGAGAGGAGAAGCTTGGAGGGCAATGCATGGGGAGAGCCTTCATTCCACACAATCATATTATTGACAGCTGTCATCCTCATGCTGAGCTCCAGGAGAACTGGAAATCTATGTCTGTCTGTGAGGAGCTGTGTTGTTTTCTGCTTCATGCAATGCTCTCCAAAAGTTTTCATATCCTTTCCCATTAAAGACAATTTTCATTTTTCAACTGGGCCAGTGGTGTGTTTCCATCAATGACATAATGTATTACCACTCACAGATAATCCTGTTTGTGACTTTTGTTTCCAGTATTACATCTATTTTTCCTAATTGTTTCCACAGTTAAATATTAAACCACAGTATTTATCCTACCTTTATAAAAATGGAATTATGTGGCCCATGCAATTACAAAAAAGTCTGTCTTCTTTTTACTCACAATGTTATGAACATCTTTCCATGTCATTCAACATTATTCTACAGCATCCATTTCAATGCCTGCCTAGAACCCCAACATCTGGATATATCCTCATTTATTTGATAAATCCCTGCTGCTGGACATTTAGGATGTTTCCAGTTGTTCAACACTAAAGAAAAAAAAATCCTTGTAGCTAATCTTTGCTCATATCCATCATTATTTCTTTAGAATAAATCCCTAAAAGTGGGTTTCTCCAAAGTGTGTGCAAAAATAATTAAGGCTTCTGATCCATGTTGATAACTTGACTTTTCTAGAAAGACCATATCAGCCTACACATGTATGAGTATGCTTTTTTCACTCTCCTGCATCACATCCTTAAAATCAGCAGGCAGAAACTGAACAGGCAACAGTCTCCTTCATGCAGGCTTTGTGTCTATGGTTAATGATCTGTAGCTACTATTGGCCCTATTTTCTTTCCTTTGTTTTTTTATTACTCAAATAACTTCAAAGAGACTTTTAAAGAGGTCTTGTGAATTTAGTTTCTGTGGTTTGAATTCCTTCATTAGTTGCATCTTCTGACTCTTGTGGGGGCTTGGTTTCTTTACTTACTTTATCATTTTTAACTGTGAGCTCATCTTCAGTGGGGATTTTTTTCTTTGGGATTCCCAGGGAGCCCAGATTGGGGAACCTCATGGCACAGCCTTGATATTTAAATTTCTCTCAGTGAATCTTTTACCACCTGTGGTTTGGGGTGGCCAATTCACCTGAAAGCTATGTGCTTAAGCCACTAGGTAGAGCTTTTTAGTGCCCCTTTCATGGATAGAAAGCCCTTTATGGTTCCCTGCTTTGGGCCTTATCAGCTCCCATCCTGTGGCTGCAGCTCTGCTCTCCAGGCATTGGTATTATGACTCTCTAGGTATATGCAGTTCTGATATCACATGGACCTTTGGGCTCATTTAGTTTGCTTGTCCTTTCTGGCACCTGGGATTCTCTTTTCCTTTATTTTTGATCTGAGCTATGTATGTGAAGTTTGTTGTTATATTTTATCCAGCATTCCTATGGATTTGGAGTGTTGAGAGGGCTCTGATGTCAGCTCAGCGACGCTATTGGTTGGAGGTCTCTGGGCTCTTCGTATGCCCTTAGGGCTGATTTGACACTCTTTGATGGTGGCCAGAGGCAGGAGAGCAGTTGAAGCAACAATCTCTGCAATTGTTAAGAAGTCAACACAGGTAGAACTCTTCAGACTACATGGATTCATGAACACATGGCTTATTTCAAGAGTCACAGCCGTGTTGCTGGGGGAAGAAAAGAAGCATGCCCCATGCCAAGAAATCCTTGAGCTCCTGGTTCAGTGCATCCCTTGTTATCCACAACCTTATAAACAAGAACAATTAATATAGCAACCCACTGTAGAGTGCCAGGAGCTGCTGTAAAAAACACATTGCATAGATTAACCCATTTAATCATCACAAAAACCCAATGAGATAGAAATTTTTATTACCCCTCCCCCACCCATTTTACAAATGAAGAGACTGGTCCAGAGAGGTTGAGCAACATGCCTGAGGTCACATAGCTATGAAATGGCCAAGGTGGGATTTGAACCCAGGCAGTCCAACTCCAGATCTCGTAGTCCTGACCACTGTGACACAGGCATGATCTTTCCTTGTCTTCTGCATAACATCCTCTCAAACTCCACTCTAAAATATTCCTCTTGAGATGTCCTCGGTGTTCATTCTCTTCTTTTTCATTTTTAAGCCTTTTCTTCTAATTCTACTGATCCAGTACATTCTGTTTCTAGCAGCAAGAGATAACTTAAACAACCACATGATTATACCTCTCCTGTGCTTCTCCCTCCGCCCTCTTTCTCACAGAGCTACTTATGAGGCACATCTACCAGCCTTAATTAACTAAATGCATTCTCCCCTTTGTAATAAATTAATTCCCCCTCCTGAGCAGTACCACCATCAACCTCTCTGTAGCAACAGGGTGAACCCCAGCAGGTTACATTATCAAGCAGAATTTCCAGGTGTACTGGGTCCTGGCTCCCCTTGCTACCTGTCCTACAAGAAAGCACAGACACTATGCTGTTCAGCCATGTCTGTACAGTGCAATTGTATGGGGAGGTTTAAAAAAATGCAGACTCCTTGCTCCCATCCCTAGTGATTCCAGTTTAATTTCTCTGCATGTGGCCCGGGCATTAGGAGTTGGAAAAGCTCTCCAGGTGATTCTAATGTGAAGCCAGGGTTGAAAACCGCTAAGGTGGTTAGAACCACTTAGAACCACTAAGTCGTCCCCCAGGATTCTTCCATGACTGCCTTCTAGTTGGATTTGGGCAGGTATCTCACCCTTCTTGCCTTACCCTTAACCTTAGAACTTAAACGTGCATCCAGTCATGTGGCGGGCTTGTTAAAACACAGATTTCTGGGCTCCACCTCCTCCACAGTTTGTGATTTAGTAGATGTGGAATGGAGCCTGAGAATTTGCATTTCTAACAAGTTCTAGGCAATGCTGATGCTGCCAATCCGGGGACCATCCTTCAAGACCACTGTCTTAGGGCTTTTCTTGCTCTTTGAATGTCCCCTCTAGATGTTCTTCACTGCCATGACTCAAAACTCTGTGCCTCCTCATTCTTGTTTTCCTAACTTGTCCTTCAAGTCCTTTCTCCCTCCATTAGGTCTTTGGGACTAGCCCATCTGCGTGGTATCTCTCCCCGAACCCCAAAACTCCTGGGGGCTCCTTCCCCTCTGAACCACACTTTGCGGTTTTTAGTTACAGGTCATAGATTTTAGAGCTGCAAAGATGCTCAGAGTCCAACAGTTTAAAACTTCAGCTCTAAGCTGAAGAATTCTTTTGCATTCAGATGAAATCCTATTCCAAGCGGCACTGTTTAGAATACATAGCTGGGGTGGGGCTAGGGGGCCAAGAACATCACTATTTGTACCTCTTTTTCCCTATGGGGTCTTGAGGCACTTTGGGGAGGCACTTGGGACCTGGGGAGCATAATTTGGAAACCATCCATTGTCCATACCTCTACTTTATAGATGAGAAAACTGAGGCTCAATGGGGGTAAGTGACATGCCCTTTCATCCACTCAGTATTGTTGATCACCAAGTCTGTGCCAGGCACAGTGTCAGGTGTTGGGAATGGTGACCAGGATGGACTAGTCTGGCCTCATGAGCTTTTATTCTAGCTGGGGAGATAGACATTGAGTAAGTAAGTGCACAGACACAATGATCAGAGGTTGCGATACAGCTAAGGGGAAACCCAGCATATGCTAGACTCACATGAGTTCAAGGAGGGTCTTTCCGAAATGACCTTTGTTCTGAGTCCTGAGGATAAGAAGAAACCCAATATGTGAAGAGTTGGGAAGGTAGGAGTCCTGTTGAGCCTTGTTGGTAGGTCACAGTGAAATGTCTGGATTTTATTCTCAGTGGGCTGGAAAACCATTGGAAGGGCTTAAGCAGGGAAATGATAAGACCTGATCTTGTCCCTCCTGTTATTTTTCTCCTTGAAGACATGGGTGGATATCAGTCTTTATGTTTTTCTAGTATTCCGTGCAGAGTACGTGCTGAAAATATGTGTGTTGACGGCTGATTGCCTGAAGTCAACAGCATTTAGAAGCTGTCTTCTAGACCAGTATCTCTTTATCTATTTTGGGTTTAGAACCCCCTCCAATGTCTTACCAGAGCAATGAGGCTTTCCTTAGAAAATATCCTCATGTGCACATGCATACCGTGTTGTGCATAAAAAAAGGTCATGAATATGCTGAGGACCATCTCAGGACCTTGGACCAGGATCCCCTGCTGTAGAAGTTGCATCACAAGATACCTTTAGTCTCAAGACCCCTCATTTGGCTGGGTATCATTGTTATCCAGGATTTAGAGGCAGATTATTTTAGTATCTTTAAGCCCCAGCTTTTCTGCCTGTAAGATTGGCTAATGTTTATGTCACAGGGGACTTTATTTATTTATTTGTTTGGTTTTCTTTTGGGGGAGACTTTAAGAATAAAATGAAACAGGGACTTCCCTGGTGGTCCAGTGGTTAAGAATCCTTCCAATTCTGGGGACGTGGGTTCGATCCTGGTCGGGGAACTAAGGTCCCACATGCCTCGGGGCAACTAAGCCCGCGTGCCGCAACTACAGAGCCCACGTACTCTGGAGCCCGTGGGCCACAACTAAAGAAAAGTCCATGCACCGCAATGAAGAGCCCATGCCGCAACAAAAGATCCCGCATGCCACAACTAAGACCCTATGCAGCCAAAAATTAATAAATAAATAAATAAAATAAATATTTTTTTTAATTCTTAAAAAAAATTTTTTTAAAAGAATAAAATGGGAGAGAGCAGTAGGCACAGTGTCAGGTGTTGGGAATGGTGACCAGGATGGACTAGTCTGGCCTCATGAGCTTTTATTCTAGCTGGGGAGATAGACATTGAGTAAGTAAGTGCACAGACACAATGATCAGAGGTTGCGATACAGCTAAGGGGAAACCCAGCATATGCTAGACTCACATGAGTTCAAGGAGGGTCTTTCCGAAATGACCTTTGTTCTGAGTCCTGAGGATAAGAAGAAACCCAATATGTGAAGAGTTGGGAAGGTAGGAGTCCTGTTGAGCCTTGTTGGTAGGTCACAGTGAAATGTCTGGATTTTATTCTCAGTGGGCTGGAAAACCATTGGAAGGGCTTAAGCAGGGAAATGATAAGACCTGATCTTGTCCCTCCTGTTATTTTTCTCCTTGAAGACATGGGTGGATATCAGTCTTTATGTTTTTCTAGTATTCCGTGCAGAGTACGTGCTGAAAATATGTGTGTTGACGGCTGATTGCCTGAAGTCAACAGCATTTAGAAGCTGTCTTCTAGACCAGTATCTCTTTATCTATTTTGGGTTTAGAACCCCCTCCAATGTCTTACCAGAGCAATGAGGCTTTCCTTAGAAAATATCCTCATGTGCACATGCATACCGTGTTGTGCATAAAAAAAGGTCATGAATATGCTGAGGACCATCTCAGGACCTTGGACCAGGATCCCCTGCTGTAGAAGTTGCATCACAAGATACCTTTAGTCTCAAGACCCCTCATTTGGCTGGGTATCATTGTTATCCAGGATTTAGAGGCAGATTATTTTAGTATCTTTAAGCCCCAGCTTTTCTGCCTGTAAGATTGGCTAATGTTTATGTCACAGGGGACTTTATTTATTTATTTGTTTGGTTTTCTTTTGGGGGAGACTTTAAGAATAAAATGAAACAGGGACTTCCCTGGTGGTCCAGTGGTTAAGAATCCTTCCAATTCTGGGGACGTGGGTTCGATCCTGGTCGGGGAACTAAGGTCCCACATGCCTCGGGGCAACTAAGCCCGCGTGCCGCAACTACAGAGCCCACGTACTCTGGAGCCCGTGGGCCACAACTAAAGAAAAGTCCATGCACCGCAATGAAGAGCCCATGCCGCAACAAAAGATCCCGCATGCCACAACTAAGACCCTATGCAGCCAAAAATTAATAAATAAATAAATAAAATAAATATTTTTTTTAATTCTTAAAAAAAATTTTTTTAAAAGAATAAAATGGGAGAGAGCAGTCAAGATGGTGGAGTAGAAGGATGTGCTCTCACTCCCTCTTGTGAGAACACCAGAATCACAACTAGCTGCTGGACAGTCATCAACAGGAAGACACTGGAAATCACCAAAAAAGATACCCCACATCCAAAGACAAAGGAGAAGCCACAATGAGATGGTAGGAGGGGCACAATCACAGCAAAATCAAATCCCATAACTGCTGGGTGGGTGACTCAAAGACAGGAGAACACTTATATCACAGAAGTCCACCCACTGGAGTGAAGGTTCTGAGCCCCACGTCAGGCTTCCCAACCTGGGGGTCCGGCAAAGGGAGGAGGAATTCCTAGAGAATCAGACTTTGAAGGCTAGTGGGATTTGAATGCAGGACTTCGAGAGGACTGAGGGAACCAGAGACTCCACTCTTGGAGGGCACACACAACGTAGTGTGCGCATTGGGACCCTGGGGAAGGAGCAGTGAACCCCATAGGAGACTAAATCAGACCTACCTGCTAGTGTTGGAGGGTCTTCTGCAGAGGCGGGGGGTGGCTGTGGCTCACCATGGGGACAAGGACACTGGCAGCAAAAGTTCTGGGAAGTACTCCTTGGCGTGAGCCCTCCCAGAGTCTGCCATTAGCCCCACCAAAGAGCCCAGGTAGGCTCCAGTGCTGGGTTGCCTCAGGCCAAAGAACCAACAGGGAGGGAGCTCAGACCAACCCACCAGCAGTCAAGCGGATTAAAGTTTTACTGAGCTCTGCCCACCAGAGCAACACCCAGCTCTACCCACCACCAGTCCCTACCATCAGGAAACCTGCACAAGCCTCTTAGATAGCCTCATCCACCAGAGAGCAGACAGCAGAAGCAAGAAGAACTACAATCCTGCAGCCTGTGGAACAAAAAACACATGCACAGAAAGATAGACAAGATGAAAAGGTAGAGGGCTATGTACCAGATGAAGGAACAAGATGAAAACCCAGAAAAACAACTAAATGAAGCGGAGATAGGCAACTTTCCAGAAAAAGAATTCAGAATAATGGTAGTGAAGATGATCCAGGACCTCGGAAAAACAATGGAGGCAAAGATCGAAAAGATGCAAGACATGTTTAACAAAGACCTAGAAGAATTAAAGAACAAACAAACAGAGATGAACAATACAATAACTGAAATGAAAACTACACTAGAAGGAATCAATAGCAGAGTAACTGAGGCAGAAGAACGGATAAGTGACCTGGAAGACAGAATGGTGGAATTCACTGCTGCGGAACAGAATAAAGAAAAATGAATGAAAAGAAATGAAGACAGCCTAAGAGACCTCTGGGACAACATTAAACACAACAACATTCGCATTATAGGGGTCCCAGAAGGAGAAGAGAGAAAGGACCAGAGAAAATCTTTGAAGAGATTATAGTCGAAAACTTCCCTAACGTGGGAAAGGAAATAGCCACCAAGTCCAGGAGGTGCAGCAAGTCCCATACAGGATAAACCCAAGGAGAAACACACCGAGACACATAGTAATCAAATTGGCAAAAATTAAAGACAAAGAAAAATTATTGAAAGCACCAAGGGAAAAATGACAAATAACATACAAGGGAATTCCCATAAGGTTAACAGCTGATTTCTCAGCAGAAACTCTACAAGCCAGAAGGGATTGGCATGATATACTTAAAGTGATGAAAGGGAAGAACCTACTACCAAGATTACTCTACCCGGCCAGGATCTCACTCAGATTCGATGGAGAAACCAAAAGCTTTACAGACAAGCAAAAGCTAAGGGAATTCAGAACCACCAAACCAGCTCTACGACAAATGCTAAAGGAACTTCTCTAAGTGGGAAACACAAGAGAAGATAAGGATCTACAAAAACAAACCCAAAACAAGAAAATGGTCATAGGAACATACATATCGATAATTACCTTAAACGTGAATGGATTAAATGCTCCAACCAAAAGACACAGGCTTGCTGAATGGATACAAAAACAAGACCCATGTATATGCTGTCTACAAGAGACCCACTTCAGACCTAGGGACACATACAGACTGAAAGTGAGGGGATGGAAAAAGATATTCCATGCAAATGGAAATCAAAAGAAAGCTGGAGTAGCAATACTCATCAGATAAAATAGACTTTAAAATAAAGAATGTTACAAGAGACAAGGAAGGACACTACATAATGATCAAGGGATCAATCCAAGAAGAAGATATAACAATTATATATGCACCCAACATAGGAGCACCTCAATACATAAGGCAACTGCTAAGAGCTGTAAAAGAGGAAATTGACAGTAACACAGTAATAGTGGGGGACTTTAACACCTCACTTACACCAATGGACAGATCATCCAAAATGAAAATAAATAAGGAAACAGAAGCTTTAAATGACACGATAGACCAGATAGATGTAATTGATATTTATAGGACATTCCATCCAAAAACAGCAGATTACACTTTCTTCTCAAGTGCGCACAGAACATTCTCCAGGATAGATCACATCTTGGGTCACAAATCAAGCCTCAGTAAATTTAAGAAAATTGAAATCATATCAAGCATCTTTTCTGACCACAACGCTATGAGATTAGAAATGAATTACAGGGAAAAAAACGTAAAAAACACAAACACATGGAGGCTAAACAATACGTTACTAAATAACCAAGAGATCACTGAAGAAATCAAAGAGGAAATCAAAAAATACCTAGAGACAAATGACAATGAAAACACGACGATCCAAAACCTATGGGATGCAGCAAAAGCAGTTCTAAGAGGGAAGTTTATAGCAATACAATCCTACCTCAAGAAACAAGAAAAATCTCAAATAAACAATCTAACCTTACACCTAAAGGAACTAGAGAAAGAAGAACAAACAAAACCCAAAGTTAGCAGAAGGAAAGAAATCATAAAGATCAGAGCAGAAATAAATGAAATAGAAACAAAGAAAACAATAGCAAAGATCAATAAAACTAAAAGCTGGTTCTTTGAGAAGATAAACAAAATTGATAAACCATTAGCCAGACTCATCAAGAAAAAGAGGGAGAGGACTCAAATCAATAAAATTAGAAATGAAAAAGGAGAAGTTACAACAGACACCGCAGAAATACAAAGCATCCTAAGAGACTACTACAAGCAACTCTATGCCAATAAAATGGACAACCTGGAAGAAATGGACAAATTCTTAGAAAGGTATAACCTTCCAAGACTGAACCAGGAAGAAATAGAAAATATGAACAGACCAATCACAAGTAATGAAATTGAAACTGTGATTAAAAATCTTCCAACAAACAAAAGTCCAGGACCAGATGGCTTCACAGGTGAATTCTATCAAACATTTAGAGAAGAGCTAACACCCATCCTTCTCAAACTCTTCCAAAAAATTGCAGAGGAAGGAACACTCCCAAACTCATTCTATGAGGCCACCATCACCCTGATACCAAAACCAGACAAAGATACTACAAAAAAAGAAAATTACAGACCAATATCACTGATGAATATAGATGCAAAAATCCTCAACAAAATACTAGCAAACAGAATCCAACAACACATTAAAAGGATCATACACCATGATCAAGTGGGATTTATCCCAGGGATGCAAGGATTCTTCAATATACGCAAATCAATCAATGTGATACACCATATTAACAAATTGAAGAATAAAAACCATATGATCATCTCAATAGATGCAGAAAAAGCTTTTGACAAAATTCAACACCCATTTATGATAAAAACTCTCCAGAAAGTGGGCATAGAGGGAACCTACCTCAACATAATAAAGGCCATATATGACAAACCCACAGCAAACATCATTCTCAATGGTGAAAAACTGAAAGCATTTCCTCTAAGATCAGGAACAAGACAAGGATGTCCACTCTCACCACTATTATTCAACATAGTTTTGGAAGTCCTAGCCTCGGCAATCAGAGAAGAAAAAGAAATAAAAGGAATCCAAATTGGAAAAGAAGAAGTAAAACTGTCACTGTTTGCAGATGACATGATACTATACATAGAGAATCCTAAAGATGCCACCAGAAAACTACTAGAGCTAATCAATGACTTTGGTAAAGTTGCAGGATACAAAATTAATGCACAGAAATCTTTTGCATTCCTATACACTAAAGATGAAAAATCTGAAAGAGAAATTAAGGATACACTCCCATTTACCATTGCAACAAAAAGAATAAAATACCTAGGAATAAACCTACCTAGGGAGACAAAAGACCTGTAAGCAGAAAACTATAAGACACTGATGAAAGAAATTAAAGATGATACCAACAGATGGAGAGATATACCATGTTCTTGGATTGGAAGAATCAATATTGTGAAAATAACTATAATACCCAAAGCAATCTACAGATTCCATGCAAGCCCTATCAAATTACCAATGACACTTTTTTACAGAACTAGAACAAAAAATCTTAAAATTTGTATGGAGACACAAAAAACCCCGAATAGCCAAAGCAGTCTTGAGGGAAAAAAATGGCGCTGGAGGAATCAGACTCCCTGACTTCAGACTATAGAAGAAAGCTACAGTAATCAAGACAATATGGTAGTGGCACAAAAACAGAAACATAGATCAATGGAACAAGATAGAAAGCCCAGAGGTAATCCCATGCACCTATGGTCAACTAATCTATGACAAAGGAGGCAAGGATATACAATGGAGAAAAGACAGTCTCTTCAATAAGTGGTGCTGGGAAAACTGGACAGCGACATGTAGAAGAATGAAATTAGAACACTTCCTAACACCATACACAAAAATAAACTCAAAACGGATTCGAGACCTAAATGTAAGACCAGACAGTATAAAACTCTTAGAGGAAATCATAGGCAGAACACTCTTTGACATAAATCACAGCAAGATCTTTTTTGATCCACCTCCTAGAGTAATGGAAATAAAAACAAAAATATACAAATGGGACCTAATGAAACTTAAAAGCTTTTGCCCAGCAAAGGAAACCATAAACAAGACAAAAAGACAACCCTCAGAATGGGAGAAAATATTTGCAAATGAATCAATGGACAAAGGATTAATCTCCAAAATATATAAACAGCTCATGCAGCTCAATATTTAAAAAACAAACAACCCAATCCAAAAATGGGCAGAAGACCTAAATAGACATTTCTCCAAAGAAGACATACAGGTGGCCAAGAAGCACATGAAAAGCTGGTCAACATCACAAATTATTAGAGAAATGCAAATCAAAACTACAATGAGGTATCACCTCACACCAGTTAGAATGGGCTTCATCAGAACACCTACAAACAACAAGTGCTGGAGAGGGTGTGGAGGAAAGGGAACCCTCTTGCACTGTTGGTGGGAATGTAAATTGATACAGCCACTATGGAGAACAGTATGGAGGTTCCTTAAAAAACTAAAAATAGAATTACCATATGATCCAGCACACCCACTACTGGGCATATACCCAGAGAAAACCACAATTCAAAAAGACACATGCACCCCAATGTTCATTGCAGCACTATTTACAATAGCCAGGTCATGGAAGCAACCTAAATGCCCATTGACAGACGAATGGATAAAGAAGAAGTGGTAGATATATACAATGTAATATTACTCAGCCATAAAAAGGAACGAAATTGAGTCATTTGTTGAGAAGTGGATGGATCTAGAGACTGTCATACAGAGTGAAATAAGTCAGAAAGAGAAAAACCAATATCGTATATTAACGCATAAATGTGGAACCTAGAAAAATGGTACAGATGAACTGGTTTGCTGAGCAGAAATTGAGACACAGATGTAGAGAACAAACGTATGGGCACCAAGTAGGGCAAGCGGCGGGGGGGGGGGGGGTGGTGGGATGAATTGGGAGATTGGGATTGACATATATACACTGATGTGTATAACATTGATGACTAATAGGGACCTGCTGTATATAAAAGAAATAGAGATAACCTATTTATTAGGTTTATAGACATGTGTGCAATTAAAAAAAAAGACTATACATTTTCCTGTAAGCACAGCTTTAGTCACATCCAAGTTTTGGTATGTAATATTTTGTTTTATCATTCAGTTCAAATTATTTTCTAACTCCAATTGTGATTTATTTTTTGGGGGGTTACTTAGAAGTGTATTTCATAACTTCTAGTTACTTTTTTGTTACTGATTTGTAGCTTAACTACAAGTCAAGAAACACACTTTGTGTAATTTTAATACTTTGAAATTTGTTAAAATTTGCCTTATAGCACAATATGGTCAATTTAGAAAATGTTCCAAGTGTGCTTGAAAATAATTTGTAATTTAAAGTTTTGGAGCATAGTGACTGTATATCTGCTTGTTAAATCAAATTTGCTGCTCACATTATTTAAGTTTTTTATATACCCTCACTAATTTTTTTTGGGGGGGGGTGTCTACTAGTTCTGAAAGAGGTATCCTCTATCAGTGAATGACAGCAGTCTGTTAAATCTCCTATTAAGATAGTGAGTTTGTCTATTTTTTCCTTGTAGCTCTGTTGCTCTATATAATTTGAAGTTAAGTGCATACAAATTTAAAACTTCCTGGTAAATTGGTCTTGTTGATATGAAGTGCCCTTGTTTATTTATAGTAATGCTTTTGCTTTCAAGTCTACTCTATCTGTTATTATGTACTTTCCTTTTGGTTTATATTTGCACAGTATATCTTTTCCAATTCTTTTACTTTCAACCTTTTTGTACCATTATTTTTTTAAATAAATTTTTAAAAATTAAAAAATAAATAAATAAAAAGAATAAGATGAGGTAATGTGGATAATGTTAACACATATGTGCCCAGTAGATATTTATTACTTTCCCTTCCTCCTTGGCAAGAAATGAAGTACCTCCTTGTGAGGCAGAATCAGAGTTGTTAAGAACCTGGCTCTGATGGTAGATAAGAAATGAGTCCTAGTTTTGTCCCTTACCCGATTTTCTCATCTATAGAATGGGGATAAATATGAGAAACACTTAGCAGAGTGCCTGGCACCTGGCAAGAGCTTTGAGAATTAGTTTCCAGTAATTTTGATAATGATGATGATACCAATATTGTATGCTCTATGCCACTCCATGCCTGCTTGGGTGAGGAATAGCAGGGCTTATAGGACGCATTCAAAACACACCTTGATTCTAAGGAGGTTAGATTTTGGGAAGCTCTGCTTTTCTGTGGAAAAACCTTATAGAGTATTGTCCCATGGGAACCACATTGGCTAAAGACAATCTGATCCATGTCCCTTGGATAGCTCTGCCAACTTTCAGAACCCAGGCAAATCAGAGTGGAGAACAAAATTTCTCAGGCATTAGAGATGCAACTGCTTTCCTCTGAGAACGCTTGGTAATGTGGAAAAGCTGCAACCCCAAGAGAGAGCATAAAGACCACTGAAATGAGGCCAGTGCATAATGCAAGAGCCTGCTTTCTCCCCAACTTAATTCTATTTTGTTAAGTAATGATGGAATAAAAATTCAGGATGGTGGGAGATGAGATTTGTGACTCGATTTGATCAAATGCCTATCGCTGTCGCTTCAAGCCAAACGGGTTGCTTCATAAACAGATAAATAAATCAGACATCAATGGAAAATGAAAAGTCATGGCCAAGGATGAAACGAGACAGAAAATAATTCCCATCCATGATGTTCATTTAGGACATCACACCCAGGCTGCAGCGGGAACCCTGAAGTGGCTGATGGAGGATTATAACGGAGTGGGGATTCAGCCCCGGTAAGCAGGACCTTACTAGGCAGCACCATCTGCCTAAGCCATGGTCATCCCAGGGAATTGTGAAGGGCCAGCAATTGACCTGCCACCATTAATGCTCCATTTGTGGGATTAACTGGGCTGTGTGGGGAATAATTTATGGGGAATCATTAGCCTAATGATACTGGTTCTCTATAAACTGCTTAGTCTGTCTCAGAGAAAATGGATTTCATAAATCTAGGTGGAAAATTCTGGGTGACTCATGGAAGGCCCATCAGCAGGGTGAGGATGGGTCACCAGACAGTGAAACTCTGCACTTGTGGCTTGGTTGAAGGGCCTTGAAGGTCACCCCATCATTTACTTTTGTCTGCCAACCCTGCCAACCATTTGATTGAAGAAGGAAGTACCCAGAGTTGAAAAGTACATGCCGGAGAAAGGTGCATTGATTCTTCTTGCCTTGAGTTTTAGATCCCACCTGTGACCTGCTCTGAAGGTTTAGGAAGAGGAGAGAAGGTAGCATTCCCAGTGCAGGGAATTCCTGGGCTGCAGAAATCATATCTTTACTTATCTAGAAAAGAATCAATGTCTTTTAAATAAGTTGGCTTCTGCATCTGCTATGTGCCAGGCTGGAAGGTTCACTACTCTGGACAGGGGTGCCAGGGAGGCCTCTGAGAAGGTGACTTAAGAAACTTCATGATGAGGTGGAGCCAACATGCGAGAGCTGGAAAGGATGGCAAGGCAAGTGCAAAGGCCCTGGGGTCAGAGTAAGCTTGCCTGTTTGGGGAACAGAGAGTTTATTAATCATGGGGTGGGGGTAGGTATGTTTATTCCCATGGGAGAGATGAGAAAACTGAGGTCCAAGATTAGGTAGATAATTCCCATCTACGCTAGAAGGTGGGATTTGTAGGAAGCGTTGATGGATGCCAGTCTGTGCATGTAACCACTAGGCCAGGGGTCAGCAAATTATGGCCTGTGGGTTCAATCAAGCCTTCACCAGTTTTTGTAAAAAAGTTTTATCAGAACACAGCTATTCATTTACATATTGTCTATGGCTGCTTCATGCTCCACTGACAGAGTTGAGTGGTCATAACAGAAACGTTATGGCGTGGAAACCCTGAAGTATTTTCTATCTGTCCCTTTACAGACAGCAGTGCCTCTTCTCCATCTCTCCCTTTGCCCTTTGTGGGAGCAGGTGACAGTCATAAGGCTCCTGGGAATGTACATCATCTGGTCCATTGTGTGGATCCAAGAAGAAGGAGGAGTAGTGGTGGACAGGAGGGAGAGAGGGAGGGGTTGAGAAAGCCAGAGGGTGTCTCCATCCACAGCAGCCAAGCCTGTGGGTCCCAGCGTGTGTGAGACACACACGGCAGCATGGCATTTTCCCAATTATTGTCAGGGGTTGTTTCACATTACAGAACCAACCCACCTCTCTACTCCCTGATCCTGGGTGATAGGGAAGTTGTGATGTTTTTCCCCAAGTGCATGGATTCAAAACTGGATAGAAGGTATCTTTGCCAAGATGAAGCTTTGTTAACAGAGGATTCTCCCTCCTGTCTTCTGCTGGCGTCACAGCATCGTGTAAGGAAGGGGAAATCATAGAATTCAGGGTAAGCCCACCTGGGTTTAAACCCTAACCCGGCTAAGGAGTAGCCATCTAATTTGAGCAAAATTCTTTTTTTTTTTTTTTTTTTTTTTTTTTTTTTTTTTTTTTTTTTTTTTTTTTTTTTTTTTTTTGCGCTACACGGGCCTCTCACTGTTGTGGCCTCTCCCGTTGCGAAGCACAGGCTCCGGACGCGCAGGCTCAGCGGCCATGGCTCACGGGCCCAGCCGCTCCGCGGCATGTGGGATCTTCCCGGGCTGGGGCACGATTCCGTGTCCCCTGCATCGGCAGGCGGACTCTCAACCACTGCGCCACCAGGGAAGCCCTTGAGCAACATTCTTAATTGTTCTGAGCCTCAGTTTCTTCATCTGTCATGCAGAGATAATAATAGCATCTGTTTCACTGGGCCTTGTTAAGATTAAGATGAGAAATATAAACCACATGCCACTTGGTAGTTTAAATTCCTGCTCTCAATCTTGAAATTGGGACTAGGACTATATTTCCCAGTCTCCCTTTCAGCTGCCCATGACCATGAGAGTAAGTTATGGCCAATAGAATCAAAAGGCAGTGATATCTAAAACTTCCAGAAATCACCTTCTCTTCTTTCTTTCTGGAAGCTAGAAGATGGGCATAACGACCGGAGTTGGAGCACCCATTCTGAGTCATGAGGGGGAAGACTTGTGTTGAGCTAGCAGAGCAACAGGTTAGAAGAGGCCTAGGTCTCTGAACTCCTTAACTGCAGTTTTTGATTCTGTGAGAGAGAAATAAATACCATCTTTAAAATTTTGTTTAAACCACCTTTAAAATTTTGAGTTTTCTTCTCAGAGTAGAATTAATCCTGATACACTAGTTGTATGGTCTTGAGCGAATTTTCTTAATCTCTCTGAGCTTCAGTAACCTCATCAGGTTTAAAAATCCTGACCGCTCAGAAATGTTGTTGACGATTCAAGGACACAGTGATAGTGGTAGTTTTCTGCTGCCCCAAAAAAGTTTTGTGATGATGCCCTTGAAATACAGATCTTCAGGCCGCATGCTGAAGCGTCTGAATCACCAGGTCTGGTGATGGGGCCAACCAATGTACATTCTTGTTAAGTCCCCAGGTGATGTGATACCTAGCCACGTTTGGGAAGCATGGAGCTGAGAGATTCATCCTTTCTTCCCTGCTGTTAAAGTCAGAGTGAACATTAAGAGATGTGGTCTGTACATATGTCCAAAGGGGCTCATCTGCTTTGAGGAGGCCTTGCAATATCTCCGGCCTCCCTCAGACCACTCTGCTGCAAATGTCCCTTCGGGAGAAGAATGATTTGTTGGATAACGACATGACCACCAGCTGCTCAGTCCCATGTGAACCGCTTACTCTCAATTTCTGTTTAAAATGCAGTGGCATACATGGATTACGGTTTACATGCTCATGATGGATCTCTGCAGTCCAGCTGCAGAGAACTCTGATTTTAAGCGTAGTGTACTGGCTGAGTGCACTTGTTTTAGGGGCAGGAAAACCTGGCCCCTAATGCTGGCTGTGTGTCCCTGAATAATTAACCCCTCTGAAAAGTCAGTTTCCACTTTCATGAGTCAGGATTTAGGTCAAGCCTTTTGCAGGCATAGAAAAAATCCCCCAACAGCCCCATGAAGCAGGTGTCATCATTCCCATTTTACAGATGGGGAAACTGAGGCTCAGAGAGGGTAACTACATTGTCCAGATCACACAGGGAGTACGTGGTGTGAATTTGATAGTATATTAATACCTGGCTGATGGACTGTTCTGAGGATGAAATAGTTTAATGGCTCTAGAGAGTTTAGTATGGCTGTTACCCAATGTGTGTACTGTTGAAGCAATCAGCTACTATTGTTACTGTCATTATTAAGTGGTTGTTGTCAATGGAGGCGGTACAGGAGCCTAGGAGCATGGGGCCATTCATGAAAAGTAGTATTTTTGTGCAGGTGGAGGAGCACAGTAGGCAGACCAAGACCAATGGGTAGATCCTCCAGACCCACAGCCCTGTCCTGGTCCAGATGTGGGCTGATGCCTCAGGGGATAGATGTCTCTATCAGACACTATCTCTTGACCCTAAAAGACCTTGGTATATATTCTGCTCCCCTTCAAAAGCAAGGAAGCCTCTCCCTCAGGAGATGCTGGGATGGTAGGGAGGAGCTAGGTTCACTTAGAAAGAAGCTGGCTGGTGGCCCTTCCTTCCAGCCGCCTTCTAAACCGCTTGCATGCTGCCAGCTTCTGGCAGATGCCAAAGCAAATATTCTCAGAAGAGTGCTTGGAGCCTCTTGAAGGAGGGGAGAGAATGCCGTCTCCAGTTACAGCCCGGCCATCACTGAGGTCTCAGAAGCATTCTCGACTTCACTGCCCTTCTCCCCTCCCACCCATCTCTGAATCTGGAGGTCCCCATGGGGAGCCAGCTTCTCAGCGGGGGAGGCACTGGCCTGTGAGTTGGGGCCTCTGTTCCTCGGGGCAGTGGCTAGAGCAGCAGGGTCTCCTGGGCAGTCCTGAGTGGACACATGGAGTGAGGGGGGGGGGAGACAAGGAAAGAGGGGGCCATGATGCCAGAAAGTGGGACCCAAACCTAGAAAAGCAAATGAGGGGACAGAGAATAGGTCTCTGATCTGAACTCTTTTACCCACTCAACCTGCAGAGCACAGGGAGGGTGGCAGAAGAGGGTAGAATATGAGAGACACTGATAGAGCAAGAGAAAAGGAAATAAGAAGGTCAGGGGGTTGGTTAAGAACTTGATCGGTGGAGTCCCTCCCTCTCTCCATAGATCCATCCACTCATCCATCTTTCCATCTCTCTCTCTCTCTCTCTCTCTCTCTCCCCTCTCCCCTCTCCCTCTCCCTCCCCCTCTCCCACCCCCACCCCCTCTCTCTCACAGAGAGCCATGGGAGTCAGCAACAGAATTCTCCCTACACTCCCTTAGACACCAAAGCCTTAGGACCCTGCACACTTCCTGGCACATGAAAGATGCTTAAAACAAATTTAAGACATGTGTTGAGTGAACATTTAAGAACTGTTGGTGGACTGGCAGAGTTGAAAGCAGACAGAGGTCAAGGCCTGAGCCAGAGGCTCAGTATTAATGCCAGAATTTCTCTCTGAGAGGTGCTTAGGGGTGCCATTTTCCTGGAACCATGTGCTGGGGACTTGAAGCTGCACAGTAGACAAAGCCCTTTACCTAAGATTCAGAAAATGTTCATTTATATAAACAAATGGAGCAAGTGGTAGAGATTATTGAGAGGGAGGTGTCTAAATCCACTGGGGAGTGTCACTCTTCCCCTCTCCAGAGCTCAGAGAGCCTCTGGTCACAGCCTCTTCCTTGGGACAAGTGACGAGGAGCTGGAAGGAAGCTCAGAGGTCAGTAAGCCAATTTAACAGCTTCATTTTATGGAAGGGGAAACCAAGGTGCAGAGAAACGTGTCCATGGTGATCCATCAGGTTAATGACAGATCTGGGCAGGGACCCATTTGTCCTGTCACTTGTGCAGGTGCTCATTCTACTCTACCCCCAGTCTCAGAGATTTTCATGAGATTTGAGTTGAAGGGAGAGAGAAGCTGGGGGTGATGGGGCAGAGGGACTGCTTGAGTGGGTCCTATGCCCTCTGCCAGGCTTTTCCTTCACACCCAATGAGATCTTTCTGGCCCCATCTGCATCCCCCTCCTCTTCCTGAGAGGGCTAACCCTTGGTCTTGCCTCTGAACGGTCTGTGGGCCATCCAGAATTTCCTGCCTCATCCAACCAGCCCCGATAACAGGGGACAAAAACTCAAGTTTTCACCAAGGCCCCACACGTAACAGATGTGAGAGCCAGGTACCGGACAGTAGAGAATGATGGGGACCGTGGCAAACTGGAGAGTTCATGTCTGTCTAAAAGTGGCAGCTGCTACTCAGTTCTTATGATGCTGCCACAGGAGGAAAGGTGGGCTCCGTGTGGCCAGATCTGGCACTTCCCAGAAGAAGCCAGAAATGGAGACTTTTGTCTGTTTAGAAAGACAACACATCACCTGGGAGAATTAGCCTGTGGACCTCAGTTTCCAGCTCTCGGTGGTTCTACCGACCTCCTGTTGACCCAGACCTCAGAGTGTAAAGATCAGGCCCACGGACGGAAAGGGAAACATGGAGCCAGCTGGGGAACTTGGCACGGGGTCAGCAGCTGAGAGGAAGGGGCCTTGGCAGAGTTGCTGAGTTTCTGAAATCCCAGGCACTCTCCATGGTGTGATTTTTTTTTTTTTTTTTTCCTGCTGCACATAACAACCTTCTGCCAGGCTCCTGGATGCTGACAGCCCAAGTTGTGGAATTTACTTTGAAATGCTAATCACAGGAAAAAGTGATATTGATGCTGCTGACTAATTAAGATCTGGCTTGGTTTAAACTTTGGAGGTATCCTGCCTGTCTCTGGCCTTGGCGGGAGCCTGGGAGGATACTATTTTTATTAAATTGGAGAGATGAATCAGATGGCCTAAGTGGACAGGGAAGGGAGAGGGTGGAATCACAGCAGCATGGAGACCCGTGAGTTCCACATTTGTGGAGATAGTCAGGACACGGGTCTCAGAACATCAGCCCTAGAACCACCTCCCTCCCAGGGTCTCTGATCAGGGTGAGGGGGTGGCATAATGGGTCAGGCGACAGGGCCTGACTTTACTGGATCTGGAAGCTGCATGAGGGGCCTGATGAGAGTGGTTAGCTGTGATTTACAGGAGGCCTTATTTACAGATTCTTTCTGCGGGGTCTGAGTTACACTTGGAGACTGTCCAGAATTAGTAGCTGCCAAGACAGCTGGCATTCACAGCCTCTACAGGCCTGCATCCTGGGAGGCAGGAAAACAGGGACTCAGGGCCCCTGCCCACTGCCCTGTGCAGAACTTACTGGTCTCTGGATCCCTCATGACAGCTGATGCTGACTGTAAGCTCGGCAAATAATAGTTTTCCCATTGTTTCCAGTTTACAGATGAGGAAACTGAGACCCAGAGAGGGTCATGTAGCAACTGAGCTGCAGAGTTGGAATTTAGACATAGACACTTTGACCCCAGAGTTCAAGATCTTAACCCCTCAACTCTGCAACCCCTTGATCTCTGCCCCATGCCTGCCATGGAAGAGATTCTAGATCTGTTCTTTCATTCACTCATTCACTCACTCATTCATTCACTTACTCACTCATGTACACATTCATTTACCAACTTGTATTAAATGCTTCCATATGTTAATCTTATCAGCCCCCACAAGAACCTGGCCAAGAAGCATCATTCCCCTTTTACAGATGGTGACGTGGAGGTTGAAGCATGTTAACTGACCAGCTGCAATTCACAGAGCCATAGGCATTGGAGGCGAGATTTGTGACTGATTGACACTAGCTCTGTGTCTGGTGCTGGATTGGGCCCAGTGGGGACTAGACAAAGAGTAAGTTGAGGGTCTTGGTCTTGACAAAATTCTGTTCGATTTTGCCTTAATGACTTCTGGGCTCAGCACAAAGTAGGCCCGAGCTGATATGTGTTGCTTAAAGGAATATATGGAACAGATGAAATAGATTTTTTTTTTAATTGCAAAAGGGGTCTCCAACCCTCTGGCAAAGTGAGTGGTTCGGACTCTAGAAGTGGGTACAGTGGGTGTCTGGATATTAGCAGCCCCCAGTGAACCATGCTTTCCAATATTTACATCCTGGTGTTGTCCCCTCCCGTTGAATCTGACTGGCCCTGGCATTGGCTTTAACCAAAAGCATATGACAGAAGGGATGCTATGCCATTTTCAGGTGTAAGTCTTAAACAGAATTCTGGCTGGAGGCTGTTTCCTGCCTGAGGTTCTTCTCTGGTTCTCAATGACTCTTGGTTGTATCAGGACAAATTAGCAGGTGTTAGGTATTAGAGACCTATTATCGCCAAAGAGAGACTTCCTCCTTGACTTAGTCAGAAGGATGAAAGGGAATTGAGAAGGAATGATTTTTCTCATTACTGTTTAAGACCCCAAAGAGAATGGCTTTCTGTCAGTGTTATTTACTGCCCTACCCCGAACCACCTAGCCGTGAGCACCACCCTTTGAGAGGTGCTGGCTCAGGTGACCCACAGTTTCCTGTAAATTCTGTCCAGTCGTGGGCATTCTCAGTTGTGGCTCCCTTGTATGTCCCTGCATCCCTGAGGACCCTGAGAAGGTCACGGTCTGTCCATCATCTGGGCTCTCCATCTGGAACTCCATGCGTTCCCCAGGATTTCTGGTCAGGTGGTAGAGAAAAATATTTATGGCTGAGTGAACAGATGGAGCTGGAATGTCCTGTAGCAGAACATTCCTGTAGCGGCAAATGAAAAGTTCGTGGTGCTCAGGCCAGAGTCAGCCAAGTGCGTTTGAATTGCAGTTTTTGCTCTTGTCCCAGAGGAGATATTTCAATTTTGTGTTAATCACCTTGGTTTCCTGTTAATGCACCCTATGGCTCCTGCAGGCAGGAAGATAATTGGTTGCACCAGAGAGGGGACCACTCAGGACACTTTCAAACCAGGGACGTAACTCAGTCAATCACAGCCGCTTTCAAAGGACATGGGCATTTTGGTTTGTGTGGCCCGCTCCTTCCTCACCCCCGATTCCCGATCATTTTCCCTTGAAATTACATATAGAGTATTAATAACGATGCTGATTGTTCTCCTGTCTTCCCGCTGCTTGGGCCAGAGGCCTTTTTAGATCTCAGCAGTTGGGAAGATGTTAACTCCAAATGGAAATCTAATCATGACACATTGAAAGATTGACTTTTCAGCTCCGTTGGGGGATGTGCTAATGATCTGCCTTGGGCAAAAGTGTTTCTCTTTCCAGGTCAAATTCCCTGAAGTCTCCTCTCCTTGGTCATGCTTTGGGTTGATTTGTGACTTATATTCCAGGAAACAAAAATTTTTCATGTAAAAGTGGACTTTGATTGATAAGTAGGGATCTCTGCTAGAATGTGACCCCTGCCATCAGTCAGGGAGCCCCCAGGGAGAGAATTCACGCCAAGGGAAGAGGTGGTCTAGCATTATGACACTATGCTAATGGAAAAGCCTGAGTTGTCATAGGGGTGTGGGGATTCTGAGTGGGAAGATTAAAATCCATCCCCAATCCAGGCCAGCCACCTGGATACATGAGTCATAGGGAGAAGCAAAGGAGCAGATTCTCGAAGCTTGATGCCCAAGCAGCAACACTAAGACCCCTCTGATATGGTGCATCCCAAAGGGGTGAAAGCCATTCACACCTTATTCTTCATCCTGGACTAATGGGCCCATCAGCACAGGGGAAGTTCAGTTCATTAGAATGGGCTCCTGGGAGGGGCAGTGGGAGAGACAGTGGTGCTGGTGGAAGACGGGAAATAGTGCCTGGTCTCCGCTATGCCCAGTGGAGCAATCCAGGGGAAGGGCTATGCCTGGTGGGAGACTTTGGGGCACATGGGCACCCTGGATTGCTGAGAAGGGCTGTGTGAAGTCCCAACGACCTAGATGTTTGAACTAAGCTCAGGGGAAAAGAAAAAAGAAAGATAAAAAGATTCCCTTTGAAGGAAGTGTACATGCTTGCAGATCGGGAAACAGGGTGGGTCACTCAAAGTCATGGGACCACAGGCGTAGCCAGAGAGAAGCACATTAAAGGGTCTGAGAGAGGCCACGATGACAACGCTTACCTGCGGGGAGTAGCCAAATAAGGGGGAGTTTCTAAGGCAGCAAGTTGAGGCCCAGTGAGCAATGAATATCTCTCCTGGAAGCTGTCCCAGACCGCAAGCTAGAGAGAAATAGACTGGCTCACCGTGGTCATTGGTGGAGAGGCTCCAGGTAGGAGAGTCTATCAGTTACATGTCAGAGGCAGTGATTATTACCTGGCGACAAACCTAGAGAGAGCATTGCTTCCTCAGGAATAAGGATTCTTTAATTAAAAAGGGGGCTTTACCGTTCAGACTGGGGGGCTAGAGTTATAGAATTCAGAGGAGGAACTCAGCTTATAGCTGGAGGTGACAGACCAAAGTTTACGAGCGAAAAAGAAAACCATGCACCAATAATTTGTGTGCCGTGACCCAGACTATGCCAGGGAAATGGTTTCTGCCATAATAATGGCCAGATGATCGCAAAACAGAAAGAAAATCCCACAAGGAGGATGTAGGGTGTCCGGTCTTTATTCAGCAGATATCCACTCCCTCGCACATCTGCAAGGAGGACCGTGCATCCCACCCCTTGACTTGGGCTGGGCCGTATGACTTGCTTTGACCAAGAGGACATTAGAGGATGTCATCCCAGCAGAGACTTGGAATGCGTTTGTGCTGTGGGGTTGGCCCCCTCAAGCTCCTGCCTTTAGCCTGAGTAGAACATGCCTCTGGAGTCAGACTGCTAGTCCAGGGAGGATGAGAGACGCATGGAGCAGATATGGATCTGACCTGACCGGGGCCAAAGCCAGCAGAACCCAGCCTGGACCAGCCAGATTCCAACTGACTCACAGACGTGTGAGTGAGAAATAAACACTTAGGTGGTAGATGGAGAACTTTACCATCTTCAAGCCACAAATGCTTGGAACGCTTTGAAAACCCTTTCCTGCTGCTGAGCATAAAGTTGTCCCCAGATAGCCACGCTGGACTCTAGCAGACCCCTCTCTAGCCTCATCTCATGTCCCTCCCCTGTCCCCAGGGGTCTTGGGTAAGAGTCATTGCTACCTGGCTTCGAATCCTCATTTCAACTCTTCCTAGGTTTGTGACTTTGAGCCTCAGTGTCCTCATCTGTGAAATGGACCTTATGGTTATCTACCCACAAGGGGTGTGAGGTTTAAATGAGGTGATGCTTGTAAAGTACATTGAACATTGTCTGGCACATAACCAGTACATTTTCAATAGTGGTAGTTGATAATTAACCTTTTTGTGGTTGGAATTCATTACTCCAGACCCCTTACCTTAGGATTTTACTCATGGTTCACTCAGTGTTGCGGGCTAGGATGCCTCCACGTGTGTCTCCTTGCTGGGGAGCCTGGACTACACTCTCCACCCCTGTTTCTGACAGCAGGAGGACACAGTTCTGAAATGCCCACACACTTTGATTTCCCATTGGAGAGGTCTCAGCAGACTCTGGGAGGTTGCTGTCAAGTGTTGAGAAGGGGGACATGAATCATGGCTTTCCAGGGAGGTTAAAATCCAGGCCCTGGGCAGTTGCCAAAGATCACAGAGAGTGGAGTCAGGTCCTGAGTGTCTTGTAAAGCTGGATTCTCTCCTTATCATGATGAGTCTGAATCCCATAGGGTGAATATCAAAAGCTCAGTCAGCAAGCCAGGTTTGTAAACACACATGCTGTGTGGCCGGGGGATGACACCAGCCTGGGCCAGAGGAGAAGGCGCATCTAACCCACTTCTCCTGCTTCAGCCTCCGCGAGTGAGCAAAGGGCAGCCCCCCTCACCTTGAGAGCCAGGTGACCTTGCTGTCTCTAAAGTGAGAAGATCATGGAGGTTCTGTTGGGGTTTGTGTTCTGTGAATGAAGGGATACTTGGAAAGGACTGCTTGCCAGAGGTACAAAATCGTCCTAGAGAGGATAATTGAGAAAGATGAATTTTATCTTTACATTCTAGCTCATTGATTCTAAGATGCACATTTTCCTTACATTTTAACATCTCTGAAATCAGGATGTTTCTTAGCATCAGCTGACATGAAAGCGTTGTGTCATGGGGTAATTGGCACCATTTCCTCATTACCAGTGGTTCATGAAATAACATGTCGTACAATCAATGGCATCTTAGATTTGGTGAAATATAGTCTTTCTTTTTTAATGGCTCATACTTATATAGATTTACTCTGTGCTAAATCCTGTGATTAGTGCTTTACATGAATGAGCTCATCAGAAAGACTCTGAAGATCCTCATTCTTCAGATGAGAAAATCAAGATCAGAAAGGTAAAGGTACTTGTCTAAGGTCACACAGTAATGGAAAGGCCTTTACCTTTCTCTTTGTTGTCATGCCTGAATTCATCTCTCTTTAGTCTACCCTCTCTGAACATTCAGTTTCTTGATAAATCAGATCAGGGTTTACTTTGAAGACCTGTCTATCTCTCTCTCTCTCTCTCTACCTATCTATCCATCTATCTATCTCCCTCTCTCTCTTACTCTTTCTCCCTCCCTCCCTTTCTCTCTCTTTTCACAAATGCATACACACCTCAGGTATTTGGTCCCCGAATCTTTCTATTGGCCTATAACACTCCTGAGAAATTAGTTTCATTCCCTCAATCAAAACATATTTATTAGGTATCTACTATTATCAAGGTTCCAGAGAAATTATTCTGTGCGAATGAGAGACTGATAAATCTATCTCCAAATCTTGCAGAGTTTACAATCTCGTATTATGTAAAACTTTTGTTGTTGGTAGGCCAATTAAAGCCCCATTTTAAATGTACCAGGAAAATCTATGGATTAAAAATTGGCGGAGGGACTTCCCTGCTGGTGCAGTGGTTAAGAATCCGCCTGCCAATGCAGGGGACACGGGTTCAATCCCTGGTCTGGAAAGATCCCACATGCTGCGGAGCAGCTAAGCCGGTGAGCCACAACTGCTGAGCCCACGAGCCACCACCACTGAAGCCCACGCGCCTAGAGCCCGTGTTCCGCAACAAGAGAAACCACAACAATGAGAAGCCCACGCACCACAATGAAGAGTAGTCCCCGCTCGCCGCAACTAGAGAAAGCCCTCACACAGCAACGAAGACCCAATGCAGCCAAAAATAAATAAATTTATTTATTTTTAAAAAACGGTGGATTACACCATTCTACTTTCATGGATATAACAGAGTGCCCTGCCTGATTCTCACAAAGGTATACAGACGTCACTGGGACTAGCAGAGGCTGGAAAAACTTTCAATTTATAACTGAAAGCCGTCTTCGGCAAGTGGTGGGGATTTAAATGTCCTGTGGGGCACGCTGTTCCTTCGTTCTGGAAAAACCGCCTGGGTGCAGATCCTTTGGCTTCATGAGACCAGTGCAAGTGGATGTCAGTTGTTTCAGGGAAAGCTGTAAATTCGCCATTATCCTGAACGCAGATGGTTAGGCCAAGGTCCTCCTCATTCTCTGGAGACTTTGTTTTACTTGGGGTGGGTAGGTAGATTTTTTTTTCCTGTATGGGATTAGTCAGCTCTGTGCAGGAGGCCCAGATCCCACTGCATGTCTTCAGGGATTGCTGTGCCCTCATGATGAGTATTGCTGATGGGGAGCTGGGACAGACGTCCTGGTGGCCACAGAAAGGATGAGAAAGCCCAACTTCAAAAACGACCTGGTCCAGCTCAGGGAGAGCCCAGCCTGGACTCGGCAGCTGAGGTCATGTAGATGTAGTCGAAAATACACAAATGCCACAGAGCTAAAAAAAAATTACGAAACAAAGTCTATTAACTTGTTAAGCAAGCGGGGAATTTCACTGAGTAGATCATGAAGAGAGGTAATGAAGTCAGGAGCTGTAAGTGCTAGAAAGAAATTTTCATGGTGCTGTGCTAATTTCTGGTTGGGAGCTAGCCCTGTGGACAGAACGAATGGGTCCATGGGTCTGTACACAGATCCGCTGGTCAGGAAAGAGTCTTCAGTTACTTCCAATGAGGCCTGGTGTTCAGGGTCACTAAGAGCTTGTGGCCCTTTATACCACCTTCAGCTGGTTACAACCATTTGCGATGAGACAAAACACTTAGCTTGAATGTTTTCTAGGCAAGTGCTGATATAAGTGGAATTTTTTCTTTTTACAGTGCTAGGGAAGACTGAATTACTCAGACTCTGGGAAAGGTACTGATGCTGGGTGGTTTTATTCTGGTACGATCACCTTGTATTGGGACCGAGGAGCCAGACCTCCCCTTATTGGCATCTGGTGAGGCTTCTCGTAAAGGGAGTTGACAATTCTGAGACTGAATATACAAGTGGACAATGGCCAGACTATATGTAAGAATAGAACTCTGACCTACAGCCTCTGCAACGATTAGCCCCAAATGGTAAGGGCTTGATCAATAACTAACTGCCAGGTTCCCCAGTTTTGCCCCCACCTCCAACTTAGGACTGACCAGAGAAAGTAAAATAAGCTCCCCTAGCCAAGCACATAGGATGCCTTCTTCTAGTGCATATAGCATGCCTGCCGCCAGCCTCCCCATGCCAACAACTAGGGAATACCAGAAGTTTTCCCTTTTTTCCACTATAAAGCTCTCCCACTTCTCTGCTGGCCTTTGAGTTTTTGCCAAAGGCAAGTCACTGTGGCTGATTCCTCTGCTTTATAGCCATCTCTAAAGAAGTAGCCTTCACTTATTCTCATTTGGGTGGTCTTCATTTATGTCCATATTCCCACAGTTAAATTGTGAGCAGGAAAGGAGGACAGTGGAGGTGGCATTTTAGATAAGGAGGTCTGGACCCCAGCAGTGCAGATGTGCTCAAAGGCACTCCTGGTGGGGTTGGATCCGCTGCCCCTGGGTTTTGGAGGCAGGACAGCATCCAGGCAAGGGGCAGCTAGTAAAGGCCCATAGGATGGGCTTGGAGCCTGAGGACTCTGAGAGAAGCCACCTTGAGCAGCAGAAATAAATTGCATGCTTGGTTGTAAATACCTCCTGGAAGTTCAGCAACTTCTTGGCAGACTTGCTGGTCTAGTCTTCGCTGTGCCATGGGAATAAAAATAAGGGTTTGCTCCCAGATGGGGACAGATCAATAAAGGGCAGAGGAGAGGTCAGGGTGAAAATTGCAGAAGACCAGAATGTTAAGAGGCATCAGGGCAGTGGCAAAGCCCCACATCACCTCCCCAGGAGCAGGAGCTCCACCCCCACCAGTGTTGAAGGAGAAGTACCTTGTGTCCTCTTGCAATGAGGCATCACCCTTGATATAATAGGCCACGTTCCCTCTTCCATGATAGCCATCAACTGTGGCATGGTCACCCTTGAGAAACCTCAGAAATATTTGGGGGAAAAGAAAGCTCTTGAAAAGACTAATTCTTGCCAGTAGTGCAATTTATAATAATCAAAGGGGGCAATTTAAATAGCCAACAAGAGGAGAAGGGTAAATCAGCTAAGTTATAGTCATCCAACAGACTATTATGCAAGTGTTAAAAATAACGGAAGTCTAGTCTACCCACCACCAGTCCCTCCCATCAGGAAACCTGCACAAGCCTCTTAGATAGCCTCATCCACCAGAGGGCAGACAGCAGAAGCAAGAAGAACTACAATCCTGCAGCCTGTGGAACAAAAAACACATTCACAGAAAGATGGACAAGATGAAAAGGCAGAGGGCTATGTACCAGATGAAGGAACAAGATAAAACCCCAGAAGAACAACTAAATGAAGTGGAGATAGGCAACCTTCCAGAAAAAGAATTCAGAATAACGATAGTGAAGATGATCCAGGACCTCGGAAAAACAATGGAGGCAAAGGCCGAGAAGATGCAAGAAATGTTTAACAAAGACCTAGAAGAATTAAAGAACAAACAAACAGAGATGAACGATACAATAACTGAAATGAAAACTACACTAGAAGGAATCAATAGCAGAATAACTGAGGCAGAAGAACGGATAAGTGACCTGGAAGACAGAATGGTGGAATTCACTGCTGCGGAACAGAATAAAGAAAAAAGAATGAAAAGAAATGAAGACAGCCTAAGAGACCTCTGGGACAACATTAAACGCAACAATATTTGCATTATAGGGGTCCCAGAAGGAGAAGAGAGAGAGAAAGGACCAGAGAAAATCTTTGAAGAGATTATAGTCAAAAACTTCCCTAACGTGGGAAAGAAAAGGCCACCCATGTCCAGGAAGCACAGCGAGTCCCATACAGGATAAACCAGAGGAGAAACACACCGAGACACATAGTAATCAAATTGGCAAAAATTAAAGACAAAGAAAAATTATTGAAAGCACCAAGGGAAAAATGACAACATATGAGGGAACTCCCATAAGGTTAACAGCTGATTTCTCAGCAGAAACTCTACAAGCCAGAAGGGATTGGCATGATATACTTAAAGTGATGAAAGGGAGGAACCTACTACCAAGATTACTCTACTCAGCAAGGATCTCACTCAGATTTGATGGAGAAATCAAAAGCTTAACAGACAAGGAAAAGCTAAGAGAATTCAGCACCACCAAACCAGCTCTACGACAAATGCTAAAGGAACTTCTCTAAGTGGGAAACACAAGAAAAGGAATTACAAAAACAAACCCAAAACAATTTAGAAAATGGTCATAGGAACATACATATCGATAATTACCTTAAACGTGAATGGATTAAATGTTCCAACCAGAAGACACAGGCTTGCTGGATGGATACAAAAACAAGACCCATATATATGCTGTCTACAAGAGACCCACTTCAGACCTAGGGACACATACAGACTGAAAGTGAGGGGTTGGAAAAAGATATTCCATGCAAATGGAAATCAAAAGAAAGCTGGAGTAGCAATACTCATATCAGATAAAATAGACTTTAAAATAAAGAATGCTACAAGAGACAAGGAAGGACACTATCTAATGATCAACGGATCAATCCAAGAAGAAGATATAACAATGATATATGCACCCAACATAGGAGCACCTCAATACATAAGGCAACTGCTAACAGCTATAAAAGAGGAAATCGACAGTAACACAATAATAGTGGGGGACTTTAACACCTCACTTACACCAATGGACAGATCATCCAAAATGAAAATAAATAAGGAAACAGAAGCTTTAAATGACACGATAGACCAGATAGATTTAATTGATATTTATAGGACGTTCCATCCCCAAACAGCAGATTACACTTTCTTCTCAAGTGCGCACGGAACATTGTCCAGGATAGATCACATCTTGGGTCACAAATCAAGCCTCAGTAAATTTAAGAAAATTGAAATCATATCAAGCATCTTTTCTGACCACAACACTGTGAGATTAGAAAGAATTACAGGGGAAAAAATGTAAAAAAACACAAACACATGGAGGCTAAACACTACGTTACTAAATAACCAAGAGATCACTTAAGAAATCAAAGAGGAAATCAAAAAATACCTAGAGACAAATGACAATGAAAACACAACAATCCAAAGCCTATGGGATGCAGAAAAAGAAGTTCTAAGAGGGAATTTTATAGCTATACAAGCCTACCTCAAGAAACAAGAAAAATCTCAAATAAACAATCTAACCTTACACCTAAAGGAACTAGAGAAAGGAGAACGAACAAAACCCAAAGTTAGCAGAAGGAAAGAAATCATAAAGATTAGAGCAGAAATAAATGACATAGAAACAAAGAAAACAATAGCAAAGATCAATACAATTAAAAGCTGGTTCTTTGAGAAGATAAACAAAATTGATAAAGCTTTAGCCAGACTCATCAAGAAAAAGAGGGAGAGGACTCAAATCAATAAAATTAGGAATGAAAAAGGAGAAGTTACCACAGACACCACAGAAATACAAAGAATCCTAAGGGACTACTGCAAGCAACTCTATGCCAATAAAATGGACAACCTGGAAGAAATGGACAAATTCTTAGAAAGGTATAACCGTCCAAGACTGAACAAGGATGAAATAGAAAATATGAACAGACCAATCAGAAGTAATGAAATTGAAACTGTGATTAAAAATGTTCCAACAAACAAAAGTCCAGGACCAGATGGCTTCACAGGCAAATTCTGTCAAACATTTAGAGAAGAGCTAACACCCATCCTTCTCGAACTCTTCCAAAAAATTGTGGAGGAAGGAACACTCCCAAACTCATTCTATGAGGCCACCATCACCCTGATACCAAAACCAGACAAAGATACTACAGAAAAAGAAAATTACAGACCAATATCACTGATGAATAGAGATGCAAAAATCCTCAACAAAATACTATCAAACAGAATCCAACAACACATTAAAAGGATCATACACCATGATCAAGTAGGATTTATCTCAGGGATGCAAGGATTCTTCAATATACACAAATCAATCAGTGTGATACACCATATTAACAAACTGAAGGAGAAAAACCATATCGTCATCTCAAGAGATGCAGAAAAAGCTTTTGACAAAATTCAACACCCATTTACGATAAAAACTCTCCAGAAAGTGGGCATAGAGGGAACCTACCTCAACATAATAAAGGCCATATACGACAAACCCACAGCCAACATCATTCTCAGTGGTGAAAAACTGAAAGCATTTCCTCCAAGATCAGGAACGAGACAAGGATGTCCACTCTCACCACTATTATTCAACATAGTTTTGGAAGTCCTGGCCTCGGCAATCAGAGAAGAAAAAGAAATAAAAGGAATCCAAATTGGAAAAGAAGAAGTAAAACTGTCACTGTTTGCAGATGATGATACTATACATAGAGAATCCTAAAAAACTACTAGAGTTAATCAATGACTTTGGTAAAGTTGCAGGATACAAAATTAATGCACAGAAAGCTTTTGCATTCCTATACACTAAAGATGAAAAATCTGAAAGAGAAATTAAGGATACACTCCCATTTACCATTGCAACAAAAAGACTAAAATACCTAGGAATAAACCTACCTAGGGAGACAAAAGACCTGTATGCAGAAAACTATAAGACACTGATGAAAGAAATTAAAGATGATACCAACAGATGGAGAGATATACCATGTTCTTGGATTGGAAGAATCAATATTGTGAAAATGACTATACTACCCAAAGCAATCTACAGATTCAATGCAAGCCCTATCAAATTACCAATGGCATTTTTTTTACAGAACTAGAACAAAAAATCTTAAAATTTGTGTGGAGACACAAAAGACCCCGAATAGACAAAGCAGTCTTGAGGGAAAATAACGGAGCTGGTGGAATCAGACTCCCTGACTTCAGACTATAGAAGAAAGCTACAGTAATCAAGACAATATGGTAGTGGCACAAAAACAGAAACATAGATCAATGGAACAAGATAGAAAGCCCAGAGGTAATCCCATGCACCTATGGTCAACTAATCTATGACAAAGGAGGCAGGGATATACAATGGAAAAAAGATAGTCTCTTCAATAACTGATGCTGGGAAAACTGGACAGCTACATGTAGAAGAATGAAATTAGAACACTCCCTAACACCATACACAAAAATAAACACAAAATGGATTCGAGACCTAAATGTAAGTCCGGACACTATAAAACTCTTAGAGGAAAACATAGGACGAACACCCTTTGACATAAGTCACAGCAAGATCTTTTTTGATCCACCTCCTAGAGTAATGGAAATAAAAACAAAAATAAACAAATGGGACCTAATGAAACTTAAAAGCTTTTGCCCAGCAAAGGAAACCATAAACAAGACGAAAAGACAACCCTCAGAATGGGAGAAAATATTTGCAAATGAATCAATGGACAAAGGATTAATCTCCAAAATATATAAACAGCTCATGCAGCTCCATATTAAAAAAACAAACAACTCAATCAAAAAATGGGGGGCTTCCCTGGTGGCGCAGTGGTTTAAGAATCCGCCTGCCAATGCAGGGGACACAGGTTCGAGCCCTGGTCCAGGAAGATCCCACATGCCACGGAGCAACTAAGCCCAGGCGCCACAACTACTGAGACTGCACTCTAGAGCCCGTGAGCTGCAACTACTGAAGCCTGTGTGCCACAACTACTGAAGCCCACACGCCTAGAGCCCGTGCTCCACAACAAGCAAAGCCACTGCAATGAGAAGCCCGTGCACTGCAACAAAGAGTAGCTGCCACTCGCCGCAACTAGAGAAAGCCCGCGTGTAGCAACGAAGACCCAATGCAGCCAAAAATAAATAAATAAAATTTAAAAAAATGTGCAGAAGACCTAAATAGACACTTCTCCAAAGAGGACATACAGATGGCCAAGAAACACATGAGAAGCTGCTCAACAGCACTAACTACTAGAGAAATGCAAATCAAAACTACAATGAGGTATCACCTCACACCAGTTAGAATGGGCATCATCAGAAAATCTACAAACAACAAATGCTGGAGAGGGTGTGGAGGAAAGGGAACCCTCTTGCACTGTTGGTGGGAATGTAAACTGATACAGCCACTATGGAGAACAGTATGGAGGTTCCTTAATAAACTAAAAATAGAATTACCATATGATCCAGCACACCCACTACTGGGCATATACCCATTGAAAACCACAATTCAAAAAGGCATACGCACCCCAGTGTTCATTGCAGCATTATTTACAATAGCCAGGTCATAGAAGCAACCTAAATGCTCATCGACAGATGAATGGATAAAGATGTGGTAGATATATACAATGGAATATTACTCAGCCATAAAAAGGAACGAAATTGGGTCATTTGTTGAGAAGTGGATGGATCTAGAGACTGTCACACAGAGTGAAGTAAGTCAGAAAGAGAAAAACAAATATCGTATATTAACGCATATATGTGGAACCTAGAAAAATGGTACAGATGAACCTGTTTGCAGGGCAGAAATTGAGACACAGATGTAGAGAACAAACATATGGACACCAAGGGGGGAAAGTGGCAGGGGGTGTGGGTGGTGGTGTGCTGAATTGGGCGATTGGGATTGACATGTATACACTGATGTGTATAATATTGTTGACTAATAAGAACCTGCTGTATAAAAAAGAAACATAATGGAAGTCTATTTGAAAGGCAGGAGATGACTCTCACGAAACGTCAAGCAGAAAAATTGGACCACAGGAGTTTGCACCATATGATGCCGTTTTTGTGATGAAAAATGACTGCGTGGGTAGAAAAAAAGACTGTGAGATTAGTGACCAGAATGTTAAGGGTGGTAATCTCTGCATGAGGGCCTGGGGAGACTTTGGCTTTCTTCTTTTTGTTTATTGGTACTTTCTGAGTTGCCATAATAAGTATGTGTTATAGATTTACATTGGAAGAAGTGAATGTTACTTTGCATGCTGTTTTAACAATGGGGATGCTTTGGCTCTAAGCATGGGACTCAAGTGTCTTCCTGATGTTCCCACGTGCCCCTCCCTGGGGTCTGCTTGGTTGGCAAAAATTCCAGGAAATAAACAAACTGCAGCTTACGGAGATATGTTCAGGAACAAGTGAGGGGGAGAGCCAAATTCTTCATCCAGTCCCTCGACCAGCTGTGTCTTTGAAAGAATAAAGATGCAAAGTTTTCAGAAAGGAAGGATGTGGGGATCTGGGGAGAGAAAATTGAGCAGAGAGGCAGTATGGAGTGTCGGGGGCTTGCTGACACAGGCTGGAGGGGGACTGGGGTTTTCCTTCTCAGTCAAAGCTACACCCTAAATTATAATATGGTTCTTTGGTATGAACAATGGATATTTTCTCCATCTTAAGTCGGGTGCAGCTAAAAGCATCTTTAGACAAGTTGGCTCTCTTAATTGACATATAATTTAAAATCGAAGTAAGAACAGTATGTTTGAAGCCTATGACTGAATCCTGATGCTGTCACTGCTGACTTTGGAGTGAGCAGCAGCTCTCTTCTCATGAAAGGGCAGCAGGGCCGCTGACAGTGGCCATCCCAGTAAGTTTCAGGAACTGACCTGCCTTGGCCTGTGCTGGCATGGCCCCTGTGAGCAGCCTGCCTCTGGCCAGATATGGCTGAATTTCTTCCTGCTACCCCCGGGAGCACAAAATGTGCTATGAGAACATATAATGAAGGAGATCTACCTGGTGTAATTAATTTCTAGTTCCTAGTTTGTTATTTTTTTTATATTGGGTCTTGGTCTCCTCAAGAAGGATACTTTCGGGGTAATTCATCTACTCATCCATCCACCCATCTCCCTATTCATCTGTCCCTCATCCATCCACCTATTCATCTATCCATTCATCCATCCATTTATCCATTCATCCATCCTTCCACTCATCCACCCATCCACTCAACTTCCCACCCATCCAAATATTTATGGAGCATTTACTATGTGTCAGGTGTTATCCAAAATGGTTGCTGCCCCAAGAAGCCCAAAGTACAGAAGGAACAAAAGACAAGTAAGTTGCTAATCATCACAGAGCAGGATACTCTCATTCATTATGTGGAATTTAAGTAGGTGCAACCCCTGTGCAGGGCAGCACGACAACATTAACACTACAGATTCCCCTTGACCCAGCAATTCCACCTGTAGAAAGTCAACCTGTGGCTACTCATCCATGTACAAAATGACTTGTGTACTAGATTATTCATTTCAACATTATTTGTAGTAAAGAAAGTTTCCAAAGTTCCATCACCCAAATGACCAAGAGTAGGAGACCGATTAGACAAACGACAGTATATCTGTATAAGAATTTATCACGTAGCTCTTTACTTACTGATACGGAAAGATTACTAAAATTCATTGTTAAGTTAAAGAATACGCAACAGTGTGCATATTAATATTTTGCCACATGTACTGAAAGAGAAAATAGCATGTGTGTGTATAGCATTTGCCTGCAGGCCGTTTCAATGCACACAGAGCCTCTTTCTAGAGAATTAACACCTTGAGGTGACCCTCAACCAATAAGGGATTGGCTTTGGATAAGTACCCCAGGTCCCTCACCCCTCGCTGGAGACAACTGAGAAACCTGGTCTACACTGCCTTCCAGAAGTCCCAGAGGGACTTAATTACCCATGGTGGTAGCCTGCTCATTCACATACACTTGGATTTCCTCCCCTCTCTGTCTCACTTCCTCACTCTTTGACCATGCTGCCTAGGATAATCTCCCAAACAAATTGGTTACGCCCAAATATTTACCTTGAGGTCTGCTTTTGAGGCAACCCAAACTAAGACAATGTAATTGCTTACATAGAGGTTGAAAGTAGAACCGCTGGGAACCTCTGGGGAGGGAACTGGGCGACTGAGGGCAGGAGTGTCAAAGGGAATTTTCATCATAGAACTTTTGATATGTCTTTAAATGTCTAATGTAATGCATTACCTACTGAAAAGTAATTTCCCAATGACATCAACTGATAAATGATACAATTAGGGAAGCACAAAGGACTCTGGGAGCACAGATAGGCCATGTAGAAAAACCCAAACTCAGCCAGTGAACATAAACAGTGAGCCATGGTCTCTGGAACCTGGCTACGCTGGCACAAATCCTGGCTCCACCACTTGCACGTTGTGTGACAGGCCGTTTCTTGAATTCTGTGCCTCGGTTTCCTCGTCTGTGCAAACTGAGATGATAATCATGGTACTTATTTCATAGGGTTGTTGTGAGGGTTAAGCACATTAAGGTATGTGCCTTAGTCCTTCTGGGCTGCTATAACCAGTATACCACAGACTGGAAGGCTTATAAACAGCAGAAATGTATTTCTCACGGTTCTGGAGGCTGGAAGTCTGAGATCTGGGTACCAGCACGGTTGGGTGAGGGTCCTCTTCCGGGTCGCAGACTTCTCTCTGTGTCCTCACTTGGCAGAAGGGGCTATGGAGCTCTCTAGGATCTCTTTTATAAGTGCACTAATTCCATTCACCCTTGTGACCTGATCACTTCCCCAAGGCCCCACCTCCTAAAACCATCACCTTTGGGGTTTAAGATTTCAGCATATAGAGTCTGAGGGGACACAAACATTCAGCCCATAGCAATGTGTAAAGCACTAGTATAGCTCACCGACAGTGCTCCCTGTGTGTTAGCTGTTTGTTGCGTTCAGCTGTGTTGTTTGATCTTGGCCAAATCCATATTCCTCCCTCTGGGAAATTTTCGTATTAGCTATTCTTCTCCCAGCAGCCACTCAAATTTCTTCATTCTGCACATTTTCTACTTCCAGGAGGAGAAAGCAAAGATCCCTTTGGAAACTTCTGGACGGGTTTGCACCATCATCAGAGCTGCATGATGGTTGGGGAGAGCCTCACAGATCCATCAAGGACAGTAAAAGTTCCAGGAACCAACCAGAAGCCAAGGTAAGTTGAGGAGAAGAATCCACATTTGGGCCCAAAATTTTACCAGGCAGCAGTTTTGAAAAGAAGCTAAGGGCGTGCAGTGGAGAGAGAAATGTAATCGGCTTTGCTTTATGTCTTCTTACAGTTTTTATGTCTGCGTTGGAATTAGCTTCCTTTTTCCCTCTCTCTCCCTTGAAGAGAACTAAAGTCTGATAGTTAAGCTCAGAGTGAGCTGGACGGTCCACTATGTCACATAAGTACATTTCCAATTCTTGGTTCTGTTGTTTAAAGCAGTGCGATTATTGTACTCAGTAATATATTTCTTTGCTTGCCGGTGCCTCCTAGACCCTAAAGCATAAAAAAATGCTTTAATAAACATTTGCATATTGCTTCCTTTGAAGCTGGGAGACTAATCTTGGGGATTGTAGAGTGGCTGGGGTTCGGGATGTTTTAATGAATTATTACCTAATATTTCTTTTCTTGTGACACATATGTGATTAGTATATGTCTGCTCACTGATTAACTTTGTTTATTTACTAATTAAGTTTAGAGTCAGCTGTCTTATGGTTATAGAAATAATTGTTTGATTAACGTGTGGGAATTTACATTTTCATTATGCTCCTGTGTAACTTCTGTCCCAATTAGACGCAACACCCCGTGCCGATCTGGGGCGCCGCCATTGCAATTTTCACCCGTTAAGGAATAACAGTTACATTGATTGATGATAATTGGGTGCAGATAGTAAATACACATTAGCAAAATTTAAATTATATCCAACTGGTTCTTTCAATTTGCTTCTAGAGTAACAAAGTTATAGAGATGGCCACCCATGGTTTGGGCAGAGTATGACCTCACACAATGGCCGATGCTCTTTTTGATCAGTAAGTTCCATGAAATTTCAAGAAGAGCTATAGAAATCAGCCATCTTCTGGTATTTGTTATCTGAGCTTGCAAGTATGTCCTTGAAGTTCTCTCTAGGCACCTCACCTGCCTCTCCCTAGTCCCTCCCGTTTCTCTGTCAAGAACACCCAATGGCTCCCCATTGCCTGCCATTCTAGGTTTAAACATGCTGGCTGGTGCCCAAGGATGTTCAAAATACAATTCCTTCCTATCCATCCATTTATGGGCTTTCTGATGTGAACAGAGACCCACTCAAGGTATCTCAGGAAACAAGCAGGATTCACTATAAGGACATGCGTGGAGTGGAAGCACACCCAGGAAACTCATGGAGATAGGTAACTCAGGGCATTTCCACCTCTCTCCGTTTCTCTCTCTGTCTGGCTGTCTTTCTCTTTGTCTCTGTCTCTCCATCTCTACCTTCATCTCCAGTGTGCGTCTCTTCCTTTACGCACATCTATTCAAGTCTCCTATCTCACCACCAACCAGTTTCCCGCCCTCCTCGTTTTCCCCTCTCCCTCACAAGCAGCCTGCGCAGCCTTGGGTTTGCTCTGTTTCTGACTCAACTCCACCTTCAGCGCATCACCTTCAGCCCCTCCCAGCGCCTTCAATCATCTATTTCTCTCATTTCCAAATCCTGAGGGAGGAATGTGGCCTTCAGACTTTGCCATGTGTCATTCACCTTCCACTCTCGCATTATTTGCCATTGACCTACCAGTGGGCTAAATTTTACTTAATACATTAAACAACAACAACAAAATTCTTTGTGAATTTTAATATTATGTATCATAAAGGAAACTTTTAATGAGTGCCATAAATGGAGAGCGAGCATTTTCCTGATATACGTTAAAATAAAAGCATAACAATTAAAAAAATTTTAAAGTCATATATCTGCCACCAGTTGTATATACATCCTATCCCCCTAGAAGCACTGGTCTAGCTCCTCATTCCTTCGAAGCTGCCACCACAGATGTTATTTGCCAGCAGCCTCAGGATTGGTAACCCTTAAGTCATATGCCCATCTCTGTCCAATCAGCTGTGACTAGGGTGAGGGCGTAGTCATGTGATCTAGAACAGAGTCCTGTGGGTACCAGGCTTCCTTCAAGAAACCCAGTAGGCTGACTAAGCAATAAGTGACCCTCAAGGTACTTCTCGTGGTTAGGTTTCAAGCCAAATGCTCTACACACAAGATCACAGTTTGTCTTCATAGCAACTCCATGTGGAGGGCTTTAGTAGCCCCGTTTCTCTGTCCTTCAAAACCTAGCAGGGAAGAATAAACCCCTAAGTGTTCAAGGGAAACTCGACTCCAGGCCCTGGCAAGATGCAGCTCTGTTTGGGACCATTCACAGACAGTTCCATCGAGAGCTGCATCTCTTTGCCCTGGAAGCCAAATTCAGCTCCAATGGCCTCTGAAAATGGAACTCCTCCTCCCCAAATTCCTGAAAGGTGGAACTGCAGTCAGCCAGGCCGTTAGCCGGCTGCCAGCGAGGCTTTTTGCTGAGCCAGAGGAAAACCTTTTGGGGAGTGATGAAAATGCTAGGAGAACTGCCTCATGCAGAGAGAGGCCTCCATTCCTGATTGCTGATGATCACTCCATCAGATTGTCGCAGACCGGGGTGCTGCAGAGAGGTGAGGCAGGAGGGTGGCTCTGGCTGCAGAACTTGCTGTGTTCCCTCCATCTGCAGCTGCGCTGACCTCAGTGCAGCTCTCTGTCCATTGCATTTAATCCACCCCCGCTCTGAGTGATACACTGAGGGTATTTCTTACCCACCTCTTGCTTCTCCCCACCTCAGCACAGTACCCAAATTTTTTTAAAAAAGTGATGCTTTGTGAAAGGACCTGAAAATACAGCACATTGTCTGCTTCAGAGGGAAGAACTGTAGCTAGGATGTTGGCTGCCGGTGCCCTGAAACAGTGCCTGATGCGTGCTAGGTCCTCCGTTATGATTTGCAAATGGATGGATGAGACAGAGTGGAAGGTGTGGCTGGACTGAGCAGAGTAGGAGTCCAAAATGGAACAAGAACCACACTGAGTATCTTTTCTGATGGGATCAAAAATATCGGCTTCCCCTGAAGGAAACTGGAATCGTTTTTAGTTTGGGCAGAATTCTCTCTTGGAGACTTGGCCAAGAAATTTATTGTGTAATGTAGTTTTCTAAGAGGAAGAAACTCCTGCCTTCCTAAGTGTAGCTCACAGTGGTCCCCAGGCCACACTCCCCAAGGGGGCAGGTGCTTGGCCCTGCCCAGTGTGGAGTGCAGGTTAGGGGGACAGGTTTTGAAGTCAGACTGCCTAGGCTTGACATGAGCTGACTGTGTGACCCTGGACTACATGGTCAGTGTGGACAGAGTATTGGAGATGGAGCAGTGGAGGGGTAGGAAGGAATGTTCTATCCTGGCTGGAGTCTAGCCTTAGATCAATGCAGGTGAGGCTGGTGGGCAATTTCCTTACCTGTTAAAAATTACAGGATTGGAGTGAGTGCAGATCTCAAGAGCAGCACAGTCCAATAGAAATATTTTACAGGCCACAAGTGTAACCTTAAATTTTCTTGTAGCCATATTAAAAATGAGAAAGAGAGAGAAGAAGAAGAAATAGCTGAGATTAATTTCAATAATATATTTTATGTAACTCAATATATCAAAAGCATTATATATTCAATATGTAATCAACATAAAGGATTATTAGTGTAATATTTTACGTTCTTCCTTTTCTACTGAGTCTTCAAAATCGGGTGTGCATTTTACATCTTACAGCACATCTCAGTTTGGACTGGCTACATTTCAAGTATCATTAGTCACATGTGGCCAGAGGCCACTGTACTGGGCAGCACAACTGCAGGGCTTCTCAGGTCTTGTATTTAGATTGTGGGATTTTAAGGTGGACTGTGCTTTTATTGCAGCAAGAGGGATAGAGGTCAAATACAGGAGAGATTCGTGTGTGTGGAGGGGTGCAGATTGGGGCACTGAGGGAGGCTGTGGAATCACTAAGCCACTGGATTCCGACAGAGCTCGGTTCAAATCCTCATTCTGCCACTTACTGGCTGAGAGTCCTTGGGCAAAAGCCACTTTATCCTTCCAAGCCTGAATTTCCTCATGTGTAAGTTAGTCATGACCTTAGGGGAGTCATGCAGATTAAATAAGATAATATATTTAAAGCACTTAGCTCAGTACATGGCATAGTTTACATACTTAATTATGACAGATATTATTATTCCATTGTGGCAAAATTAAAACCAAAATCACATGCATTGCAGAAAAATGGGTTTTTTTCCCCTTTTTCTCTCTGTAGGACAAGAGTTGTCTAAAGGTTCTAGCCTTTAGAAAAGAATGGAAAATTTGTGGTACTAGACCCTTATTCCCCATCATATGTTGTGACAGACATCACTAAATCAATCATAGCTTCTGTCAGCATCTGAGTCCTGATTAAACCTCAGGAGCCTTCTCAACACAGCCAGTTGCTACCCATCAATCTCGACCGGCAAGCAGATGAAATGTATGTGCCATCCCTGCCTTAGCTCATTAGCATTGTGTGACAGAAGGCAGATGTCAGAGCCCCAGGAGGCATTACTAAAAAATGACCAAAAACAGGGGAGAGAGAGAAAGAATGAGAGCACGAGAAAAGGCTAGCAGGGACTTAAAGTGACCGGTCAGAGATGGGACTTTTTCCTGTCTGAGTGTTTCTTCCGTCTTGGAGTCAGGGTATCTGAGCCTAAACATGGTTCCTCTCTGAATCCTGCGCTGGCTGGAGCCTTGGGTACCAGAAGTCTCTCTGGAGCGCCTTCCAGGGCCATGCCTCTGAGCTGGGGTCGAACCCTGGCTATTTCATCCAGGGAGGCGAGTTCAGTTAGAATTCCAAGGGCCCAATTTATCTTGTGCTGAGCTGCCAGCTGGTAATGAATGGCCGGCAGTTTCACCAACAGCCCTGCTTCCCGATCATCACTCTTGCTCAGCCCCTCGGGCACCTAGGGTCTCACACGGGAGTGTGCTAGATCCAGCCCATCCATCCCCCCGCAGATGGAGGGAACATCTTCCTGCACCAGCCCCGGGGCTTCTCTCACAAAGATGAGAGATTGAGAGCCAAGTTGACACTCCTTCCCCCAGGAGACGATGCAGCAGGACCAAGAGGAGGTTTAAGACAAGTGCAAAGAAAACAGGTCCATCCATCTTTCCTTCCTTTCTTTATTCACTCAACAAATATTTGCAGGGGCCCAGAGCAGTTTCTTAGGACCTGGAGAGGAGGTTGTAAAGATGGATCGGGCCTGGTTTCTGCCCTCAGAGTGTACAGGACACAGGGGAGGCTATGGCAAGTCTGTCAATAACTCGATAAATGTAATGACAGCTAAGGGAGGTCACATCACGTCACCCTCTGCTGGAAATCCTACAAAGCCTTCTTGAGGCCTTTGAATAAAATTCTATCTTCTGACCTTGGCTTATAAGGCCTGATATATTGGGCCCTGCCTACCTCTTGGACCTCACCGTGACCTGCTGCCCTGTGCCTGTTGCCTACTCTGTTCCAGCTACAGTGGCCAAAAGGTCCCCAGTCCCTCCACAGTTCCTGCTTCAGGGCCTTTGCACAGCCATTCCTCCTGCCTGCAGTGCCTGCCCCTGACCTCCTCTTTGTTGGCTTCTTCTTTCCATTCAAGTCTCAGCCCTATGGCCTCTTCCCAGAGCAGCCCTCTCTGACCCCCATTGACAGTTGCATATAGGCAAGTGATGCCAAACTAGTCTCTCTGTTTCCAGAGTCCACGTTTTGCTTGTTCTTGGTAGTGTTTCTTTTATTCACTATTTGGAACCTGGCTTGCTGACTTTGCTACTTGCTAGCTGTGTGACCTTAAGCAAGTCACTACAGCTCTCTGAGCTGCAGTTTCGTCATCTGCAAAATGGGGCTAATAATACTGCCTAACTTAGAGACTTACTATAAGGATGAAATGAGATAGTACAGGCAAAGAGCACAATGCTCGGCACATGGAAAGAACTCAGTAAATATTAGCTACTCTTATTAGTCTGTCTGTGGAGCTAACGGAATGAATATGACTCTTATTCACAGAGTGGGGAGTGCTCAATTGGCCTGTCTTGTTAGTCTCTTTGTCATCTAATCTGAGGATTCCCTCCAGCCTCCTGCTGGCTGCAAAAATCCAACAGGAATCTGCTTCTGCAGGGGCTGGCTTCCCATCTGGCTGTAATCACCCACCTGCCACCCAAAGCATGAGCACCTCACGAATTAGGGAAATCAGAGGCAGCCACTTCAGACAGTGCGCAGGCAGCAGGATGCCAAGTGGTGGCAGAACCACTTGCTGAAGCTGAAATTAACAAGCTTCTTGGGTTGAATGTTTTAATTAAAAAAATGCTAGAGAATTATTTCCTTAATTCAGAGACTTCTTAGTAATCACTTTCCCCTGCTTTGCCCTGAGACTATCTACAGCTCATTTAATGGATGGTCTCAGCAGCCTGAGTTGCATAGGACCAGTAGCTGGAATTTCAGGTTGTCAGATGGGGTGGGTGCTCTTCAAGGCTCCATTCTGGGGTCCCAGGCCTCTTCATGCTGCGTGTTTCCTTTGGTCCACTGAATTAGGTGAATGGCTTAGTTGACTCCGGCTGCCATTACAGAATACCCTAGACTGGTGGCTGAAACCACAGAAATTTGTTTTCTCACAGTTCTGGAGGCTGCAAGTCCAAGATCAAAGTGCTGGTAAGTCTGCTCTTTTCTGAGGTCTCCCCCCTTGGCTTGCAGATGGACATCTTCTGGCGGGGGCCTTACATGGTCATGCCTTGGTCTGTGTTGTCTGTGTCCTATCCTGTTCTTATAAGGACACCAGTCATATTGGATTAGGGCCCACCCTAGTGACCTCATTTTTGCCTTAATCACCTCTTTAAAGGCCTTATCTCCAGAAATTCTCTGGCGGTCCAGTGGTTAGGACTCCATGCTTTCACTGCCGAGGGAGTGGGTTCAATTCCTGGTTGGGAAACTAAGATCCCACAAGGCACACAGTGTGGCCAAAAAAAAAAAAAAGACCTTACCTCCAAATGCAGTCACATTCAGAGGTACCTGGGGGTCAGGATGTCAACATAGGAATTTGAGGGGGACACAATTCAGCCCATAACAGTGGTCTTTCTTTTTGCTTCCACAGCGCCCCCCCCCGCCCCGCCCCACCCCACCCCGGCCATACCTTCTTCTAGCTCAGAAATGTTCACACTCTACTGTGATGGCCTGGATAGTTCTCTTTCTCTCTAAATTGTACATTTGTGAGGGCAGGATCCCATTTTTTTCCCCCACTGGGGTATCCCCACAATACTTAGGACACTGCCTGTACACAGTAAATACTCAACAAATATTTATAAAGCCCGTGAATGTATTTGCCATCTTGGCCAGCCTTAGAATTAAGTGAGGGGGAAAAAGAAGGAAGACCCACCCATATACTCAGTTTGAGGCTGACCTGTGGCTGGGTCTGGTGGGATGCTGCTGCATGGCTATGCCACCACACCCAGTTTCTCCTTTGAGGCATCACCTGTAGGTTTTTTTCTCTTCTTCAGCTGGTCATCCCACCCTCCTCATTCTACCGTCTCATCAGCTAGACCAGTGTGGTGAATATATCCAACAATACCCACCAACTCTGCTGCAGGTGGCCAACCCAGCTTTCTCCAACTGTAAACATCCTAGACAGATCAATAAAGGTCCCTTTCTTAGTGGCTGGGAAAAAAAAAAAAAAAAAGGGAGCAGTTGATCTTGTCTGGGGTGAGTCGTCCTGCTTTAAAGGTTAGGGTGGAAGTGAAGACATCTATATTGTTTCATGTCCAACATTGGCAAATCAAGTGATATCTTCTTAATGACTTTGCGTGAACATTTCAGATATGACTACTTTTTTTCCCTCATTGATCTTCTTGCCAGCTGCTGTCACCCTTTAATTGTAAGTCTCCTGCCCCTCCCTGCTCCTCGTCTCTCTGACAAATAGATAATAATGATCTGTAAACAAACATGTACATACACCAGGGGAGCAACTCTTGAAAAGAACTCAGCATGGCAGGCAGAGCAGAAAAGCGTTGAAGCCACTCAGACCCCAGATAGAATCATGGCTCTGCACTTTCTACAGCAGTGCCATCCAATAGAGCATTTGGTGGGGATGGGAATGTTCCGTATCTGTGCTGTCCAGTATGGTAGCCACTAGCCACATGCGGCGAATGAGCACTTGAAATGTGGTTAGTGCTACTGAGGAACTGGATTTTTAATTTATTTTAATTTATTTAAATCTAAATAGTGACAGGTAGCAAGTAGTAGCAAGTGTCACAATCAGTGCAGTTTTAGAGGCCAGTCATGTCACCTCTCTGAGCCTCTGCTTACTCCCCTATAAAATGGAAATAATCATCTCTACTTCATGAGTACAACACTAGCTGCTTTAACTAGCAGGCTCCATGGCACAGTGGCTCCAAAACATCAGACATTTACTTCTTGCCTGTGTAATAGTCTAGGGCATGTCTTTTCCAAGGGACATTCAGGAATTCAGGACGATGGGCTCTGTGACCTCCCACACATAGTCACTCCAGTTATCCCAGCACAGTCAGCAAAAGGGGGAAAATAGCAGAATTTTAAGGCTAAGGATTTTATCTTAAGCAATTAAATCAGGAGTTGTAACATCATTTCCACTCTCCTGACTTTTAGTAAAAACTCACTCGCATTGCCAAGCATAACTGCAAGAGGAGCTGAGAAATTTAGTCTCTAGCTAGGCAGCTATGTCCCAACTAAAACTCTCTTGCTATGGGATAAGGAAAGAACACATTTTGGAGGACAGATAACTGCATCCATCGTGCCCACTTTGCAGGGATGTTGTAAGGGTTAAATGATATTAGGTACGTAACACAGTACTTGTGTATCAGTCAGCTTTTGCTGTGAAAGGAAACAACCTTTACACTTAGTGTCTTAGGACAACACGTAGATCCTAGAACCACCAGTTTAGCTCACAGTTTGGGCTGGGTTCACTTGAGTGTTTCTAGTCTCAGCTGATCTCAGCTTATTCATGCCATTTCAGTCCATTGCTGGGTGGTTTGGATTGATCTAGGATGGTCCCAGCTGGACTATCTTGTCTCTGCTTTACTTAAATTCTTATCCTGCAGTTGGTTAATGACAGGGTTCCAAGATAGTGAAGGAACATGCCCAAGGCCTTTTGGGGCTTAGGATTGGAGCTGGCACCCAGTCATTTCTGCCACGTCTTGTTGACCAAGATGTGTTGACAAGTCACAGGGCCAATCAAAATTCAGGGACAGGAAAATACACTCTGTCTCTTGATTGGAGGAGATGTCAAGTCGTATTGCCAAGGGTTATAGATACAGGGAGGGAAATAATTAGAGCCATTTTGGGGGCAAACAGTCTACCATAATTCGGCACACAGTCCATTCAACACATGATGATATAATATAATAATAGTATTAACCCATGAAGGCAAATGTATTTTTCTATATTCGCCATTCATTTATTCATTAAAGAAATTATTGAGTTTTTACTATGGGTCCAGCTCTGTGCTAAAGATAGTAGCTGGCTTTGGTGTGTTGGGCATTGAACTGCTACCGAGAAGTCAAGTTAATTTTTTTTTTAACATCTTTATTGGAGTATGATTGCTTTACAGTGTTGTGTTAGTTTCTGCTGTATAACAAAGTGAGTCAACTATATGCATACATATATCCCCATGTCCCCTCCCTCTTGCGTCTCCCTCCCACCCTCCCTATCCCACCCCTCTAGGTGGTCGCAAAGCACCGAGCTGATCTCCCTGTGCCATGCAGCTGCTTCCCACTAGCTATCTGTTTTACATTTGGTAGTGTATATATGTCAATGCTACTCTCTTACTTCGTCCCCGCTTCCCCTTCCCCCTCAAGTCCATTCTCTTAATTTTTGTATCATAAAAAGAGAACAAATAAACTTCAGAATAGATGCTGGTTCTCCACCTCTCAGCCCTTGACTGGTGCCCAGCATTCTCTTGTCATTTCCCCGGTACCTCTGATGAAAAGGTGCCTTGTTAACTGTGACCCCCGCTGTTTTGACTATGGTGTGGTCATCTCTCTGAGCCTGGTGAATTATCAATGAGGTTTGTAACCGCTTGTGGTTTTGTCTGCCGGAGGGAAGCACTTTGAGATGAACCTGGATGGATCCAGCAGGAACTGACAGAAGCCTTTGGAAAGACAGAATAAACAGCCCACTGATTCAGAGGGCTATAAAAGGAATCCTTCTTGCTTCTGCGTAAAATGACTTGTCTTGCCTGCAAGATGAGTCAGAAGCATAAAGGGTGATGAATGAGAGTGATTTCCAAAGCACTGGGAAATATCGTGGGCCCCACAGCGAAGTCACATCTGGTGACTGCAAGATACATCTTGCGCCCAATGATATCCATCTCTGTCTCTCCCCAGGTACATGTAGCCTTGCTCCCACTATCTTGCTATCAAAACCAGCATTCCTTTGCAGCTGAAAACCTTGTTGGGGACATGCTCTCTGAACCTGACAACTCCCAAACAAAAATAAAATGCAAATGGAAGACTGAAATGCCCAAGGTAGGGGATCCTAGAAAGATAAGCACTGCCGGCTCTTGTCTTCTCCCGCCTTGCCTCTCTCTTGCTTTGAGCGTCAGTGACTTACAAAAGAAGCAGACGGGGACCATTTGCACCAGAAAAAAAACCTCCTTGGGAAGTTTGCTCCCCCCAACATTTTGTTATGAAAAGTTTCAAACATATAGCAAAGCTGAAAGAATTTTATTTATTTATTTATTTGCTTGCTTGCTTGCTTGATCACTTATCTGTCAATCAACCAGCCTTCTTATTTTTCTGATACTTTTCAAACTAAATTGTGGTCATCGGCATACTTTGGCAGGGGATTTTTAAGACCACGGATGTCAGGAACCCACAACCAGGTCCTTGAATCACTATCCAGGAGATCTGCATTTTAAATAATTTTAACCCCATTTTGCTAGAGAGAAAACTGAAGCTCAGAGCTGAGTGACAGGACCTGTCCAAGACCACATAGCAAGTCAGTGCTGAAGCTGAGATTTAAACTCACTCAGGGCCTTTTATACTCTGAGCCTGTGCTCTGCACTTTCTGGTACAGAGGCTGCCTGTAAGGTCTGCTCTTTCTTATGATCCAGAACTGCCTGTGTAGGTGTAGGAGGAGCTCAGTGACTGTGTCTCTGACTTTTCCTTAACACTTCTGTTTAGAGGGTGGGACTTCAGCCAGACCAAGACATAGAGCGTATGATCAGGACAAGGGTTCCAGCTTTACTAGTAGCCACCGAACCACAAGTTATTGAACCTCTTGAAATCTGTAAAATGGGCATAACAGTTAATAAGTGTACTCTTATCAATCTTAGTCTGTAAACTCAGGCGAGCCTAAAAATGTAACTTAATTTTTTTCCTCTAATAAACTCAGTTTTATTTTGAGCCCCTGTTTTACATCAGCTTCTTCAGAAACGGACCCTAAGATGAGGATGTATGTAAAAGTGACGTACAAGGAAGTGGTCTCAGGAAAATCTGATCAAGGAGTAGGCTAGTTAGACTCTCAAGGGAAAGGGTCAAGCCAGGTCCCATGGAGGGTAACCTTCACTGAGTACCACAGGGCCTTGGGGACAGTGATGGCCACACATCAGAATGTTCCAGATTGGGGGCATGCGAGCTGAAAGATTTGTATCTCCTTTTCCCTGTACTCATCAGCACTAGTTAAGGGCTGTACTGGGGAATATGAGCACCTGGGCATTTTGGGCTCTCTAGGTGGGCAGAGCCAAGGGAGCTCTGGAAGCCTGGGAGCAGCCCTGACACAGAGATGTAGGTGCTGGCCATAGGGTATCAAAGCACATGGGGAGACCGTGTGCATGAACATGGCAAAGGGTCCGAGGGATGTAGGTGGGGTCCTAATAGCGTCAGCTACAGACCCCATTCTGCATCAGAGCAGAAATCTAGACTAGGTCTAATTGGGATTTCCCTGGGGGACATTCATAGTAACAAAGTGTGGCAGTGAGATGGGGATCAGATCCTTCTGTTCTAGTCTATTCCCTCTGGCCTGTGTGCTCTTCATGCCTCTGCCCATCTAGGTCACTGCTGAATGAGTCTGAATTTCTGACCAAAAGGTCCTTTCAGGTCCTCAGCTTAGTCTGTAGGAGCCCTTCTGTGGCTTTCATACCACTCTGGGATTCAGGAGACTCAGTCTCCAGGACCCACTTCAGCACCTGGATTACTCTTCTGCTTCCACGCTGCACTTTGGCACAGGAGTCTGAGAAGGATGAGTCTCAGGTTCACAGGTCAGACGTACCCCATGCTGGGCACTGAGAGCTGTGAGGTCTTACCTTTTCCCCTCCTCAGGTTACACCCAAGGGAAGGGCTAGGGCAGGTGCCTGCTGCTCTCAGATGCCCCAATCTACCCGGCATCCTTCATTGCTCCCCAAATTAACCTGGGAGTCAGGTGGGTGAGAAACAGAGTTCTTTCTGAGTCCTGATAATATCTGAGCATTTTGGTTCTTATTCTCTAATTCCTCGATTCCAGGGCAGCTTTTCTAAGAATAGGATATCTTGTTCTTACTAAACATTCTCCCAAATATTTTATCGGCTGCCCGAGTGCTTCTTACACTTTACATCAAAATCAGCTGGGGAACTTACTAAAACTGCAGCTTTGCTCAGGTCAAATCCCCAGAGATTCTGATTCAGGAGAAAGACTTCAAAACTCACAAGCCAGGAATCTGATTGCTTTATTATGTCTACTCTTCTGTGTCAATTCTTTCTCAGGCAGAGATGCCCTGACAGCCACTTGCTGCCTGTATGGGGGAAAAGGATGAGCTGTAAGGAAATGCAGTGTGGAAAACAACTCCAGTCACTACTCCAGAACCTTATGCTACTGCACAAGGCTTTATTCTAACTTGTGAAGCCCTTTTAAAAATTATCATAAACTCTTTGTTTCATCTCCATGTGCCTCCTTACTTCCAGCTACGTGTCCTCATTATACAGACACCCCCTCGTGATCTTCGTATTTTGATGTGGCTTTTTCTTTCCCTTCTGCAGCAGCTTCTTTGCCAAATCCTCCCCACTGGATGTTTTTTCTTTATGATAGTTATGGGGTTAGACAAAAATCTACTTGGCTGTGGGTTCTTCCTAAAATTCATACTGAACGCTTGTGTAAAAGAGACCACTTGTTTTGGGGGAAGGAGTCAGCTGAACACTGTGGTCAAGAATGTAGAGATTCTGGGGCTGATATTCTGTCTCCGCCTCTTTGTACCTGTATGATTTCCTTTCACTGAATGCTGGTTTCTCCAACTGGAAAATGAAGGTAATAATATGATCTACTACAGAGGGGGCCTGTGAGGACTTAAATGAGCAAGTGTATGGGAAGTGCTTAGCACAGGGAATGCATGGCTGTCACACGTATCCGTAACAGTGGGTGTTTAAAGTTGGGTCTTAGCCTGAGGTTTCTTCTGGAAGTTTTTCAAGTAATCACCAGCATTCCATGTAGCAGGGGGGGTACCCTTCATTCCCATTTGGCTGCGGATGGGAAAGGAGAGATGGACTGGGTTTGAGAAGCAGTGGGGGCTGGAAAACATTGGTCAAGGCCAGGGAGCCAGTGAGAGGGAGGATTCTAAGCTCTTCTAGAGAATGTCCACTTTACATGAGACCAGAACACATTCAGTCCATAGGACATCCCAACAACTATGAGCTAGGTACCATTTTGATGCCCGTCTAAGAGATGAGAAAGCCCAGCTTTAGGGACGGTAACTAACTCACCCAAATTCACATCGCCATTTGGTGAGTGGCAGCATTCGAACTGAGGCCTGGCTTCAGATCCTGCATCCTCTTCACAACTTTATTTAATGCTTTCCACTGAGAGATGAGCCCCTCTCCTTCCTCCAAACAACCCACTTTAAAGCAGCTGGTCTTAGTTTTTTTTTGAGAATCCAGTGAAACTCATGGACCTTCTCATCTGAACGCACACAAAATGTCATAACTACTGAAGCTGTGTCAGTTAGGAATGCCCAGGTATGAATGTCAGTGTCATTCATATGAATATTCAATGTCAGTTTCTTCTCAGATGTTTCTCTTGGGGTATCACCCTCACTTTACAGTCCCTGGAGGTAGATAGGGCAGGGAATCAAAAATTGACCAAATACACGGTAAACATCACAACAGGATCACCCATCTATTCACTGGAATTATGTTGTCATGACCTTGGCCAAGCAATTTTACCTCTCTGAGCCTCAGTTTCCTCCTCTGTAAAATAAGATGGTAATAGCACCTACTTCTAGGGTTTTGCAGAGCTTTAATGAGATATGGTATGCTCTCTTACAACAGAGCCTGGTGCATTGTAAGTTTTCTAATAAGTATTTGCTATGTTGTTATTATTATTGTTAGTTCAGAAACAATATTCCTTATTGCTTTCCCCCTACTTTTATTCATCAAATTTTTTGAGTATGTATCTCACCTCTTTAACAAGGCAGTGAGCTCTTGGAGGCAGCCAGACTGCTTGGGATTAGATCCCAAATTTATCCCTCCTCAGCTCTGTGACCTTGGGAAAGTCCCTTCACCTCCCTGAGCCTCCGTTTCCTCTCCTGAAGTAATGGGAATAATAATAGAACCAACCCTGCAGTATTGTTTGTATATGTGCAACTTGCTGGAACATAATAAGGGCTAAATAAATGTTAGCTAGCTTTGTTGTTACAGGTACAGGCATTATTATTAGTAATGCTATCCCACTGAAAGCTGAGCTCACAGATTTTGTTCAGTAAATGCTGGTTGGTTGACAGGTGACCCTCTTCCATGTCAGACAACCAATGACACTCCAATCAGAGGGTTTCCTCTTACTAGGAAGGAGCATGAGCCCCGCCGCAATACGTAAAGCAGCAGCTCCAACATCCACTCAGGCTGATCTAGGAACAAGAACACGGGGTGGAAACAGACACTGAAATACGATGCTCCCGGCCCAATAAAATTGTCAGATGGGTCTACCCTGACCAAGTGCCTGATTAAGCGAATCTAAGTGTAGCTGTAGTTTACTCCACGGCACCATTGATGAGCAGGGAATCGATGGATAGTCTGAGCTGCAAGCAGAGGCGGTGCAGGGAGGTGAGGGCATTCAGGCAGGCCTCCACTGGCAGAAAAAATCAATTATGTCTCCAGGACTGCCTGGCAAGAGGGCCATAAATCATGATGGTAATCGATGGCTTGGGGTGGACAACCCTGAGGCAGATGTGAGGGCCCCAGAGGAGGTGGAAGGACCTAGGTCCCAGGGGGGCTATATCGGATAGGCCAAACAGCCCCAAACCTGGCTCCGCCGTTTCTAACTGTGTGACCTTGGGCAAGTCACTTAACCTTGCAGGAACCATTTACGCATCTACAGAAATGGGACTATTAATACTTCACAGGGCTAGAGATGCAGACTGACTCCTCCCGTACACGATGGCAGCTGCATGTCGCTACTGAGCACTTGAAATGCAGCAGATCCAAAATGAGATGTGTCATAAGTATGAAAGGTCACATTAGAATTCAAAGACTTAGTATGATAAAAGGAATGGGAAGTTATCTCATTAATGCTTTTTTGTATCGATTGCATGTTGAAATAATAACATTTTGGATATATTGGGTTAAATAATATATATCATTAAATGTAATTTCACCTGCTTATTTTTATTTTTTTTAAATGTGGCTATTAGATAAAATGTAAAATATCTCCTTAGTTTTTTACACTGAACACATGTTGGAATGGTAATATTTGGAGTATACTGGGATAGATGAACTAACACACTAAAATTAATTTCACTTGCTTCTTTTTACTTCTTTTAAAAATGTGGCTACAAGAAGTCTGAAATTACATATGGGACTCTCACTATATTTCTATTGGAATGACACTGGTCCAGTCTCTTCTAAGTTTTTGCTTCATGAAATTTGATGGATTGCTGTGCTGTCCTGGACAAATCACTTCTTCCTCCCTGAGTCTCAGTTTCCTCACCTGGCAGAAGGAAAGGATAATCACAGTTAATATTTATTGAACCTTCACCACGTACCAGGTACAGGCAGACCTCCTTTTATGGCGCTTCACCTTATTACACTTTGCCGATACTGCGTTTTTTAAAAATTGAAGCTTTGTGGCAACCCAGTGTTGAGCAAGTCTATTGGCACCATTTTTCCAATAGCACCTGCTCACTTAGTGTCTCTGTGTCATGTAGGGAAGGGGAATAAAAGAGTATGGCTCCCGTTTAATTAAGCACATACTCCTGTGCCAGGTCCCAAGTGAACACTGAACCTACATTACCTCATTCAGTCTTCACGAGGACCTAGGAGGTAGGGTACCAAAACAAGTTTCTGTTCCCAGATGTGGAAACTGAGGATGGGAGGAGCCAGGTGTATCTGGGTCCCCGCACCCCATGACCTCACCTGTTCCCTGGCTGCAGATAGAACAGTGCTCTTTCTGTCCCTCAGTTCAAGCCCCCACCTCCACCCCGATGTGGGCTGCCCTGCATTCATTAAAGCCACTTTTGGATCATTTTTGCCCTCCAGTCAGCTTGGTAATAGCGAGAGCCTAGAGTTCTGCTCTTCACGCTCCAAACTGAATTACATCCATCAGCCTGGTGCCAGCACTGCTGTTCCCGGGGCCTTCCCAGCTTTAATTAGAATATTTTTATTTTCCCTAGGAAAAGGAGGACAGCCGATCTCAACTTCAGTAACCTTGCCAGGGGCAAGAGCCTGGAACTGCGGGGCTCATTGGCCATCAGATGGAGCAGCCAGTAGGAGAGGGGGTGGAGGGCTGTGACGCTGGGTTTGCACAGGGGGTCCCTCTGCCTTCTTTCTCCCACCCTCAGCAAGCTGGTGTGTTGCTAAAACTGGCAAAGAGGGAACCCAGCAGGAAATGTCTTTGAAGAGGACACATGCATGCATGCACGCTCACACACACACACACACACACACACACACACACACACACACACACACAGAGCCATGAGGGACAAGGGAGTCATTTCATTAGCACATGGGCTCAAGCTGAAGTACAGCAACATCAGAAGAACAGAAGTACCCGGTGGTGAGCCTGAGAGGCGAGCGCCATGGTTCACCCCACACTGAAGCAAAGTGGTGATAGGGCAGCTCCGCCCCAGGGAAATTTAATGCAGGCTTCATATGGAATTCTTAAATTTTCTAGTAGCCATTTAAAAAAAAAAGTAAAAGGAAACCGGTGAAATTAATTTTAATAATCTCTTTTAGTTAACCCTGTACATCCAGATATTATCATGTCAACATGTATTCAATATGAAAAATTATTATGAGATGTTTCAAACGAAGTCTTCAAAATCTGGCTGCATTTTACACTCACAGCGGGCTTCCCTGGTGGCGCAGTGGTTAAGAATCCACCTGCCAATGCAGGTGACACGGGTTCCAGCCCTGGTCTGGGAAGATGCCACATGCCGTGGAGCAACTAAGCCCGTGCACCACAACTACTGAGCCTGTGCTCTAGAGCCC
>NW_006773295.1:2652326-2663066 GCF_000442215.2 Lipotes vexillifer | reverse complement strand
CACACACACACACACACACACACACACACACACACACACACACACACAGAGCCATGAGGGACAAGGGAGTCATTTCATTAGCACATGGGCTCAAGCTGAAGTACAGCAACATCAGAAGAACAGAAGTACCCGGTGGTGAGCCTGAGAGGCGAGCGCCATGGTTCACCCCACACTGAAGCAAAGTGGTGATAGGGCAGCTCCGCCCCAGGGAAATTTAATGCAGGCTTCATATGGAATTCTTAAATTTTCTAGTAGCCATTTAAAAAAAAAAGTAAAAGGAAACCGGTGAAATTAATTTTAATAATCTCTTTTAGTTAACCCTGTACATCCAGATATTATCATGTCAACATGTATTCAATATGAAAAATTATTATGAGATGTTTCAAACGAAGTCTTCAAAATCTGGCTGCATTTTACACTCACAGCGGGCTTCCCTGGTGGCGCAGTGGTTAAGAATCCACCTGCCAATGCAGGTGACACGGGTTCCAGCCCTGGTCTGGGAAGATGCCACATGCCGTGGAGCAACTAAGCCCGTGCACCACAACTACTGAGCCTGTGCTCTAGAGCCCGCGAGCCACAACTACTGAGCCCACGTGCCACAGCTACTGAAGCCCACGCGCCTAGAGCCCGTGCTCCGCAACAAGAGAAGCCACCGCAATGAGAAGCCCGCGCACCGCAACGAAGAGTAACCCCCGCTCGCCACAGCTAGAGAAAGCCCGCGCGCAGCAACGAAGACCCGACGCAGCCAAAAATAAGTAAATAGAATAAACTACACTCACAGCACATCTCAGTTGGGACTCGATCGCTTTGGTGCTCGCTTGCCGTGTATGGCTGTCATCAACTGGGCAGGAGCCTTGTGCTGCTTTGTTAGTGGCATTATCTTGGACAAGTTGTGAATCTCTCTTTCCTCACTTCCTTCGTCTGTGGGCTGTGTGATGATAATGGCTTCTAACTCACAGGCTGCTATGAGCATTAAATGAGGTAATTCACGCACTGTGCGCCTACACATTGTAGGTCCTGGCATGTTAGCTATTCAATGACTGTTGCCATAGAATAATGATAGCTAATATGTAGGATGGTGTCATACAAACAGGGCCTTCTGCTCATTGCTTTACACTCTTCATCCACTATAAGCCCCATCACCATACTTTGAGGTAGGAATTATTAACATCTGTGTGTTACACACACAGAAACTGAAGGTCAGAGAGGGGCTGAGTAACTCCCTCTGCTCGCAGGATGAAACCTTAAAATAGCTGGTTAGGGTGTTTGTAATCTGTCCCTCTCCACCTCCATAGCTGGCAGCAGAGTGACTCTGAGCAGCTGACCTGGATTCAAATCTTGTCGCTGCCACTTACCAGCTTTGTGACCCTAGACAGGTTACTTCCCCCCTCTGAGCCTCAATTTCATCATCTGTGAAAGGGGGGCAATTTAATCCCTAAGGTTCTTATGAAGATTTAATGAGTTAATATATGAAGAGTGCTTGGCACAGAGTAAGTAGCGCATAAGTGTAGGCACTTTTATTCTTTTTATTAACAGCATTTTTCATCTCTGCCTATTCCCACTCTAAGCTCCAGGAGGGCTGTATTACTGCGGTCCCTTCCCCGGATGGACCACATTCTCTCTTTCTACACCATGGGTCTTTACCCAACTTGTTCCTTCTACCTGCATCACATTCCTTCCTTCCCTTATTCCTTTCTAGCTTTGCTGCCTCTTCCTCTAGGAAATCTGGACTTAGTTCCCTCCAGGGGTGTCCACTGTCCCTCCTTCTACCTCCCCACATGACCCTGGGATGCCTGCTTATCCTCTGTCCTGGGGCAGAGGCTTCATCGGGACAGGACCATGGCTGTCATGTGCATCTTCAGCCCCCAACACAGGGCCTGGCTCAGAGAGAACGCTTGGAAATATGTATGACCTACACAGAGATCCCCCCAATCCTTGCAAAAAACGTGGGAGCTTCACTGCTTGGTTTAGGTTGGCTGTTGGTTCATGGCACAACTCTGTCATTTCTAGCTGTGTAGAAGGCTGAGTCCCTTCACCTCTTTGTATATCCGCCCCCCTTCGCTCCCACACTGTACTCAATCAAGGCATAATTTACATACAGTGAAAGGTACAAATCTTAAGTCTGCAGCCTCATTAATTTTGCCAAATCCACCTTCTTGTATCACTCAGATCAACTTATATAAAATAACTCCAGAAGCTTCCCTGTGCCCCTTCCTACTCAGTACCCTTTCTCCCAGAGGTGAGCATTATGCTGGTTTCTATCACCATAGTGTAATTTTGCCGGTTGAACTTCAGATCCATGAAATCCTATAGTGTATGTTCTTTCGTGACCAGCTTCTTTCACTCAGCATAATTTCTGAGATTCGTGCATGCTGTCACGTACATCAGTGGTCCCTTTCTTTTTATTGCTGAGTGGTATTCCATTGTATGGATCCATAATTATTATTTTTTAATCCATTCTCTTGTTTGTGGACATCTAGGTTGTTTCCTGTAGAGGTCTCTCTGTTTTCATTTCTCTTAGGCATTTAGATACATCAGAGCAGCATTGCTGAGTCCTATGGTAACAGTATGTATTACTTTATTAGAAACTAACAGATTTCCAAAGTGGTTGTACCATTTTACTTTAAGTCATTAAGGCTCCATTTTCTCTGCTGTAAACTGGGGATAATGCACATCCCTCTGTCATGGAGGCTTTGTAACGAGGAAGTCAGATATTTGCAGCTGAGCGGCTTAGCTCTGATCGTCGCTGTTCGCATCTCCTCTCCTGTGGGGTGATGTGCACCACTGATTGGTGTGGACGGAGAAAGGGAGGCAAGGACTCAGCTCCACAGCCAGGCTGCCATGGGGCCAGGCTGTTGGCCCTGAACAAGAGCTGGGACACCTTGGAGGTGTCTCTCCTCTCCAGCTCCTCAGTGGGATTTCATGGTCTCCCCACCCTGTGAGGCAATTCAGATAATCACGATTATCTGCACCTCAGAGACAGAGAGGGCAGAAGACTGTCAGCCCCCGGAAAACACTCCTGCCCCCACCTTGAAGAGGGACCTCCAGGTGTGGTGCCCTGGCCGCCATGAATCCCCCTGTTTTAACTGACCGGGAAGGGACATTCTAAACAAAATTCACAGCCTGTTCCCTGAGTCCTGCAGATGTGGCGTTCTTTTGGCTGCTTTGATTAAGGCTCTTCACAGCCATCATTAAAAACAACTTTTTCCTGGGGATTTGGATTCAGTTGTCAAAATGGTTCTGGTTTGAAACTCTGCATATAAAATCTAAGCCCTGAAGCCGGTGATTTTGGAGGTGTGTCTCTGTGGGTTTCTCCTGTTGGTGGAATTTCCCATCTTTATCTTTTTATATAGATTTCAAAAGGCCCAGTGGCTCAGCATCAGACAGACCTTGGTTCAACCCCTGGCTCTGCCACATACTATCTGGGTGACCTTTGACAAGTCAGTGCCTCTGTCTGAGCCTCAGTTTCCCCACCTGAAAAGCAGAATTATTATTAATTCTGTGGCCAAGACCACAAGTGTTCTCCCTCCACCCAGTAGCCATTCTCCCATTTCCTTCCCTGACTTGTGTTTGGATTCATGGTCACCCAGAGCAAAAAATTCATTTCCCATCACTCCCTGCTGCTAGGGGTAGTCATGTGACTAATTCCGGCTGGGGTGATGTAAGCATAAATGTCACCTGCAGCTTTCTGGAAGGACCCTAAAAGAGACAGGTGATCTTCTTTGTCCCTTCCTCCTTCCTGCTGGCTGGAATGTGGTTGTGATGGAGGAGCTCAAGCAGCTATATTGGGCCATGAGGAGAAAGCCACATGCTCAAGAAGGAAGGAACTCTAGTCATTCACACATGTCCTGAACCAACTCTCTGAACTTGTTTAACATAGGAAAGAAGTAAACTTTCTTAAGCCACTGTTCTTTTGTTTTGTGTCCTTGCAACACATTCGAATCCTAATTGATACTTGCTATTTGTAGGATTAGGTGAACTAATTCCTGTAAAGATGTTAGCAGAGCGCCTGGCTCATAGTAACCACTCGGTATGTTATAGATATTTGTACTATTTTTAAGGCAAAAGCAAAAAACATGAATTGTGGTTGGGCAATCTGGCACATCATCTCTGATTTGATTTAGGTGAAAGGAGAAAATTCTAAATAGAGCTCCCTGAGCTGGTATGTGTGTGTGTGTGGTGTGTGTGTGTGTCCCCAGGGCCAATACTTCTGCCAGAACTACATAGATGTGTGCATGGGGTCTGTTTATTCCCAGGGCTTTGGTCTGGATGGCACTGGCTCATGTCCTCAGATGACTCCTCCTCTTTCTGCATCTGGAATCCCATCTCTTCATTTCTAATCACCCTGTCTGGGGCCGCGGCCTGGAAACTGTGGGCTGTGTTATAATTCCGTGTCTTTCCCCCAGTGCATGGAGTGCCCCACTGACGAAACGGGCCCAAATGATCCTTTACTGCCTTCTTTATCCAGGAATTAAGGCTTCCCTCGGCACAGCTCTGAGGGAGGCCGGGGAAGGACAAGGCATGAGCCTCCCCAACTGTGATGCCTTGAAAGCAGAAATCTGAAAACAAGAGCCCTGCAGGGCCCAGTGCAGTCTGCACTCTGTACCTCGGTCTCCTCACTTCCTGCCAGCTGAGAGGCTTCCCCAGGAAGCCACAATAACAAGATGATTACATGTTGAGCAACTGCTCTGTGCTAGGCTTGGTGCTAAACCCCTCCCATGCATTCTTTCATTTAATCCTGATGCCATGCTGGTATTGTGCCCATTTTACAGGTGTGGAAGCAGAGGCTCAGAAAGGTCAAAGAACTTACCCCGCATCACACGCTAGTCTGAAGTCAAGTTCCACAGGCTGTGCTACAAATCGTGACCCCTCCCACCTGCAGTCCCCTTTTCCCTCTGGAGCCTTCTGCCCTGAACTGTGCTCTGAGTGGGCGCTGAAGACATACTCATGGATACCTGAAAATAGATGCTCAGTGGTTGCCAGGGGAGATGGGAATCTCAGACACGGCTGGCCTCAGAATCCCTATGTTCATTCTCACTTAACATTTTCCTCCCAAATAGAAAATGCTTTATTGTTCCTTTTTGATTATAAAAGCATTTGGGTTCTTCTAAAACATGCAGATGATATAAAGGTATAGCGAAAAGCGTGCATTTCACATTCCGAAGAATCAAGTATGTGATTATGTGAGTGTGATTGAGTCCTCCCATGGGTCAGCCCAGCTGGGTGTGCCGTAGACAAGGCTGACTGGTGCAGACTCATCCCTGCTCCTAGCGACTCCCTGTGAGCACATGGACCCAGATCCTTCCAGACTGTTTTCTGTATAAAGTCACACGACACACATTTTTTTAAAAATGGGGCCCTTTTATAGAATTGTCACAGTTTTTCTCTTACTATCATCTAATGAGCTCTTTCCACTCCCTTCCCAGAAAATAGAGCCTAGCAGAATGGATTTTGTTTTGGGTTGTATTTATTTTTTTGAATCTAGGGTGCCAAGGCTTGAGGTACTCATATTCCTTGGTTTATGGTGCCTTCCCCTTATTGTTTGCGAGCGTCCTATGTGTTATACATTCATTCATTCATCCATCCATCCATCCATCCATCCATCCATTCATTCATTCATTCCCTTGATTCTCATGCCCCACTCTCATTCCCCCCACTCCAGGCAGGCAGTCTAATCTGTTTGGTATCTTTTTATTTGTATTTGTTCCTGGAAAACATGTTTTGTGTGCATATGTTTCTCATTTACCTAAATGGTACTGTGCTGTGGGTTTCATCCTGTTTGTTACTTTCTTCATGACACTGTGATTTGAAGCTCCACCTGGTGTGGGCCCATCATATTTTACTCATCCATTTATTTAGGGACAGATACTAGAGGGCCTCCACCTGCTGCCCCAGCAGACAGCACGGTGGTAAGCATCCTCATGTGTGCCCCTGTAAGGCCCCGAGTAGATTTCTCTGCAGTGGATTGTCAGGTCATGGGTCACATGGACTCAACCTCCAGAATGGCTGCCCCTGGCTGCCCTCCCAATCAGTACCTTCATGTGATGCAAACGTCAGCAAGTATCTTCTGATTGACCCCGCCTGGGTCCTACTACACCAGGACCCTCCGCATTCTCTGCTTAGGATCACTTCTGAAAAGCTAAAGGTTTAATATTTAGGTGTAATCATGTGAAGGTCCTAATAGCTATTTGGCATCTTCTCCCACTTCAGAACTACAGTGCCTCCTTGCCCTCACTTGTACAGTGAGGGGAGTTGATTAGATCATCTAGAAAATCAATAGAGCAGAAAGAGTCAGAAGACCTTGAGTTTGAGTCCTAGCTCTGCCCTTAGCAACTATGTGCCCATGGGCAAGTGGTTTCACATCTCTGAGCCTCAGTTCCCCATCTGTAAAATGGGTACCTATCTCGTAGGGTGCTGTGAGATAATGAGGTAATGCACGAGAACCTCTTCGCACCTTGCCTGGCAATAGCCACCATCCACTCTTACTGTTGTTTATGTGAGTATTGATGATGGTGCCAATAACAACAGCAGCAGCAATAACAGAACTTATCTCCATATTCTAATAATCAGTGAGCCTATGGTAATTGTAGTGGCATGATTGATCGCTCAGTAGATTGCCTTTCATTTCTGCCCCTGCATTTTGCCATACCACCTCAAGGAAGCAGTAATGAGTCATGGGCCTATGGTCTGAGCAATGCACATTCAGAAGATTCATTAAAAAAAAACCAACAACCCTCTGCTGAACCTCTTTTTATGCGTTTCAAACCGTGGATCTTGCTGTTGGATTTCTTTTCTGTGCTCCTCTCCATCCTGGCCCCCTGCCAACTTTTTAAAAGGCTGATGAGTTGAACAACACATTTCCCTCAGCACATGCCAGTCTTCTATCTAGGCTGCCAGGTTTAGCTAGCTTCCCATTTATATTTTAATGCAGGTTCCAGGTTTTCATTGTTTGCTGTGCATCTGGGCCCTCCTCTAATGGGACCGTATATCTCACTTTTATAGGATAGCTGTATGCCTGGCTGCAGATTGGCTTTTCCCGAAATCACTCTCTCACTCTGGTTCTGCTTTTTAGTATATACATGTATTGGTGTAGTCGACAAATATTTATGGAGCATCTACTATGGTTCTGACACTGGCTGGAATAAAACATGTTCTCCTGAAACATTCCATAGGGGGAAGCAGAATTGAACAATTACACAGATAATAAGTTAAATTAAAATATCATAAATTTGTTGTATTATATTGATATTATATTATACAGATGTATACACTGAAAGAAATAAATATGGGAGGAGACACATCAAAACGTGAAGGTTGAATTTCTTGGGATGATGAGTGTATTGGATGGGACTCTTTCAGTTGCAAGAGTCGGAAACTCAATTTAAACTTATTTAAATAGGAAAGGGAATTTGTTGGCTCATGTATTAAGTTGAAGGGTTTGAAATTGTCATTTTTAGGTCAAAAATTGTCAAATATTGGCAATTGTATATGGTTTAATTTAATAACTGAAAAGTCTATTAAAGAATTGGCCTTGGACTTCCCTGGTGGTGCAGTGATTAAGAATCCGCCTGCCAATGCAGGGGACACAGGTTCGAGCCCTGGTCCGGGAAGATCCCACAGGCCGTGGAGCAACTAAGCCTGTGAGCCACAATTACTGAAGGCCGCACACCTAGAGCCCGTGCTCCACAAGAGAAGCCACTGCAATGAGAAGCCTGTACACCGCAACAAATAGTAGCCCCTGCTCGCCACAACTAGAGAAAGCCTGCATGCAGCAATGAAGATCTGTTATTAGATTCAAGTTAATACTTTTGTTTTTAAAACCTGAGCACAAATGAACAGAATGGAAACCTTGAAAATAAAAAGCGTTGGCCTCAGGTGTAGTTGGATCCAGGTGCTCAGTGTCAGAAATCTCTCTCTCCACATACCTCAGCTCTCCTCTCCTCTCCTCTAGGGAGTTGGCTTCATTCTCAGGCAACCTCTCCACAGACTGTAGCGACAGTAGCCACTCTGCTCTCAGCCTGTTTGTAGCTTAGGACCAGGAGAAAAAGGCCTCCTTTTTTTAATGATTTTAGGGAAAGTCCTGGGCAGTGCTAGCTGGGCTTGGTTGTTCTCTTTTCTGTGAACCAGTCACTGTGGCCAGCGCTGGTATGCTCTGATTGTCCTTTTTTTTTTTGTTTTTTGCGGTACGCAGGCCTCTCACTGCCGCGGCCTCTCCCGCCGCGGAGCACAGGCTCCGGACGCGCAGGCCCACGGGCCCAGCCGCTCTGCGGCACGTGGGATCCCCCTGGGCCGGGGCATGAACCCGCGTCCCCTGCATCGGCAGGCGGACTCCCAACCTCTGCGCCACCAGGGAAGCCCTGATTGTCCATTTTTTGGGTCACAGGCTCTTCCCGCTCCACCAGCCAGGGGTAGAGTTAGTCCCTTAATTACTTGGGTGGAGAGTGGGGCATGTGTGATTTCCCAGAACAAAATTTGAAAACTGCTACTAGATGTAATGAGAAGAAATGGCTGCCTCAGGGAGATTTGGGGCAATTTTTTTTTCATTTATTTTTTTGCCTCTCTGCATTTCCTAAATTTCTACAATGAACACGAATTGCTAGCAAAAAAAACATTTTTAAGTTATTAAAAAGAAACCCAAAGGTATTGAGAATGAAATTTGGACACGAACGTGGCCTGGCTTTATTCCAGGCTGATAATGGCTTTCCATGTTATCCCTTGCAGGTATGATTTGCATTTTAACCAGAGCCAAAGTGCTGTGACTTCATGGAGAGTGTAATGAAGGAATTTAGGGCACCCAGCAAGTCTGTGAAGCCCCAAGTCCATTGTCTGTCTTTGCTGAGGCCATATTGTCATGAAATCCGGTTGACCTTGAAGAAGAGCTTTCGTGAAGATTAAATCAACAACCTCAGAAGTGACATTCAGCTCTGAAACTCAGTTTCCTCACCTGCCAGATGGGGATAATAGTCCCTTCCTTATGGGATTGCTGGGAAGTTAATGAGCTAACACAGGTAAGCACAGTCCTTGAACGATGGGCACCCCATTCCCTCCTTTCCATAAGGCCCTCTTCCGAGGAAGGCCATGTCAAGGAGAGTGACAACAGCAAGAGTTTGGGACTGATCAGAGCTGAATGCAAAGCCAGCTCTGCCATTTACTAGCCTTGTGGTCTCAGGCAGGACCTGTAATTTCATCGCCTGTCAGTTCTCTCCCCTGAAAAACAGGCATGGAATTACCCTCCGAGCAGAGGTGAGAGGGTCTGACAGGTAATGTTTTCGTAAACAACTTGACACTCAGTGGATCCTCAGTATACGCGTTTGCTCTCATTTCCTTTCTGGCAACTTTTGACCCAGTTCTTTCCGTGGGGCATCAATAGAAATCACAACATCGTAGTTAGACCGGCGTCTTTCATAAAATATATTTACATGTGTAATTGTGATCATTACGTAATGCAAGGTAACGCGTGTGAAGGTGGCACATTAATGCAGCAGCAGCAAGTTCTTGGACTATGATTTTTAATGTATTGATTTACCTTTTCTATTAAAAAAAGATAATGTAAATGGCTATACTAAAAATGCTGAATTACCAAAGGTATTCACTTGTAATGTTTTCTCAACTGTGACTCGGGGCTGATGCTTCACACCGCGGTTTGTCTGTCCACCCATTCATCCATCCATTCTTCTTCCCTCCGTCCCTCCTTCCCTTCCTTTCATCATCCCTTCTTTTTTCTTCTTTTCTTCCTGCCATCCTCACCATCCTTCCATCCATCCATCCATTTATTCATCCATATATCCATCTATTTATACACTCATCCATCTATTCATCCCTCCATCTGTTCATCTTCCCTCCCTCCCTCCCTTCCGTCATCCTTATTTCCTTCTTTCCTCCCTGCCACGCTTACCATTCATCCACCCATCCATTCAGTCATTAATCCATATATTCATCCATGCTTCCATCCATCCGTCTGTTCAACGTATAACAGCTACTATGTATCAGGCCCTTGTTCCAGTTGCTGGCCACACAGTGATAAATAAGACAAACATGCTGGATTCTTTGGAAGTGGAATGTGACTGGAAAAGCTGAGCTGAGCACTGTGATTTGGGGGCTAGCTCCATACCTGGGGGTGTGGCATCAGGTGAGCACAGAAGTCTGGACCCAGAGCACTGCTGCCATGTCAGAACCATCTTCACAGCAGCCTGGTTAGCAAAGCACACCAGCGGCTGTGCCCTGTCGGGACTCTAGCCTTCTCTCACTGCTGTGGAAGCTGCTCCCTGTGGATGCCCTGTCCCTGGGATGCATGAACCACCCAAGAAGGGTCATCATGGCGTAAGGATGCGGGTGGGACTTTTAAGAGGAAGATGTTGGACTTCTTGCATGGGGGGTTCTTGAGGGATCAACTGGAAATGTAAATACAACGTGACTTTTTTGTACCCTAAGCTTAAGATTGGGTTTATTCTCATTTTGAGTAAATCCTCACCCTCCTCTGTTTAGCTTCAGCTGATCATATTGGGATTTTGTTACAACCAAAATGTTCTCAACCTCAGATCAGGAGGATTATTTTGCTTAATCTTTGTAACAACCCTGGGATGCTGGATCGATTACTGATGCCATTTTAGAGATGAGGAAATAAATTCTCAGACAGATGAAGTGGTTTGTCCTGGGTCAGAGAGTTAGAAAACTTCAGAGGCAAGGTTTGCACCTGCAGTCCTAAGCTGGTGTTGAGGCTGAAAGCAGGGGAGGGCATTC
>NW_006773295.1:2583846-2652140 GCF_000442215.2 Lipotes vexillifer | reverse complement strand
CTGGCAGCATGAAGTCATGTGCAGGGTCTTGGAGGGGACCAAAGGGTGTCTGTTGCAGCTCTGCTTGGGAAGGAGACGTAGGAGATGAAATGGGTCCAGAGGTCTGACTCCTGCTGTCCTCAAGCACATCAGGCCCTTTATGTGCTGGAGAGCACAGATGAAGGAAAGTTACAGAGCACAGAGAATCATCATGAGTCCTCCCTACCCTGGCTTGGCCTCCGTGGGAGTGAGTGCTCTGTGACAGCCTGGGCCGGGGACTTTTTCTGCAAACAGATTACATCATTACCATGAGAGAGGCTTGAGTTCTGAGGATGACAGTTTTATGGCCTGTAGACCCCCCACAACTGGAACCATCTGGACTTTTAAAAGCTTGGTAATGCAACATCGTAAACAACCCTTTGCATGAGACACACAGCGTGCTGAGATTTAGAACCAGGGATTTGCCATGGGGGAGGCAACCAGGTCTGATGGGACTCAGGGTTGTAAGGCTTTTCGACAGGGTGATTTGCTGTGTGACCCCAGGCAGATGTCTCCCCTTCTCTGTGCTTCACTTTTCCTCTTTAATGAGCCTTGTTTACTCAAAACATCGGGAGGCTTGGAACTAGAAATCGTACGCATGTTCTTTGCTAAATGCCATCCCAAGCCTCTTCCCACAAGATCCCAGGGTATCCCACTATCCTGCCACCCCCAATTATGGAAACATCAGCTCACAAATAGCTGGGGTGTGATGTATGCGTCCAGAGTAACAAGGACGCCCATAACAGAGCTCCATCTTGGCGGCCCTAAGTGATCTGGGTGAGGGAAAGACACAGACATGGCTGCAGAAATGCCAGTACACCCCAGGGGCATGAATAAAATATTCTTCTTAAAGGCCAGGTCTTCCCTCCATCACAACACAGGCTTCCTCACCCCCAGCCCAGGTTTTCAGTACCTGACTTGAAAAAGACAAAGATGCTGCTTTTAGGCTGAACTGATAAGCCGTCTGCTTTCAGGTTGTCATGGGGAAAGAGAGAGACCAGGGACATTTCCAGATGTGGCATGCAGGGGATTTTTGAGTTTTTTACCCAGAGCTCAGTGGAGGCAGGGATATGAAGACGAATGGTAACAAACAAGCTTACATCATCTGTGCCATCATCCCATGGAGCAAGCAGATGAAAAATAATTATATATGTAACTAGGCCATTGTGGACACATGACCACTCATGCCATGGTGTATAAATTGGTCCATGTAAGGAAATCTTGTAGTATATACTGAAAACCTTGACATGTACATACTCTTTGATCCAATTATTTCCCTCCTAGGAATTTATCCTGACAAAAATTGGACAAATGCAAATATATATTAATTGTACAGTCAGTTATAGTAGTGAAAGCTTGAAAATGACCCCCAAATCCAGCCAATGAGACTGATTGAGTAAATTACACTTCAACCCCACACTGGAATATATGCAGCTATTTTTTTTACTAGCATGACACCTGAGTCATAAAAATGATAAGGCTAATTCTGTTATGAAAAGTGGAATAAAATGATGTCAGAAAACTAGCCTCACATTCATAGGATTGCTTCTTATTTTTCTCCATCCCCGTGTTTTCCACCTCAGGGCAGCTTCTTTGTTCAGTTTCCTGGACATCACTTTGCATAAAGTTCCCAGATTTTCCCTGGGGCTCCAAGCCCCACTAGAAGCGAATGCCATGTTTTTTGAACTTCTCTCTAGTGTGTTTTATTGTCTGCCTGGGATTAAGGTGATCTGTGCCTGTGACATTTCTGTAACATCCCTTCCTGAACTTGGCCAGACCCATGTCTGATTTGCCTTTGATCCCAGGGCATGAAAATCTGTTGTTTAGTGTAGGTACCTTCATCAATTATCTTAGCTAGATGTTCTGGATAACTTGCCGCAGCTTCTATATCAGCACTTGCTGCCTCACCTTGCACTTTTGTATTATAGAGATGGCTTCTTTTCTTAAACGTCATGAACCAACCTCTGCTAGCTTCAAGCTTTTCTTCTGTGGCTTCCTCACCTCTCTCAGCCTTAATAGCATTGAAGAGAGTTAAGGCCTTGCTCTGGATTAGGCTTTGGCTTTAGGGAATGTTGTGGCTGGTTTGCTCTTCTATCCGTACCATTAAGTATCAGCAATAAGGCTGTTTCACTTTCTTATCATTCTTATCACTCTTACTTTCCTTCAAGAACTTTGCCTTTACATATTCACATCTCAGCTGTTGGGTGCAAGAGCCTAGCTTTCAGCCTGTCTCGGCTTTTGACGTGCCTTCTTCACTAAGCTTAGTCATTTCCAGCTTTTGATATAAAGTGAGAGACGTGTGAATCTTCCTTTCGCTTGAACACTTAAAGGCCCTTGTAGGGTTATTCACTGGCCTAATTTCAATATTGTTGTGTCTTAAGGGATAGGGAGGCCTGAGGAGAGGGGGAGAGATGGGGGAATGGCCGGACAGTGGAGCAGACAGAACACACACAACATTTATCTATTAAGTTTGCCGTCCTATATCAGCACAGTTCATGGTGCCCCAAAACAATTACAACGGCAACATCAAAGATCACTGATCACAGACCATCATAACAAATATAATAACAATGAAAACTTTGAAATATTGTGAGACTTATCAAAATGTGACAAGGAGATATGAAGTGAGCAAATGCTCTTGGAAAAATGGTGCCAATAAAGTTGCTGCACAAAGGATTGCCACAAAACTTCAATTAAAAAAAAAAAGCACTATCTGTAAGGCGTAATAAAGTGAAGTGTAATAAAATGAGGTATGACTGTATTAGCACTTAAAAATGTCATTGCCATTCTGGGAGAGGCAAATCTATAGCAATAGTAAAATGAGCAGTGGACGCTAGGGGTTTAGGTGGAGAGCTGAATGGGTGGAGCACAGAGGATTTTTAGGCCAGTAAAGTATTCTACATTATTACTGTAACAACGGATACAAGATAGTATGCATTTGTCAAAACGCATAGAACTTTCGAACACGAAGAGAGAACCTTAAAGAATGCAGTTAAAAAAAAAAGTCATTTAGGAGGTCAGGGATCACAGGAAGGAATGGAGACTGGGATGAAGAATCTAACTGTTTTACAAATGTATGAAACAACCACACTAAAGGAGGGGGGAGAGGAAAAAGTGCTGACCTAAGGAACTTTGGAAATGAGCAGAGTCTGTAAGACTAAAGGCAAAAGTCACTGCACATAAGCACTGTGCTGTAGCTGATAGCGCTGTTTTCCATGAGGTACAGGTTAGCAATTCTGCTCCTGCTGTACATGTGTACTGGAATTGAAGCATTATGTGAATGGGTGGAGCATTGTGGGATCCAGGCTTCTCACTGTTGGAGTGGCCGTTTACAGAGAAGCAAGAGTAGGAGGCTAGGTGATGCATGTGGTAATGGATTGGAGCTGGAGACATCTGTATGAATTCATGTTTCCCTTAATATAGGCACAGATGATTCCATATAGAAATATTTCTAGATACATGTATATACATAGGTTGGTATACTCACATATATTTTCTTGCTCTGCCAGCTGAGAGGGTGGAGAATCAATGACCCCTGAGTACCAACATGAACATGTAGTGCCCAGACCTTGGTTTATAATGTCATTCTTCAAAAAAAAAAAAGAACGAGGGCTCATTGGAGAGATAACTGACTCAATGACTGAGGCAGTAAATATACAAGGTGAGCCTGGAGCATCTTATACTGCCTAATTGTAAGGATGTGCTCAAAAAAAAAAAAAAAAAAATGATGGGAGTATGTCAAAGGAGCATAGAAGCCAATGGAAAGAGCTCCCAAAGCCAAAGCTGGAACAATTTGAGCAAGATAAATAAAGAAGCAGTGGCTTAGAACTCAAAGTATGAAATAAATAGCCATGAGTCCATACTGGTATAAATAAATGATTGAATAACTTAATAAATGAGGGAGAAGAGACAAATTCCCAGAAGAATTCGAAATAATTTATATAAATACTCTATCCTCAAGGAGGGTGACTATAACTCCCCACTCCTTAGGTGTGGGCTGCGCATGTAATTCCTTACAAAGTATACAGTATAGAAAGGGGGAAGAAAGTACCCTGACAGTGGAAAAACCTGACAAACACTACCTCAGCCAAGTGGTCAAGGCCAGTATCAACATTCATACATCATGTTGATGCTATGTACCCTTGATGTGATGTGATGAAAATTGCATTTTACCTCTCTGGTCTTCTTCCCCAAAACCCATATCCCCAATCAATTCATGGAAAAAATATCACCGTAGAGAGACATTCTATAAAACACCTGACCAGTGTTCCTCAAAACTGTCAAAGTCATCAAAAAGGAGGAAAGTCTAAGGAGACATGACGGCTAAATGTAATGTGCTATCTTGGATAGGATTCTGAACCCCCTCAAAAAAGGATATGAGGTAAAAACTAAGGAAATTTGAATAAAATGTGGACTCTAGTTAATAATAATGTACTGATATCAGTTCATCAGTTGTAACAAATATACCACATTAGGGTAAGATGGTCTTAATAGCAGCAATTCTTTGTACTCTCTTCTCTAATTTTCTGTTGATCTAAAAACTGTTCTACAAAGTAAAGTATATCTTTTTAAAAAATTGCCATTTAGGTACAGGTGAAAAATGGTATATTTTAATCTTTAATTTGACTTTGTTTACTAATGCTTTCTCGTGTATGTGTTGGCTCCGTTATTTCTTCTGTGGATTGCTGATTGTCATGTGCTACTAAGGCTTTATGGTTATTTGTTTTGCAGCATTATTCCAGTCATAGCTAACTGACACAATCTCACTGAATTGCCACAGTCCTATGAAGTATTATTGGTCTGCTTCCCATTACCCGTATACCCATTTTACAGACAAAGAAATGGAAACTCAGAGGGGCTAATTAATTTTCCCAAATTCACACAGTCAGTAAGTGTCACTCCTAGGTTTTGAACCAACATCTGTCTGACTCTAGAATTCCCCAAACACTACACTATACTGTGAAGCGCCAAGTGTGACGATGACGGGGGAAGGGAGGGAATTCTGGCAGCTAGCTAGGTGTCCAGTAACAGGCAGCCTTTGAATTCTGTGCTTTAATGTAGTGATGACAAGACTCCAAAGAGGGGCACCATGCATCTAGAAACGACCTAGGAAGTCCCTGAGTGGCCACTGTGAGAAATGGCTCATGAGGACACCAAATTTCCTGTTTCAAGCTGAGGATATAGAAGAGGTCCCTCCAGACTCTGCTGAGAACAGCAAAATGGGCTCTCTGGAGTCGAGCCTGGAAGAAATGTCATTGTCGGGGGCTAGCAAGTGGCACAATCCCGTGTCATACATTAGCATAATTTAACGTTGAGGCTCTGAAAACTGAAGCCAGGAAGGAGGAGCTCTTCCCCCCAGAACACTTAAACAGTGTCCAAGCTGTGTGGCCCCCACCCACCAGCACCTGCCTTCCCAGGCCTTGACCTCAAGGAGCTGGGCTGAAGTCCAAAGGCTCTGGACTCAAGGAACAGAATGTGACCTCTTGCTTGGCTGCTTGTCCTGTGCAGCCTTGAGCAAGTCAGTTCACCATTCTGGTCCTTGGTTTGTTCATTTCAAAATAGAAATCATAGTCCTTGCCCTACTGACCTCACAGAATTTTCCAGTGGATAAGTAATAGTACTGATGGTTAACAGTTACTGCACACTCTCTACAGACCAGCATTTTGCCTGCATCATCTTGTTTAATACTCAGCAATCTTTGTGGGCATGTGCTCATATTGTGCTCATTTTATCAATGGAAAAACAGACCCAGAGGGATGATGCCACTTGTCTGAGATCACCCAGCTTGCAAAGATTAAGTTGGAATTTAGAGCCCATCTTGTTCACCAAGGAGTCACTAACCACATTCCAACGTGATGCTTGATGGAAATAATGCTTGAGGAATGTCAGACGCAAGGAGAAGAAATTAGGAGCAGGTTGGAGAAGCTGGAGAAGGGTGGGCATGGCTAATAGCTGGCTTTGGTGTTTATCGCTGGGTGTGCAGGAGGGTTTGGAGAAGCAAGGTGCGGAAAGAAACGAGCTTGACTGGAGAAAGCTGGCAGAGAAGGAGAAGGGAGAGGTGTGGCAGCTGCCAAAAGAGACGGAAAGAGATGCTTGAAGGGGATTTTTAGGAAGCTTCACTCTCAGATGCGCTTTGTAATCTCCATCCTCTGGCGCTCCATCCTCTGGCGCTTTGTAATCTCCATCCTCTGGCCCCCACTAAACCTCCAGTAAAATCCCTGCTTTTTGTCCATGCCTCCAGAGGTAGATCCAGTTTCACTTGGGGACCCAACAGCCTGAGACTGGTCACAGCTTGGGGTCTCACTGAGAGGGAACAGCCCCATTCTTCTGCCCTGGGCTTGTTGGCATGAGCCTGCCTTGGGGGCAAGGCTGTCCCAGGGAGTCCTTGGGCTGCAGCTTCCGAGAGCTCTGGCTTTGGGTCCACCAGGGACAACAGCTTTTCAGGGGAGTTAGTTGTGCAAGGTATAAGATTCCAGCTGGATCCTGGCAGAGGTTATCTTCTTGACTATATGCAACTGAGTTAAACCGAGGCAAAATCACCCTTTTCTTTCCTTCCCTTCCTTTTCACCCTCTTTTATCTTTCTCTTTCCTTATTTCCCTCTTTCACCCACTTTCTTCCTTTTTTATTCCTCTTTCACCACCCATTTTCTGTCCTTGCTCATCCAGCCCTCCTTCCATCTTTCATTATTGATCTTTCAACTGCTACGTGCAAGATACTACGCTTTGTCCAGCATGCAGGGGTGAGTGGCATGGACATCCTTTCTTCTCTCTTACATTTATTATGTCCCCTCCACAGAGCTAGGAGATGGTGATAGATAGATAGATAGATACATAGATAGATAGATAGATACATAGATAGATAGTTATTGACATGCAGTTATGTATATCACATGTAGTTATGGATATCACAGTCCCTGCTCTCCAAGTGTCCAAATACAGTGGAGAGGTAGGCATTTAAGCCAATCACCAGCATACTCTCTCTCCAGATTCAGCTCTTCTGGACAGCCAGATCCTAGTGAGATTTATCTTCTCATTTGGTAAAATGTGTTTTTCACCTTCCACTCCCAGTGTTATTTTGTAAGCATTTTTTCCATGTTGCTATACAGTCTCCATCCTTATTACTTTAATGCCTGCATAATACGCCACTAAGTAACCACTGGCCCCCCATCATTGGACATCAGGTAGTCACTAGTTTTTTCACCTTTATAGGTAAAGGTATGAAGTTTTTAAGGCCAGCCCTTTCTCATGGGTCCAGTTTAAATGGGGGCATAGAAGGCACGGGGTAGGGTTTGTCCTGGAGCATCTACCTGCCCCTTTCCTGTCTCCAGTGCTCCTGTCAGGATACAGCAGTTGCTTTGTGAATGCTGCCTGAGGATGCCTACGCTGCCCCTATTTGAGCACCCATCCCACTGCCTTACAACTCTCCATTAAAGCATCCTCTCTCCCACCTGACCTTGACCTTCTAGTGACCTTTTCATCTCTATGTCCCCAGTGCCTGGCACTGGGAAGCCCTTCAGAAATGGAAAGGGAGGAAACAAAGAAAGAAGGAATGAAGCGAGAGAAAGGTTTCCTCTCTTATTTTGGCCACCCCTCATTAATAAGGCCTGGGTTTGCTGTGGGGCATTAGTGACTGAAGATGTTGACATTGTGTCATTTATTAGCCTGAACTGTACAAATTATATGTTCCCCCAGGACTTGCCCATGAAGAGAAGCAGCTTTTCATGATTTTATCCTTGGGACCCAAATAAATAAGCAGAGAAAAAAAACCTCCTGAAGTTTTTAAAAGAGCTTATTGGAATCGGGGGAAAACCTGGCGTTCTGAGTACAGAAGTATCCGATAGATCAGCCTTCGTTTCTCTTTACCCTCTTAAATCCTTTTTTAATCCTCTTGCTTGCCAGTGTCAATCTGTGCTTTTCCACCTGAATTTCCTTCCGCTTCGGATCATCAGGAGAACAATACCCACCCATGAGCCTTCCATCTGCATATCCCACCACTCTGGGGGCATCGGAGTGCCCAGACCCCAGTGAAGGCTGGACCCTGGAACCCCAGAGGATGGAGCCCCCATCCTCCGCCTGCACCTCTTTTAGGTGGGATTACAGGTGTGGGGTTGCCACACTAAGACCCTCAGTGTCCTCTTAAAAAAAAAAGCTCTTGGCTACAAACAACACCTGAGCTTATCATTCCCCAAATGTCAGCCTTGTTGAAAGTTAAGCGGTTTACAAGGTCTTGGTGAGAAATTCCATGTACTCAAAGCTAATAGAAAGTCAGCATTTTCCATTTCATTTTTTTCCCTTCCTGCTGCCCAGGGTCTAAGTAATGCTCCCTTTGGCATTTTGAAGACGTTCTTACAAATTCTGGTGAGGTAGCTGAGCACTTGATGCGATGTGTCCTCCCCAAAGCCTGTGAACTGAGGGTTGTTATGATTTCCATTTTATAAATGAGGAAATTGAGGTTTGAACAGAGAGGTAGTCCCTTCCTTGCCCAAAGTCTCACACAGCAGGTGATAGAGCTTGGTTCTGGACCCATGTCTATCTGCATCCAAAGCCCAGGCTTTGATGCATTATGACTTCTTCCTCCATTTGCCAAGTCAAGAATATTCCCTCCACTGCCCCAGGTTTCCCTTTGCAGTGACCCCTACAATTAATTATGCAGCCTAAGATCCAAACTGAAGAACTGCAGCCTTGAACAGGTCCAGTGGACATTCCATCTCTGGTTCTCTCTAGTTTCCTAGGGCAGAAGTCAGCAAACTACAACCCACGGTCCAAATCCGGCCCACTGCCAGTTTGTGCAAATAAAGTTTTATTGGCACAAAGCCACATGCCTTCATTCACATATTGTCTATGGCTGCTTTCACGCTACAAAATCACAGTTGAGTAGTGTGGCAGATACCACATGGCCCACCTGGGGTATAATAGTGACTTTCTGACCCTTAGAGAAAAAGTTTTCTGACTGCTGGTAACTGAAATAAACATTATCTATTATCCCAGAATCTATGATGATAGACAACAGCAGCAGTCCTATGAGTAGATTGCATTTCTTGAGTGCTGGCTACAAGCCAGGCACTCTGCTAGTTGCTTTCTGTGGATGATCTGAAATCTTCCAATGATACTGTTCGGCAGGTGCTCAGAGAGGTCACCAACTTCCCACGGTCACAGGGCTGCAAGGTAAGAGGTCCAGGAGTCAACCCTGGAGCTGACTGGCAAGCTCTTTATAAACTGACATGTGCTCTACAACATTAAAGGCATAATTTCCAAATAGATGGGAATCATTGCAGCACCTGGTATCATGCTGCGTGTTGGGCTGGGAAGTGATATAAAATGAGCAAGTCTCTGTCCATGGGAAACCTGTGGGCTTGTGGGAAAGACAGACCTCTGTCTAGATCAGCCATCAAGATGGGCTGTCATAGAAAACAAAGAGCCCGGAGGATGGGATTGGGGAGGGGGCCTCAGAGGAGGTGACCTTTGAGTTGGGTCTTTAATGATGAACAGAAATTTGATCACTGAAATGGGAAAGAAAGAAGAGCACCACAGGCAGCAGGAACAAGTTAAGCAAAGGCTTAGATTAAAACAGTTTCCATGTGCCTGAGTCTAGGGTGAGTGAAGGGTAGAAGGGAGAGGAGTGGGACCACAAATGACAATACAGTTTGTTTGAAACCAGAGAAGAGTTTGGGATGTGATGCTGAGGGCTTTGAAAATGTATTTCCTTCCCTTATCTAGAAAGAGCGTCAGGTTTTTCATGCCATCCCATTTCCATCTGGTAGGTAGTAGGTGCTCAATAAAGGCTTCCAAGAACCAAATGCCAGTCCCTGCAGTAGGGAGCAAGTCTGCTCTTAGCTGCCTCTACAGGATGCTCACGTAGCAGCAGGCAGCAAGACCTTTCCAGATGGCAATGATGCATCCTCTTGGGATGGCTCCAGACTTTCCAAAGAGTTTCAAGTTTTGGGGCAGCTCCAATGGGTGTCTGGAGAGGGGCACTCCAGAAAAAGCTCCTATTTTCCCACCTGTGCTCAGATGGCAGGACAGTGGTCTTGTGCCCTGAAAGAACTACACTTGCCTGGTTGATCATTCACTTGGGTGGCAGAGAAGATAGGGAGAGCGCAGCCTGTGGGGCCATTCAAATCCTAGCTCTGCAGCTTTCTGGTTGTGTGACCTTGGGCAAGTTCCCTAAATTCTCAGAGCCTCAGTTTTATCATCTGTAAAATGGGGATGATAATTCCTGTGTCATGGAGTTGTTATTTACTATATGGCAAGACTAGCCTGCCATATAGTAAATGCCCAGTATCTATTATTGGCAATTATTTTTACTGTTAATAGTAATCAGATTTCTACATGAGCCAGCTTTTGCTGCGATAACGATGCAATAATGCCAACAAGCTGCATAATTTACAAGAGAATTTATTTTTTCTTCTTACGGTTCCATGGATCAGATGGGGATGGCTCTTGGGTTTAAGCCTGCTCCCTTTCTCTTTCATTTTGAGACCCAGTGGCCACCCAGAACATGCCCTTCTAGAGCCAGGGAACAGAAATTTCAAGAGGAGTGTGTGAAAATACAGGCACCACTTAAGGCTTGAGCTCAGAACTGGCCACAGTTACTTTGGCATATCCCATTGACCAAAGCACGTCACATGGTCCAGCCCAACAGCAAAGGAAGTAGGAAGGGGTAGGAAGGTACACTCCAACCACCGTGACCTATAGTGAGGGTATAGAAAGGACCAAGAATTATGAGGAAATCATACCACTTCCAGAATTGCCAAAACTCATAACATGATTGTGCTCCATATGAGTCCATGAGCCACCTAGCATTGCCTCCTATGTTTCTCAAGGTTTAGCAGGTCTTCCAAACTCCCAGCCTAACTGATGGAGAAACTGAGGTTTGAGCTCCTTCCTATGGTTGTCTCTGGTCAAAGAATGTCCTAAAGACTTGCCACAAGGTCACTCTATGTCTTATTCCAGTGGGGTTCTGTTAGGTAGCTTTCAGCATGAATTCCCTGGGAAAGCCTAACTTACTACTGGAATATGAAGGCAGCTGCCTTCGCACCCCACTGTACATCCAACGTGAGGGAAAACAACAGAACAGCCCCCGTGTTACATAGTGACCACCGACCACCGAAATTCCCATGATCAGTGGCCAACGCTGCCCATTTGATTTCACATGGCTGACATTTTTGGTTGTTCTACTGCCGAAACCAGGTTGGCTATTTATTCTGGACACTAATGTCTGTTATTAATAATGTTCATACGCAAGTCTTCCAAAATGCCATCTCAATGCCAGGAAGAGTTAATTTAAAACAATAGGAGCAAAAACAAAATCAACGAGTCAGTCGTGTGGTGTCCACCCTAGCCCAGGGGAGCCTGGTGATGAGTTGATGAGTATTTTTGGATACGGGAAACTTGAGTGGGGGGATGCAGATCAACTCACTGCTTCAGTAGTGCTTTCCAGAGAGAGTTCAAATTATTTCCTAATCTGTCCCAGTTACACCATCTTTTGTGGCTTCATTTGGGCATTAAGGTCATCAAGAGATAATCCAGTTGGGGAAAGTAGAGAGAGGAAAGAAATGCTTCATTCACTCATTCTCTCACTCACTCATACACTCACTCACTGCTGAGTGTCTGCAGTGTCCAAGGGGCTGGGGATTTAGCGTTGAAAGAAGCAGAAGATGCTCATTGTACACCAGATCCTCATTAAATATTTCAAGGTACATAGTTGGCTTCCCATCAGCCATTGCACTACAGATGATTGGTTTAAACTAATCACCACAATCCTATTCCCTTGTCAATAGCTGGTCTAGAAGTTAACATGGGACCCAGTTCTGCCCAATGAGAAATGAGGGAAAGCCTGTCCATGGCTTTTGAAAAACTTTTCCCCCTTACTAAGAAGGAGCTCTAGGAAGGGATGGACACTCTCCTCTTGCCTATAGTATGTGCAGAAGTGACAATGGCAACTTCCACAGCCGTCTTGCTCCGTGCCAGCAGATACAAGATGAAGCCAACTCTGACAGTGGAAACATGAGAGGAACTATATCCTCACTGGCATCATTGAGCCACTAAGTCTCTAACCCCAAAGGCCACTCTACCCTTGAACTTACTGTTATGAAGGATAATAGCTTTCCTCAGTGTTTTAGCCAGTATAGGTGGGGTTTTTTGTTATCTGCATCCCAAAGCTTCCCAGTCAGTATAGCATTATACCGTAGCTATAAAGGAGCAGGCACAGAGAAGTGGGTTAACTTGTCTGGGGTCACAAAGCTAGGAAATGTCTGAATTAGATTACGGACCCAGGACTCTCTGCCCCCAGCATCCTCTCCCCATAGGTGACTAATCGCTGACCTCTGAGAATAAGCGGTCAGCAAAGAGATGTTGAACACCTCCCACGGGCAGTGCTGGGTACTGAGGGAGTGGGGAGCTGATACCCAGAGAAACAGAAGGTGGCAAAGATCCTGATGGGAGGAGGGGGGAACCATCTGTGCTGGTGCCAGGCTAAAGCCCCTCTCACATCCCCCACAGTCTCCATAGCCACCAGCTGCTTTCCCCGGGGCAGTCTGGTACAGTGGAAAGCACTCCCATTTTTAATTTAGAGAGACCTGAGCTTAAATCCCGTCTCTTCCTAGGTATGTGACATTGGGTATGTCCTGTCTCAGTTACCTTACGTTGGTTGTTCAGGAGTGGACATGATGTATGCATATTGCTGGACACTTAGGAGATGCTCAGTGAATGATAACTCTGAGGATGATTATGACAGAATTGTTAAGAACTTTGAGAGTTACATAGCAGAAAGAGCGCTGTTCTCATGGCAAGAAGACCCAGGTCTTAGTCCCAGCTCTGCCATGATGAGCTGTATGACCTCAAGCAATTCCTACCCTCTCTGGGCCATTTAGTTGCCCCGTCTGTAAAATGATGGGGTTGAGCTTGACCAGTTGTTTTCAAACTCTGCTCCATGGAGCTCTAGAGACTCATTGGCTCTGTAATGAGAAAGGGACAGAGCCAGGGACTGGGACCCTCACAGCCAGCTTCAAGCATGGCAGTTTTTTTTTATTATTTCTTTCATGGGACTGGGGTTTTCTGTAAGATGTTCTTGGAAGAGACGCTTCTGCTCCTTTAATTAAAAATAGAGAGAGAGAAGGCTTGAAAACCTCTAGATTAGATCACAATTCTTTCCATTTATTCAGTGGTTGATAGCATAAGCTTTGGGGCTCAACCACCCAGACTTAAATGATGATTCTGACATTAACTGTCTTAGTTAATTCAGGGGAGCAGATAACTTCCTGGACCAGTTTCCAGTCATCTACCAGCCATTCATGAGGGTTTCCTTTCCCCTCATCTCTGCCAGCAGGAGGTGTCATAGCTCTTTTTAATTTTTGCCAGTTCAATGGGTATAAAGTGGTATTATATTTTTACTTTAATTTGCATTCCCCTAACTTCTAGACAATTTAAGCATCTTTTCCTGTATTTATAGGTTGGCCACTCAGATTTCTTCCATGAATTCTTATCCTTTGCTCATTTTTCTGTTGGGTCATTTGTCATTTTTCTTGTCAATTTGTGAGAGCTCTTTACTATAGTACGGACATTATCCTAATATAGTATGGATTTTATCTTTTACCTGAATTACCATCTTTTTCTAGAACTATCTTTTGTTCTTAAAAAAATCTCATAGTAATGATTACCACTGCACTGTCTTGTGGCGATTAAAGCACTGAAGAGGATTCCTAGTATATAGTTCAATCAATTATTTCTAATATTTACAAGGTTTGGTGTGGGTATAGGGTTCCAGAGTTATGTGACTATGTGTGAGCTAAAATCCCATTGTTCACAGCAAGTCTCATGGTTAAACTGAGTCATGGAGGGGGAGCGCTGCAGTCACATGGTCAAGGACGTGGGCACAGGGAGGGGTGGAGAATTGGGGCCATCATTGCGATCAGCCACATGGCCTGCCATAGAGATCGAGATGACAGGTTATGGAAACAGAAAGACTTGGCTTTTGGTGCTCTCACGCTGGGATTTGCACACCTCTCCCGTCGCTCCCCCAGGTGCCTACCCCAAAGCTGTTTTCCCACAAGGCTTTGTCCTCAGCTAGCTGCCATGGCCAGAAATCTCTTTTCAGTACTGCCTTCCAGCTGCTAATGCAGCTCTCTCTTTCAAGGATATTTGCCTTCAAGGATCCTTCTTGCGTTTTCAGATTACAAGGGAACACATCCTCAGTGCCCAGTGCTCACGCCAGGCAGATAACTGCAATCCAGCTCTTACCACCCCACCCTGAGTGGAAACTATCCACTGTTAACATATTCTTCCACACTTCTTTCTTGTACCCCTTTGAGATCTCTTCTCTTTGTCAAATACAGGGTCATGCTTTACTCAACATACATTTTTAAAATTTAGCGGCAACAATGTGGACGTTTTTCTGGGCAGGGTGTAGCCAGCATCAGAATCGTAGGGAGGAGGACATCAAAATGCAGAGTCCTGGGCCTCATTCCCGAAGAGTGCGTTTTCACAGGTCTGAAGGGAGGTTCAGGAAACTTGTGTATTTAACGAACTGTAGATCCACAGAATTTGTAATTTAACAGGGTCTCCTTGCCTGGTGCTAATTTTTGGTGGCAGTGGTGGAAAAAGAAATAAATACCCAGTGAAAGAAATGCTTAATGGAAGGGTTCCAGACATTGTGACAAGCAGTAGGGGAGACAAATCATATCACCCAAGGAGGTCTGCCTTGACCAGAGAGAGGATCCCGCCTTTAAGCCACAATTTCTCTGGCATCTGCCCGGGTATGGACCCCTAAGTAACCAAGTAACCATTACCCGGGTTCTGGAACTTGCCAACGGTGTGTCTTTGGGCGAGTGACCTCAGTCATCTCATCTGTAACATGGGACTCATACCATCCACGTGGCAGGGCTGTTAAGAGGGTCAAGGGATTTGCACGTATAAAACACCCACTCTAGGGCTGGACTCATAGTAGGTCTTCCATAATCATAGCTTCCCTTCCCCCATGAAATGAGGAGAGCAGGGACTCACTGGGCAGTTTGGGAGGACGCCAGGGAGTCCCTGCAGAGAGCAGCAGCCACACCAGGTGTCTTGATGAATTAATTATGGAAAATTAGGGCAAATCAGGTTTCCGCCTCTAGGAATCACATATTAAGTTCTGGCCGAGTGTGGGATTTTAGTCATTCTCCTGGGGCCGGAGACAAGAAAAGGCTCTTCCTGCTGGGACAGATGAGAAGTAGGGGAGCCAATCACAATATGCAAATACAGCTGAGGAAGAGGCTGCAGACACCTTCAGAGAGGGCCAAGGCCTTTCCTGGATGTTTGCTGACTGGGGACTCTTACCTAAAACCTAAGGGGGGCATTCATAACTCCTGACTTCAAAGTTATGTGTAATAGATGGATGCAAAAACGACCGCATTTCTCTACCCTTCCCTCTGTCCCCTCTTTTCCTAATGTGACTCTGCAGCTGCTCCCTAAAAGCCCTTGAATCTGGGCTGGCCCTGTCCCTTGTTTCAGCCTATAGAATAGGGAGGACGTGACTGTGATGGTTCCCAACTTGTGGGTCGCAAGGACTGGAACAGTTCTGCTCTCTGTTGGAATCTGGCCCAGCCACTGTGAGAACTGAAATTCCACTGGTGAGAGACAGATAACAAACAAAATGTATAAATCCATGATAAAGCCAGGAATGGAGATGAAAAGAGTGCCACGGGTGGAGTTGTGATTTCTAACAAGGAGGGGAGGGAAGGTTTCTTGGAGGAGGTGGCATCTGAACAAAGACTTGAAAAAGATGAGTGTGAGAGTCAAGGGAATGTCTGGGGGAAGGTCGTCCAGAGAGAATAAGAATTATTAATCCATTTTATGGATGAAGAAAGGAACTCTGAGAGATTAAATTGCTTCCCTGTTAGATGGCAAGTGGCAGAGCTGGAACTTGGACCAGTTTTCCAGACCCAGGCAACCTGACCCCAGCACCTATGCCCATAACTGCTTCATAGTTGTCTTACGTGCCCTTAACAGATGCCCTGACTTAGCAGTCAGTCTGGACATCTGTGCACGGATCCCGAGACCTCCACCCTGGGCCCTGAGCTGTATCGTCATGCAGATTTCAGCTGATGACAGTGGGAAACCACTTTGGTTCCTAATGGATTCAATACTCTCCAAATGCTCTGTCGTATTAGCCGTGGAAATGGACTTCGTCTCGTCCAGGGAGTCGTAACTTGATAAAACGAGCAGGCACTCAACCTCCCTAAGCCAAAGGTGATTTAAAACTATTGCAAGAGCCAGCCTTGGATGAGGCTCATGCGAACAGTCTCTTTGATTTGACTGCGGGGTCTTGTGGCCCTCCCCAGGGACCTTGAGCTCCCGCTGCTGGCAGCTGGCAGAGAACAAGCTCCCTGAGCTTGGTGCCCATTGTCCACCACCCTTGAGCCTCCTTGACCACTGGTGCCTGGAAGCAAAGTTAACTTGGAGAAAAGGGGCAGCATCCAGATGCTGTCTCCCACCCCCCAGCGGGAAGAGGCAGAGGACGGGGCTCCAGACCTTTTTAGGAGATGTTTGTATGTTCTGGAAAATTCCCTTCCTGTTTCTCCTCACCTTCTTTCTCTCCCAGCCAGACCTGTTCATCACCAAGCATCTGTGAGTGGAAAAGTCTTAGTCTAACACTAGTGTTGTCTAGTACAGGGGCCCCGGATCACGAGCCACATGTGTCTAGGGAGCCCTTGAAATGTGGCAAGTCCACTCTGAGATGGTCTGCAAGGGTAACAGACAGTAGGAATCAACACAACATTGTAAACCAACTATATGTCAATAAAATAAATTTTTTTTAAAAAGTGTCTCCATACGTTGCCAAATATTTTCTGGGGGCAAAATCAGCCTGGCTCGGGGAAAACCCCCAGGCAGAGAGCCCTTCAGGTTTGCACTGAGAAGCTGTTGCCCTGCACGGGAATAATGACTGTGTGGGAATATGAGCAGCGCGCTGACAGCACCTATCATGGACGGTCTGAGGGTCTGCTCCCTGCACCAGGGATGCGGTCCTAGTGGAAAACAGTTCTGATCTCCAGAAATGCCCTACACATGGGTGGTTCCCCCAAAACAAGAGAATGTGCTTTGGACACACGCAAACCAGATTGATTCAAACCCCAGCTCTCGGGCTCACTGTCTGCTTCCTCTCCTGCCAGAGAGGGTTTAATCTGAGCACAGGGAGAGCTCAGAAAAGAGTGCAGCCTTCGTGGATGGGTGTGAAGGTAGCCTGGTTATTCTTAGCAGTGAATTTAGGGAGGAGGAAGTTTCTTTGGGCTGCCAGGGCTACATAGCACCTTCCAGAGGGAGCAGCTCGACCACAGTCTTTCCTGGCTTGCCAAGTTTGGTCGGAAATTCTTTCCGCCCCAGGCAGTGGGGAATGTGAGGAATGTGGGGTGGGCCTGCTGAGGGCCTTCAGAGTCCCTTAGCTGAAATTTCTCATCTCTGGTGTCAGAGCAGCGGGCTGGCTTAACAGGGGCTGTTCAAACAGCCAGGCCTGGAAAGCAGGACCCCTGAGTCTGGGCTCCTAGCCCGGCTGTAGTTTTCCTTCGCCTGCCCGAATGCTTTGATTCACGCAGGGGCTGGCCCAAGGAGGGCAAGAGGAGCTGAAAGGTAGTGTCCTCAAAGCCAAGGCAGGAGGCAGGCAGGACACTGCTGCAGCTTTGCTGAAGCTCTGGCTTTTGAAGGTTCCGGAAGAGCTGAATGCAACTGAGACTTGGCGTTTTGATCCCAACTGTTGCCATACACCACTGAACAAAGGCCCTTTTCCAGGGCAACAGAGTGGGTAAGAACCCAGGCTCTGGACTTGGAGTCCTGGGTTCAAATCCTGACTCGGTCAGTAACAAGCTGTGTGGCACGGGACAGGTTATTTAACATTTCTGTGCCTCAGTTTCCTCAACTGAGTTTTTCTCATCAATAATCCCTACATGACGGGGTTGCTATGAGGGTTAAATAAGTAAACACAGTTCTTAGAACAGAGCTTGGCATACAGAAAGTACACAATAAATAGTAACCCATGGGCCTGGCATACAGAAGGTATTCCGTACATAAAGAGTAACCATCATAGGACTTCCCTGGAGGTCCAGTGGTTAAGACTTCGCCTTCAAATACAGGAGGTTCGGGTTGAATCCCTGATCGGGGAGCTAAGATCCCACATGCCTCGGGGGCAAAAATACCAAAACATAAAACAGAAGCAATGTTGTAACAAATTCAGTAAGGACTTTAAAGATGGTCCACATCAAAAAATCTCAAAAAAAAAAAAAAGAGTAACCATCATAGATACAGGCTGATTTTCCTTCCGTCCATCCAGTCTGTTGTAGAGAGTGTGTCAGAATACCAGATGTGAAGGAAGACAGATCTTGCCTGGAATCTCTGATTCACTCCTTATTAGCCCTTAGCAAATGACTCAGCTTCCTTATCTGTAAAATGGGAATAATCGTAGTAGCCGCTTCATAGATCTATAACGAGGATTAAATGAGTAAGTGTATCACTCATTGAATAACGCAGTGCCTGGGACACAGTAAGCACATGATATTTATTTTATTATTATCTGTTATTTATTTTTGCTGGAGTTATTCATCAGTCATCAAACCCTTCTTCAGGTATCACCTCTCAGAGAGGAATCAAATGTGCTGTTACCCTCAACAGGTTAATTCTGAGTCTCTGTGTGTCCTCTCAGGATGCTTGGGGGTGGGGGTGGGGGTGGCCAGGAGAGGAGAAGGGGGGAAGCAGGGAAAACAACGTCCATTCCAACTCCTAGGTCTTCGGGTGCAATTGTGGGCGGAGTGGTGGGTGAGTTGGGCATGTTAAGGATGCCAAAAGCAGGGCTCACATGCTCTTCTTTCTGACTCGGAGTCTTTCCTGAGCTGTCTGGGAAGTCAGGAGCCAGGTGGCAGATTGATGAGGCCACACATCCTAGTAAGAGGCAGAGGCTCTTTTCTGTTCTGTGAATCTGGGCCATGGTGAGTTGCTGGACCAGTAGAATGTGGCAGAAGTGATGTCCTCGGCCACCCGAGCCTGGGTTCGTATGGAGCCTTGCTGAAGTTAGTTAACCAGAACAAGCAGCGGCTCCCAGGAGGGCTATGGACCGCTTTTTATGAGACCATCCAGGAAAATTGATACACTCTGATTAAATACACTTGACCCAGTAGACCTGCCTTCCCACCTCACACAAAGGGAGTTCCCCCCATGCACTTTAGCATTTAGCCCTGAGAAGTCCCACATTAAGGACATTCATCTCCAGTGAACCCAGAGTTACCTTGTGACACCTTCTAACATCTTCCCTTGTAACTTACTAACACTTTAGGGAATGCTAGCCTAGATGCCTGCATTAAAGATCTTTGGGGCAGAGGAGTTTTATAGCTTGGAGAAAAAGCCCTTGTTTCTCCCCCTGACACCCTACACACCCCCAGTCTTTTTAAAACCTCCCTCCTCTATGAATGGGGTAGGGCCAACCTTGGCAAACCAGCGTCTACAGCCGGTTCACCTGAACAGAATTAAAATGATATTACAGAAAGGGAGTCATGCTATAGGCATCTTCAAATTACCTAGACTCTCGGGAGACACCAACTGGGGGTGAGGCCCAGAAATTGTGGAAATGCAATGCATAATAGCAACCATTCCAAAAAAAACTGAAGAGAATAATTTGGAGATTATTGAGTGCCAGAACCCCAAAGCTATAAACAGGATGTCTGAAACCATTTCAAGCATAAAGATCACAATCTGCAATTTAAATGGATAGCTGGTTGCCTTTTTTCTTGGTTATGGTTGGGTGCCACCAATTAGTTGAAGTGTGTGTGTGTGTGTGTGTGTGTGTGTGTGTGTGTGTGTGTGTGCGTAAAGGTTTTTCAAAGAGCGCACTGGGAATCAGGCTGGGTTAGTTGACAGCCCCTAAGCCTGAAGCCCACACAGGGGTGGGCAAATCCTTTACTGCATGAGAACACGCAGGACTCTCATGCTACACAGTGAGGGCTTTCTTCCTCGTTCTGAAAAAATAAAAACATAACACAACCTACACCCTGGATCACTCCAGCTCTCTGCAGGGGTTTTACCCTGAAGAAATGAATCACTATAAAATCACCCCTGGGGTGGCATTGCCCACCCAGCCCTATGGTGGTTATTAACTCGCGTCCTATTTATCGACACGGCGAGGGCGATGGGAGGGAATCTCTTCAGCTGAAGATTGGCGTCAGTCCTCTGAGCCTTTGCTCTGTGGACAGACACCCGACAGAGGTTATTTTGTGGCTTGGGTAGCGGTCAGTGAGCCGATAGCCAGGTGAGCCTGCATGTCCTTCTCAAGGTTGGGACCCTTTCTGCCATTCGTGGGAGGGGGGCTGAATTAGGAGTGGCTGTCAGGACAGGGTCTCTTAAACTGTCATGTGCGCATGAATCACTCGGGCATCTTTGAGGTTTAGGTAAACTACTTCTAGCATCACTGCCTCGGCATCCATTCTACGTGGCCAAGTAACCTACAGGGACGTTGAACTCACACTAGCCCCTTCCACAAGTGCGTGTCCTAGACAACAGTCTGCAGAGTCATGGGTAAACGTTAAGTTCCTGATATGACTCCCCAAAGGCCCTTGTGGTAAACATCCTCCCCTGCCTCCCAGGACCATGAAGCTCCCCCAAACTCCACTCTTTCTGGTTTGAATTGACAAATCTGGCTTCAGTCTGGGAACCCCAAAGCACTCTATCTGTGGACCCTAATAAAGGCATGTGCACTCTGCCTTGCCCTCATCTCACGGCCCCTTGAAGTGGCTGCCTGTGGCCTCCGGGACCTGTGAGTAACAAATGTCTCTATTTCCCTAGTGACTCTTTTTTAAAAACTGTGGCTCAACATCCAACCCCCCAGGGCTCTACAACAAACGTTAATTTAACAAAGTCACAACCGTCTTATTGAAATGCAGGTTATGACTGAGTAGGTCTTGGATGGAATTTGAGATTCTGCATTTCCAAGGAGCCTCGGGTGAGGCTGATGCTGCTAGTTTTAGGAATAACCCTTTCACCAGCAAGCCTCTGGACCGGCACTGTTGGATAGAACATTCTGGGCCGACGGCAGTGTTCTCTATCTGTGCTGCCCTTTATTGTAGCCAACAGCCACCTATGGCTATTGAGTACTTGAGATATGGCAAGTGAGATTCAAAAAATGAATTTTAAATGTTACCTAATTTTAATTATTTTAAAATTTAAATAGCCACATGTGGCTAGCACAGTGAGCTCTGTATCAGCAGGGACCATATATATATATTTTTTAATTGGAATATAGTTGCTTTACACTGCTGTGTCAGTTTCTGCTGTACAGGAAAATGAATCAGCTATACATATGCACATATCCCCTCTTTTTTGGATTTCCTTCCCATTTAGGTCACCCACAGAGCACCGTATAGAGTTCCCTGTGCTATACAGGAGGTTCTCATTAGTTATCTGTTTTATACGTAGTATCAATAGTGTATATATGCCAATTCCAGTCTCCCGATTCATCCCACCATCCCCCGCTCCCCCTTGGTATCCATATGTTTGTTCTCTATGTCTGTGTCTCTATTTCTGCTTTGCAAATAAGATCATCTATACTATTTTTCTAGATTCCACATATATGTGTTAATATATATTTGTTTTTCTTTTTCTGAATTACTTCACTCTGTATGACAGTCTCTAGGTCCATCCAAGTCTCTGCAAAAGACACAATTTTGTTCCTTTTATGGCTGAATAATATTCTATTGTATATATGTGCCACATCTTCTTTATCCATTCCTCTGTTGATGGACATTTAGGTTGCTTCCATGTTGGGACCATATTTTTATTTCACTTTTGTGTCCTCATCACTTAGCAGAATGTCTGGTCCACACCAGATCCTTAATACATATTTATTGACTACCTTATTACATAATATAAGTGGAGGAGTTTTAAACCATGTTTGTTAGAACGCTATGGTTGTAAGTGACCAAAACTCACCTTGAACTTGAATGTACCAAAGACTTCATTGGCTCTTATGACCTAATGGCTGATCTTGGGGAGGATTGGAGCCAGGAACTAATTTAACAACATACTTCTTCTCTAGCCTTTTGTCTGCATTCTGGTTCATTCCTTCAAGCTAGTCATCCTCACTGGGCTCAAACCAATTTCACAAGTAGCTCTGGACCTCCAAATCTAGAGCCTTCCTCTGACCACATGAAATAGGGCTATTTCCCACCAACATCAAGCAGAAGCTCCCAGGAAAGTTTTCTGATTGGCTGAGCTTGGGTCATGTGCCAATTTCTGGACCTATCACTGTGGCCAGGGCAATAGGATTCTAAGACTGGCCCAGCTAGACTCAAAGATGCCCCTCCATATTCAGGGATGGCTTCTTCTTGACACAAGAGGTTGGAGTGGGGAGGAGCTGTTCTCACAAAGATGGGGAATGCTCTTCTGAGCAAATAGAACGGTAAATGTGGGGAGAAGGGTGGACGGAGGGTTCCCAGCTTCTGTAAATGGTTGTTGAAAGGTATTTCTTTGAGCTAAACTCGGGCTATGGAATTGCCTCCTCTGGTTATGGCAAAAGGCATAATGAGAATAATAAGATTCCTTTGGCCAAACTGGTGTCCTTCTACTCTCCCTGACCCTGCTACGTAAGTGAGACGATGGGATTCTAGAAAGCCAGGCATCCCAAGGGAAGGCACCATTTGAAATTGAAAGATGACCAGGAGCTTGTTGGATGGAGAAGCGGAAGGAAGGAGATGAGATTTGGGGGAGGAAAAATAGCCCATACAAAGGTGAAGTGGGGAATGAGCAGGGCATGTGGGAGAGGGATGAAGAGTCTGCTGTGGAGGGTGGACGGGAGCAGAGGGAAGGGGTGCAGGAAGTGGACTTGAGGCCAGACTTCAGGAGGCCTTGAGTGCTGGGTGAGGGAGTCTGGGCTTTCGGCTGTGAGAAACAAGAAGCCGTTTGGAGGTCTTTAGCAGGGGAGTGGTGTAGTCAGAGCTGTGTGTGTTCTATGATATTGCCGTGGCTGGGTTTGGAGGGTGGACAAGCTGGTGATGCAAGGCAGGGTGCCAAGGATGAGGCTGTCCCAATAGGTCCTTAAGGAACAGCTGCCTCAGAGATGGGTGGTGGAACTCCAGGCTCCATTCTGCCTGCTGGTGTCCTTTCTCCCCGTCTCATGCTCAGGCCTTGGCCGGGCTGGGCCCGGGTCTCAGCAGCACCACTTCCCATCTCTGTGATGGGTAGCTTACCTTATTTCCCGAGCCTCATTTTCCCCATCTGGAAAATGAGAGTAGGGATACCCACCTTGCATGGTAGTTGAGAAGCTGCAAAGTCAAAATGGATGTGATGGCCTGAGACCAGTAGACCTCAGACCTGCACGTAGCAGGAGCTCTGCGAATGTTGCTGTTGTTATTAATGGACGGTTGCTCCTGAGTGTGTTTGCTTGGGAAAAGCTCAGTGAAGACGTTCAAATTACTGAAGCTTCTTAGAGCAACTCTGCAACCAGGTCACACTGGCTTCTCCTGAGCCCCAAGGTAAAAAGCCACCAACCCACAAGCCCATGGCTCTCTCTCCTCCCAGGAAACTCATGTGTCCAAGTTGGAAGATACCAGAAAGGCTGGTTTCCAAGAACATTTCCCTGGAGGCCAGGCTGGAGTCTCCAGGGGCAGTGAGGGCGCCATACTGCATTTTAGACTGCATCTTGGACTGACCTTTTTACCAGGCTGACAGCCATGTGTCCCAGTGGAAAAACCCCAGTGTGGAGCCAGGCTGTCCCAGGCCTGAAACCTGGAAGTTCTGCAAGTTTAGGAAGGTAGCTTTCCCTCAATGGGACTCAGTTTCTCTGTTTGGAAGATGGGAACAGTACTGTGCACAGGGGAGCTGTTATGAGGATTAAATCAACTAATATAGGCGGCATGTGGTCACATGGCTGTGCCTCCAGATGGGGATGACGAATGTGCATTTACTGAGTCCCTTTGATGTGTAAGCTCCTTGCTGAGTGTGAGCAATACACAGACAAGTAAGATACGGATCCTAGCTTCAAGGGCAAGCTTCGGATACACATAACTGAATATACCACAAATGATGATGTGACAGTCTCTGCTTGGCACTGTTCCTCTCTATGAAAGGTGTGTCAGTGTATGTTGAATATGATTTTTCCATGGAAATAATGATATGCTCTGAGATAACATTCATGTCTTGGAGACTGAGGCTTATTCTAATTTGTTTGACTAAGCACGAGCACTAAAAGTAACCGTCTATAAATGTCTCCTTGGTGTAACAATACTGGTAAAAATACTGTGATAGCAGTATCTCATTTGATCTTTGAAACAGATAAATATCAATAATATCTAATGGGTAGATATTATTGTCCCCATTCTATAGATGAATAAACAAAAGTTCAAAAAAAGGGAGTTGACTTGCTTAAGGTCACACAGATCAGAAGAGCCGGGTCTAAAACTTAAACCCAGATCCAATACCTAATCCCTCATCCTTATCACAAAGATGCTGCATGGAACATCCTCAGGAAATGTGTGGCCATCAACAAACCCAGAGGAGCTGGTCAGGAGAGTTTGTCAGTCCACAGATATTAACTGAGCATCTACGAGATATTAACTGAGCATCTACAACATGCCAGCCTTGCTCTATGCACAGGTTAATTCCTGCCCTTGTGGAGCTTACAGCCCAGTGGGTAAGACAGCCATCCAATAAATAATTAAAATGGATGCTCTTAAGAGATGCTCTGTACCCCGGCTCACCACCAATGCGCTGAGTAAACTGATACTCATTTAGCCTTCTGTAAAATGTGCTGACTTATCCCAGGGTCTGCTGGTCTGAAGACTAGCAGTCTGAGCCATCCCTGCCCAACCTGGGCTCCACCAATGGGTAGTCTTTGCTCTGGGGCTCCAGTTGGGCTGCCTGAGCCTTTCTCACAGTTGTGCTGTGTCTGAGGCTCTTCCTGCACAGTCTTTCCTCCTTCTCCCTCTCCTTTCCTGATGTCAAACTTGCATCATAGTCTGAAGCCTTTCTCTGCCGAATCCTGCTCCCTCTCTCTTTACCCTGTATGGAAATTTGCTCCAATAAATCCCATGTATATCTCCTTCCATCTTGGTGCCTGCTTCACAGAGGACCCGGACTCCCTGACTGTCCGCCGAAGTGAGGTTCTCCCTGAGGCCTGATGCATGAGTAGCTAGAAGAGCATCCTTGGAGGAAGGAAGAGGAAGTAATGGCAGCAGAAGGCATGGCTGGTGTGGGAATTGGTTAAAAAATAAATGATTCCGTTCCTTTCTGGTGTTCACTATGGGGTGACTCATTTAACCTCTCTGTGCATCAGTTTCATTCCCTGCAAAATGGGAATAATAATATGGATATTACCTCCTTCCTAGGGCTGTTGGACTAAATGAGATAATCCATGCTCTGTGGCTCAGAGCTGTGTCCGGGGGAGGCCGTGGGAGAGCCTCAGCATAGGACCAGGAAGGAGGCCTGCCTGGAGCCCCACAGGGATCCAGACTACCTTACCTTTCTGTGGCCTCTGCAGAGTCTCAAAGAGCCCCCGAAGCTCCTCTTGCAGAAATTAGACCCGGGGCTGGCATAGGACTCTCTGCCCACAAATATGGCCCCAGGGGAAGAGTCTACCTTGTGGGTATTTTGGCTGGGACGTGTGGTGTCACCATGGCAGTTTGACCATTATCTGGGTCATTTGATCCCAGGAAACTGCCAAATCAGATAATTTGGGTGGTTTGCCTGTCTCTCTGGATCGGGTGTCCTGAGTAATGGCCCTTGTCTCCACCTGGCCAGGTCCTAGGTAGACAATCCCCCTTTTCAGTGAGCCAGAAAGGAAAGCTGGTTTCAGCTGATATGTTCAAGATCAAGGCTTAAGAGAGGATGCTAATTTAGAGGCCTACATTTACCTCCTTTATTATGTGACTTGATCCGTGATGGAACATAGGCTTCAGTAACTAATAAAGGTTGAAAGACTGGAATTGGCAAGTTTTTACATTAAGGAACATTTTCTTTTTTAATGTTGAGCCTTCTTTTAATTTATTTATTTTTATTTTTGGCTGTGTTGGGTCTTCGTTTCTGTGCAAGGGCTTTCTCTAGTTGTGGCAAGCAGGGGCCACTTTTCATCGCGGTGCGTGGGCCTCTTACTGTCGTGGCCTCTCTTGTTGCGGAGCACAGGCTCCAGACGCACAGGCTCAGTAGTTGTGGCTCACGGGCCTAGTTGCTCCGCGGCATGTGGGATCTTCCCAGACCAGGGCTCGAACCCGTGTCCCCTGCATTAGCAGGCAGATTCTCAACCACTGCGCCACCAGGGAAGCCCAAGGAACATTTTAATTGAAGTGTAATGTATGTCCAGAAGTGTACAAATAATAAGTGTACAGCTCATGCATTTCACATGGAACACACCCATGTCACCAGCACTCAGATCAACAAAAGGAACATTATCAGCCCCTGGGAGCACCTCCCAGCCCACTTCCATCAGCAACCTCCCACCCAAGTGTAACCACTATTCTGACTACTAGCAGCCTGGTTAGTTTTGCAATTTTTGAACTTTATATAAATGGCAGCAGGCGATATCTTTGGGTCTGGCTTCTTTTGTTCACATTATGTTTGTGACATTCATCCGTGCAGTGGTAGCAGCTGTAGTTTGTTCATTCTCATTGCTGGATCATATTCCTTTGAATGAATACAACAATATTTGTCTGTTCTTCGTTGACGGACATTTGAGTTGTTTCCAGTTTTGGGCTATTACAAATAGTGCGATCTAGTTACAGTAAGTGTATTTTTGTGAAGAGTGATGCATGTCTATGTTAGGTATCAGATTTTTTACTGTTTAAAAAAATATAAAGTAGAAAGGAATGAGCTCGTAAACATTCTTCTTCTCAGTCTCGTTCATGATGATATCAATATGCTTTGGGATTGGGAGAGGAAGGGGTGAAGCCACACTAGGACAGATCCCCCCTGCCTCTGGGGTCTATGTCTCAGTTTTAGCAGGTCTCACATATGACCATCATCGGTCCCTTGGAAGGAAGTGAGGGTTTCTACAGGTTTTGTAGGAAGAGCTTTGGAGCAGAGACCCCATACCTAACCCAGAGGGGGTCCTCCTCACACAGATGCTCCTCAAATTCTCAAATCTGCCTCCCACGTACCCCACCACCTCAGATGACGTGCGCAGCCTCTCCAGTCTCAACCATTTTATCTGCAAAGACAGATTAGAAATGAGTGATCTTGTTAGATGTTTCCAGTTCTCAAATGATTTGAAATTGACTGCTGTTGACAATTAATTATGATATGAACAGTTATTTGCTGAGTGCTTGCCTGGTTTTCAGCATTTGTATACATTATCTCATTTAATACTTCCAAGGTTTATTATCCCCATTGTAATGTTGAGGAAACTGAAGCTCAGAGAGGCTAAATTCCTTACTCAAGACACACAGCAAATATCAGAACGGGGATAGGAATTAAGCCAGTTCTATTCTAGCCTTCACTCTCAACTGCTGCTTCCGTTTTTTTTTCTTTTTTCTTTAATGAAATATTTCAGGCACACCAAAAAACTGCAGAGAACATTTTCTGTGCATCCACCAAACAGTCTCAGAAATAGAACATTAAAAACATAGTTAAAACTCTTTGGAGTCCTCCCAGTCCCACTCCCTCCCCTTAAGCAGTGGTAACCTATCCCCTGAATTTGGTGTTCATCACCCCCGCATGTGTTTCTATGCTTTTACATGTATGCACTCATAAAAATATTCTGAATTGTTTTTCAGACTTTTGAACTTTATTAACTAGTATTATTCTGTCTGTGTCCTTTTGCAACTAGCTTTTTCTTTTCACTCAACACTAATTTTTGAGGTTTATTCATGATGATACGTAGAGTTCTAGTTCATTCATTTTCACTGCTGCATAGTGCCTCCCTTCAAGGATATACCAGAAATGATCCATCCATTCTCCTGTTGATTGGCATTTAGATTCTTCCCGCTGCTCTGCCATTAAAAGGTGCCTCAGTATACATTCTCCTACATTTATGTCTCTTCCCTCTTTTACTGAAATTTTAATGGGTGAATTTTCTTAATCACACCAGGCTTTCTTTTAATCTGTATATATCTGTGGGAATACTGGACAGTTTTATTCATTCATCTATTTTTTCCTGAGCATCTATGTTACAGATTGAATGTTTTTGTCCCTCTAAAACTCACATGTTGAAAGCTAATCCCCAATGTGATAGTATCAGGAAGTGGGACCCTTTGGCAGGTGATTTGGTTATGAGAATTGAGCCCTCAGGAATGGGATTAGTGCCCTTATCAAAGAGACCCCCCCTCAAAAACCCTTGCCCCCTTCCACCATATGAGAACACAGCAAGAAGATGGCCATCTATAAACCAGGACATGAGCTCTCACTAGACATTGAATCTACCAGTGCCTTAATCTTGTACTTCCCAGCCTCCAGAACTGTGACAAATAAATTTTTGTTGTTTATAAGCCACCTTGCCTATGATATTTTTGCTATAGAAGCCCAAATGGTCTAAGACAACCCACCATGTGCCAAGCACTGTGTTGGGTGCTAGGCGAAGAGAAGTGGTTAAAAGACACAACTCTTGATCTCTGGGAGTTTGCATGGTTGACCAAGCACCAGTTGCTGTCAGATGAGATGGGAGATGCTGGGAACTCACAGTAGGGCTCTGAATGGTGGGGTCAGGGAGCAGAGAGAGATTCCACGGAAGAAGCAGAAATGCAGGGTGTTAGAGGGAGTGACCAGCCCACCCTGGGCGTCGTGCCCAAACTCCTTGCAGTTAGAAGACCTCCTCCATTGTGTATCTGCACCAGGACAAAATCACAGCAACCTTTACAATCCCCCCTTCTCAACCTTAGTCTCTTTTCCTCACATTAACAGTGATGTGTGAGTCAGTTTCTTAATGCATTAAAAAAAAAAAGTCTGACTCTGGGAAACCCACACATGCTTGAATTCTGGGATTGGAATTCTGTTCAGAGCCCTAGATGAATGGCATCCTCACGTCGCCTTAGATTTGTCCTCTCCATCTGGAAACATTATAATAAAAAGGTCACGGTTTATGTGCATAATACATGTACTGTGGGAAACAGTCTATATATGCCTATCATTTAATCCACACAAAATCCTCATTCTCTATTTTTTAAAAGATGAAGGCCAGAGATGTTAATTAAGTTACCCAAGGCCACACAGCTAGGAGGTGGCAGAGTTGGGGCTGCACCCCAGGTTGGGCTAACTCCAGCATCCTTCATCTTAACCTTCTGACTTCTGCCAGGATTTGCCTGTAGCATTTCTGGAGGCAAGTTCCCCTCCTTTCCACTTGAGAAAAATGCCATCAAGTGGGGGGTTACTTACTGCCTGACACAGCCCGTTCACTACTCTCATATTCTCTCCATTTGCATCAGCTACTCAGGAAATGAGAGCACATCCTATTTTTAGATGCTGGGGTCCAAGTGACAGTGATGTATGGGTTAGTGGCTCATTTTTATGAAAGTAGCTCAGAGGTGTTACCTCTTCTTATATGCTTGGAAACTCTCTTACATCACCGCTTTGATCTTTATAGTTTATTTCAAAGATCGCTTTGTTTCTTGCCTCTCTTCTCTGAGTCCTGCAACAGACTTTAGCCAGAAACAATAACATTCTGAGCTGAAATAGATGGCATGGAGAGAGGATGAGACTCTTCTCAGAGACCTGAAACACAAATGATGGCAGGGATAAGCAGAGAGTGGAGCAAGTCCTCCCCTCAAATTAGACTTTGCCCAGTGTTTGAGCCTAGAAGCAGCAGACTGGCCCTTCCTGCCAAAACTGACTGTGTGTTTTAGTCCAAAAAACCCTACAACTTTGCTACTTACTTTTTATAGCTATTCACCGTCTCTTAGTTTCAAAGGCCAGCAAGCGGGCTAAACTATGTTTGTGGGGAGCTCTGGTAGCCCTAAGACTTAGGCAAGGAAAGAAAAGAACAGAAGAAGAGGGATGGAGATGATGGGAAGTGAAAGGAACAAATACAGTGTGTTTGATGCATGCTGGCAACAAATCTAATTTAATCAGTTTCATTCTCTTGTCAATACTGGAAGGGACCTTTATTCCCATTTTACAGATTAGGCAACCGAGGCCAGAGTGGTCAAGCAACTTACTTCAGGGCACACTGCTGGTAACTATGAGGTTAGGGTTGCAAGATTTGCAAAATAAAAATAACAGGACACCCAATTGAATTTGAATTCCAGATAAACAATGAAAAAAGATTTAAGTACGTCCCATGTAAAATTATAGACTTATCCTAAAAATCTAACTGGGCATCCTGTCTTTTACCTGGCAACCCTCGCTGAGGTTCAAGCTCAGTTCTTTCCATTATTTCTCAGGCACTCCTTTACTTTATACGTAATACTTTTATATATAATACTGCAGAATATGATTCATGATCATCATCAGCCAATATTGGTTGAATGCAGTGCTTTGCATCTGTTATTTCACTTGAACCCCTATCATACTCACAGCACCCCATCAAGTAGGTACAATTATTGTTCCTATTTTCTGGATGAGGAAACCAAGGCTCAGTGAGATGCAATAACTTGACCATGGTCACATGGCCAGAAGGTACCAGAGCACAGGTTTGAACCTGTTTCTGTTTTGCCTAAGAATTGTCACTTAAAAAACAGCTTTTTCAAAAGTTGAATTAACACACATGCAGAAAAATACTCAATATATAAACATAACTTTCAATGACTTACTTACAAAACATTTGTGTAGGTACCAACTGGATCAAGGAAGAAAAGATGTCCAGCACTCCAGGAATCCCACGCGCTCCCTCCCAGTTGCACCGCTCATCCTCCTCAGAGATGCCATCATTCTGGCTTCCAACCTCCAGTTGAGTTTGCCTTCATCCAAAGATTATGTAAGTGAAATCCTACAGGGGTATTCCTTGGTGTCTAGTTTCTATCACTCAACGCTATGCTTGTTGGATTTACCCTGTGGTGTATATCTGGAATCTGGTCCTTTTCATTGCTGCATAGTATTCTACCAGCTATTATACACAGTGAATCCAACCTATTTTTGGTGAACATTTGAGTTATTTGAGATTAGTTTAAAATGTGATTGTTTTAAAAAATTTTACTGAAGTATAGCTGATTTACAATGTTGTGTTAATTTCTGCTGTACAGCAAAGTGATTCAGTTATACATATGTTCTTTTTCATATTCTTTTCCATTATGATTTATCACAGAATATTGAATATAGTTCTCTGTGCTATATAATAGGACCTTGTTATTAATCCATCTTATATATAATAGTTTGCATCTGCTAATCCCAAACTCCCAATCCTTCCCTCCCCTACCCTGCCTTGTCAACCACAAGTCTGTTCTCCATGTCTGTGGGTCCGTTTGTGTTTCATAGATATGTTCATGTGTGTCGTTAAAATGTGCTGTTGTGAGCAACAAAAATTGCTGTCTGTGAACATTCTTGTAAATGTCTTTTGGTGGACATAAGCATTCATTTCTGTTGGATATATACCTAAAAGTGGAAATGCTGGTCAGAGGCAGGTGTACAGTCAGCTTTGGTAGATATGCCACACAGTTTTTCAAAGCGTTTGTAGCAATTTACACTCCTAACAGCAGCACATTCAATTTCCAGTTGCTCCATATTCTCACCAGCACTTGGGATTGTCAATTTTTGTAATTTTAGTGTAATGGTATCTCCTTGCAGTTTTAATAGGCATGCCCCTGATTTCTAATTAGGTTGAACACCTTTTAATGAGTTCATTGGCTCTCCGAACATCTTCTTTTGTGAAGCCTCTGTCCCAGTTTCTTGAGCATTTGATTTGGTTTTCTGTCTTTTACTTATTGATTTGTGGAAAGTTTTTTTATAAGTTCTGAATAGGAGCCCATAGTTCTGGGTGTTGGAAATGTCTGCTCCCACTCTATGCCTTGAGTTTTCACTCTCTTAAATGGTGTCTTTTAGTGAAGAGAAGCTCTTATGATTTTAATATATGAAATATATCAGTGTTTTCCTTTATGAATGGCGCATTTTCCCTTGTTTAAGTCTTTTCCTACCCTCAAGGTTATAAAGACTGCCTCTGCTATAGGCTTCTGGAAACTTTGTTGTTTTGCCTTTCATGTTTAGATCTACAATGCAACTGGGATTTATTTCTGTATATGGTGTGAGGTAGGGGGATTGGAAAACTCAATACTGTAATGATGGCAAATCTCTTCAAAGTGATATGTAGACTCAATGTCATCCCAATCCAAACCCAACAGGAATTTGTTGTTGTTGTATGAGGGACCTGATAAACTGCTTCTAAAATTAATAGGCAAATTCAAAAGGCCAAGAATATCCAAGATAATCTTGCAGAGAGAATGATGAAAGAACATGTTTTATTGATGTCAAGACTATTATAAAGCTATAGTAATTGAGACCATGCGATATTAACGTAAAGATAACCAAATCGACCAGTGGAACCAAATAGAGAGCCCTGAACCAGTCTACATGCACGTGGGGATATATGCTATATCCAACAAAGGTGGACCCACAGATCAGTGGGGGAAAGACAGTTCTTTCAGTACACTGTGATGGGTCATCCATATGGGGAAAAACAAACTTGTCTCCAGGGCTCCCACTTTTCAGCACTTCACAGTGCCATGGTACTCTGTTCTTATATGCTTGTATGATGATGACAGTAATGATGATAACATCACCATTATATATTTATGATTTTGCCACTCTCAAGGTGCTTTCCAATCTATTATTTTCCCAAAACCCTAAGAATCAGGCAGGAAAGACATTATTAGTCCTTTCACGGGTGATGAAGCAGAGACTCCAAGGGGTGAGTGACCAACCCAAAGACACTTGCCTAGCACTTGAGCCTCACCTGCTGGATTTCAAGCCTGCGGCTCTTTCCACTTTGTGAGGAGCCCAATTCCCATTCCTAAGGGAGATTAGGGAGGCACAGGAAGAAGTGGGCTTCGGCAGAGGTGGACTGGGAGTGACTGGAGGTTAATCACACCCTTCTCAGACCCCCTACTATCCTGCAGTGGGCTCCTTGACCAGGTGCCAGTCCCTGGACATTTCCCCAGAGGAGGTTTGTCTCCAGGATAGAGCAAGAGGGTTGTGAGTTGTGGTGGGAAGAGGAGGGCATGGGAAAGGTGCAGAGGGTCTTCCATTTGGAATAATGCTGGCACCCAGTGGTGGGGTGGGCAGAAAAGTTGGGGTTCTAATTCAAGCTCTGCCATGAACTTGCTGTGTGCCTTTGGACAAATGACTTCACCCTTCTGGGCCTCAGTTTTCTGTGACTTCATCTTTAAATGAACCAATTCCAAAATTTACCACCTAAGATGTTTGTAAAGAATTAACAGTAATTGTGCCTGTTGCTTAGCAAGGACTCAACAGTTCTTGGCAATCGATATTAGTATTATTCAGATCACTTCTTTCTGATAAAAAGCAATAGCCGCCATTGAGTGAGCATTTACATGTCTTTTTCTCATGTAAAACTGGGAGCTCAGCCTTAGCAAAGGATTTATGAGTTGCATTTGCCAAGCCCTCTCCATCTCCTGTTACAGAATGGATGATTCTCTTTGTGCCAACCACTTTTACATGTACGTATAGAAAAAAGACTGGAAGGAACTACATCAAGATGTTAATAATCATTATCTCTGGGTGATGGGAGTGAGGTTGATTTGCTTTTCTTCATATTTTTAGTGTTTTCTGAATTATCTACATTAAACAATAATTAATTTTATAATTGGGAAAACAATTGCTTGATAAAAGAAATGCAGATACGAATTCTTCTTGCTAGTCTCAATGAGGAGTAGTCTGCAAAGGGCCACTTTAAAGCCTCTCCTTGAGTCCCAAGCTTAACAGATAATGGTTTTGGAGTCAGAAAGTCCAGGGTACAAATCCCAGCTCTGCTACTTTCTAGCTGTGCTAAGCCAGGTGAGTCTCTTAACCTCTCTGAGCCCCAGTTCTCTCATCTGAAAGATGAAAATGGAACTAGCTGCCTCCTCGGGTTGTTTTGATGACTTAATGAGATGTGTTTGAAACTACATAGCCAGGTGTCTGGCATTTAGGAGGCTCTCACTCAGTGGTCGCTCTTCCATGAGATGGGCTCCTTTCCCAGAGTTTCACTGGAGATCCTTTGAAGGCCGGCATTATCTACCATCCCACTCTACAGAGGAAGACACAGAGGTTCAGAGGGGAGACTTGTCCAACATCACAGAACTCGGAAGGAATCTTCTGAAAGAGGCTCAGGGAGCATAAATGATCAGCCTGAGGTCACACAGCTTAAACTTACTGCCTGTGCAGTTTGTAAAACAACAAACTAACACCACCACCCCGCCAAAAAACACCAGAGTGCCATTTATTGGGGGTTTACCATTGTGAGGCACCGTGTTAAGCCTCTTGAACAAAACCAGCAGCAACAATAACAAATACTCTGCCGTTTATCAAGTGCTTACTCAATGCCAGGCAGCTTGGCGCTTCCCACAATCATCTCAGTTAATTCTCCAGACAGCTCTATGACGTGGGTCTCTAGAGCCCACTTTACAGACGAGGATACTGAGGCTCGGAGGCTGAGGCCCTTGCCCCAGCTCCGCAACAGGCCTGGCACCGGGTCTGCCCAGCTCCCCGGGAGGCTGCGGGAGGGCCAGGTGGCACGCAAGGAGTTAAGCGGTAGGCAGTGCTGTGGCTCCGCGCGGAGGAGCGCGCCGGACTGAGGCGCGCTGCTGGCGGCGGCGGCGGCGGCGGCGCGGGGAGCTCGGGCTCCAGACGTGAAGTCCGGGGGAGCGAGCGAGGCAGCGACGGAGGCAGCGAGAGAGAGAAGCGAGGCGGCGGGAGCCCCGCGCCCAGCCGCAGCCCTTGCTCGGCGCACAGCGGGCCCGGGCATCCCCGGGCGGGTGCCTGCGCGGGCCCTCGCCTTGGCGCGGGGCACCCGCAGTGCCGCCCGCCAGCCCGCCCGAGCGCCAGGCTCGCAGGAGCCCGGTTTTCACTTCCTCTCGCCTCCGCCCGCCTCCCCGGCTCTCCAGCTGGCGTCGCCAGCCGCCTCCTCGTCCCAGGCCACCGCTGTCGCCGCTGCTGCAACCCAGGACGTACACTCTTCCACTTCCCCGCTGGAGGCGCGGAGGGTGTCCCTTGCGCCACACCCGGAGAAATAGATCCCCGGGCCCGCCAGGAAGAGCCTTGGTGGCGAGAAAGAAAATCCAGCCTCTGCTTTCCTTGATGCCACTGCAGCAGCTGGCAGCTGGGAAGGTGCCCCCAGAGCGGGCGCACGAAGCGGGACGCGGGAGTCGCAGAGAGAGAGAGACCCCGGGCGCCTGCTGGGCTCCGCTGGCAGAGTTTGCAAGTGGCTGAGACCCTCAGGTAAGGGCTGAGGGGCCTGGACCTGTTAGGAGGGCACCATAATGGAGGGGGTGCAGAGCTGCTGTGAAAGGATTCCTGTCCCCCATCTGGGCTGCCTGTTCCAGCCGCTTCCTGGAGGCTGGGGTTCAGTGCCCAGAGCCAGGTGAGTAAAGAACCCTGAGTGGTGACAGCCCAGCTATGGGTAGATGACAAACTTTCTCTCCTCTGGCAGAGGGTTGGACGTTCCGGCTCATCCAGGCGTCCTTCCTCCAGGCATCTCACTGGGTCCCCAAGGCAGGCACGTCCAGGGCTTCTCAGAATGAGCTGGGCCAGGGGGAAGGCAGTGGGCCCCTTTCATTTGGTTCATGAATCACCGCCTTCTTGGCCAGTTCAGAGTTCTGAGGGAGAAGGAGCTGGACGTGTTTTCAAGTTGACTTTACAAGGTGCTTGTTGGGGGTGATACTCTGGTGAATGAGATGCCCTGTCATTTGGAGCCAGCAGCCAGGGCTGCCCGGGCGATGAGCTCTGTGTAGAGTCCTTTGCAGTCTTGCTTACGTCCATTCTGGCGTGTGTGTGTGTGTGTGTGTGTGTGTGTGTGTGTGTGTGTGTGTAAGGAGGAGGAGAAAGAACTGGGGGCGGGGGCCCGTTCAGCCAGATCGCCCCTATCCAAGCCCTTCCAGCAGCCCCAAGCGTCATCACAGGAGCAGAATCACTTCCTTGGCAGAGATACTAGGAGGGGTAGGGAATCACCTCCCGTTCCTTGCAGCTCCTTAGATGAGCAAAAGATTTGGGGGAAGTTTCCTGAGCTGCTCAATGAGACCATTCAGACTGGAGCCTGGGGGAGGTACAGACTTTTACAGAAAAGGGGTTGGAATTGACATTTTGGGTGGAGGCTCCTGGCACTCTCATCCCCAGCTCTGAGGGTGTGGGTACCCCCCGCCCAATCCAGGCCCCTTGAGGCTCTGCTGAGCCCAGCACATAGCTCATGACTTTGGCCAGATTATCCTTCCTTCTAATGAAAAACATGCTCCAAAGAGGCCACCTGGTCTCCAAGGATCATTTTGGAGCCACCTCTGTGGTCACAGCCCCCTAGATGGCATCATGCTTCCTCCCTAGGGTTCCAGCCTAGGGCTGGGGTCATATCGATGGACTAGTTGGTCAGTGAGGCAGGCAGTGGAGGTGCTTCTGGCCATGACCTGACAGCTAGATGTATTTCCCTGGCCCTGTGGTCACTCTTGGCGTTTGCCTCTAGGGAATAGCATTGCTGTGTGGCTCCTGGGCAGCACTTGAGGCATGAGGTGGGAGTCTCCTCCTCCTGCCCTTGCTTGGGGTTCTGACCTGGGGCCAGGCTAGGAGCTGCTTCTCTAGGCTGCTGGGACCCATGGATTCCTCCAGGGTGTCAGAGGCCAGTACTTGATGTTCTGGGGAAACCCCATCTTTGGGTCAGGAGGTTGAACGTCAAGTCTGCCCTCAATTTGCTATGTGACTTTGGGCAGATCACTAGACCTCTCTGGGCCCATTACTGCTTCTGTAAAATGAAGAGATTTCACGTATCCTTAGAAGTCCCGGTTCAGACACTCTTGTGGCCCTGAGTGATTGTCACAGATGCAATTTTCACAATCCCAGGAGGCAATGTAATTTAGTGTTTAAGGGATCTAGGACTCAGATCCATCTGAGTTTGACCAGTCACTTCACCCTCCAAACCTCGGTAAAATGAGGAGTTGTAAAATGAGGAGTTCATAGTTCCTACTTCAGAAAGGTGTTGGGAGGACAAACTGAGATGGTGCATGGAAAGTGCTTAGCATATCTAGTGAGATTGGAGCTACATGGATGCAGCAGCAAGGCTGTCTGTTTTGGGGTCTTGTGCGCAGGCGTCTGGGTGCTGTTATCCCTGGGGAGGCTGGCCCTGTCCTATCTGAGCACCAGGTGATTCTTGACCGAGGAGCAGGGTCCTTGTTCTCTCCAATCACCTGACACCTGCGGTCCCCACCCCCTCACTGCTTCCTCATAAAAGCACTTCTGGACCAGCAGCTCCTAGTGGGGAGCCCCAGGCTGTCTGAGAGGACTGGATACATCCAGCTGTTGCATTGCCAGAACAACAGGAGATAGAGGTAAGCTGTCCCCACGGCTTCAACTTTGCAGCTGCGTAGGGACCCAGGACAGAGAAGTTCAGTATGTCTGCCCTCCCCAGACTAGGGTTTCTCTGGGACCATGCTAAAACCTCGATGGGGAAGGCAGACCTCATCTTGGCCAACACGGAGTGAGTTAACAGGCATGCAGTCAGGACTGGGGCAGGAGGAACTCCACCATGTGTTAGCTTGATCTGCGGGCTCGCCTTTCAGGATGCAGAGAATGAACAGTTTGCTTTCCTGGCCGAGTAGGATGTGTGTGTCTGTGTAGACACATGTGTGTGAACGTGTGCATATGTATGCATTCTCATGTAGGTATGTGTACGTGTGCGCATGTGAGTATGACTTACATTAAAACCTTAAGTGTGTGTGGGCACATGTGAGACTAGTGTCAATATGAGAGTGTACTCATGAGATTGCATGTCCATGGATTTATGGGTGTGTGTGTGTGTGTGTGCGTGTGCACGTGCCTATGTGAGTCAGTGTGAGTGTGGGTACGCATATGCACTTGTGAGCATTAAGCAGTTGTATGTATGTGATTAGCTGCACAGGTGCAGCTGTGTGTTGTGAGAGTCTGTGTGCTGATCCCTGTGTTTGAGGAGCGGTGCGGGTCGGCCTGGGCGCATGCTTTGGTAGCTGTACGTGCTGTCTGCACATCTGTGTGGGCATCTGTGAGCGCCTGCATGTGTGTGCATGTACACATGTGTGTTCAATGATGTAAGTGTAAACTTACACGTGTATCTATCTACATGCTTTTCAATGTACCTTTGTGTCTCTGAATGCATATATGTGCATAGCACTGCACACTTCTCTCTGTGTATGTGTGTGTGACTGTTTGCCATGGTGCAGCCCCTGTGTCTCTATGTATACGTGTGAGTTTCTGAGCATGTGCGTCTGAGTGGTAGAGGGTACATTTGATTGTGTCTGCATATGTGTGTGTTCCTGTGGGTGTGTACCTGTGTGTCTTGCAGTGTTAACTTGGGTATCTTTGCGTGTACACACGTGTTTCTGAGTGTGTGTACCTGTGTGAAGCACTGCATGCTTGGTTGTATCTCTGTGTATATGCATGTGTTTCTCTGGGTGAGTTGGTTGCCGTGTCCATTTGAGTGTGTCTCGGTGTGCACGTGAGTGTCTCTGAACGTGTCTTCCTGGATGTTGCAGTGTGACTTTTGTGCATGTCTCCTGTGTGTGCAGAAGTTTCTGAATGTGTGTACCCGGGGTGTTGCATTGCATCTTCTTATGAGTCCCTGGGTGTATGATGTGTGTTTCTGCGTGTGTTTGCCTGTCCGTGGGGCAGTGTAACTTTTGTGTGTGTCTCGTGTACGTGTGCGTTTCTGAGCATGTGCATCTCTGCAGGTGTGTCTGAGTGTCCGCAGGGCTATAAAGGTGTGGGGTGGCGGGGCCGTAAACACAGCCAAGAGTGTCCAAACAGAACACATCTCCGAACCTTTAAAGCTCCTCTTCTGTCTGCTCTGCACCTCCGAACTGTGCTCATGCGTGTACCTTCTGAGGGTTGATTCAGTGATCGGTGGTGCCAGCTCTGAGCAGAGCGTTGGGATGTCGGATGTTCATTTTCCCGAGTGCCTTTGCTCTGAAGCCCGTGCCTTCCTCTGCCTCCGGCTCCTTTGGCCCCCACAATAGCCCACGTATCCCTCACCAGAAGCCTGCACTTAGGCCAGTCGCTGAACAGACTCGCAGATGTTCAGAGCGCAGGTATAATTTTAGGCAGAAGGTCTGAACATAGGCAGCCTAGGATGCACCAAACATTTCGACAGCAGTTTCTAATTAGGAGCAACTTGTTTTCCTTAAATAAACAAATCAAGTGAGGAAAGAAATTGCCAGAGATGAACAGCTCCCCGGAGCAGGTCCAGATGTTGGGAAGATGGGGATGGGGTCCCCACAGACTGCAAATGTTACTGCTCAGGGTCTTCCAGATTTTGACCAGGAGCTGATGAGGCAGGGGCTGCAGAAGCTGGTGAGGAGAGTGGGGCAGTGCAGTGTGGGAACCCTTTCCGAGGTTTGCCTAGTGTTTGGTTATTGGGGTAAATACATCACTGGCCCCAGTTGCTCCCTCCTGCCTGTATCCATGCCCTCAGCCGTACAGTGTTGCTGTTCTTCCCACTCAAGGGGCAGGCAGGGTTTATGCTCCTGATCCTTCACTTTGGGTTTGGCCATGTGTCTACCTTTGGTCATTGGTGGAAGTGACAGTGTGTCCATTCCAAGCTTAGGCCTCAGGGGCCTTGCATGTTTCTGCAATGGCTGGGAGAAGGGCTCCCCCAGGGTAGCTGCTGCCTCCTCAGCCTGGCCCCAGAATGAACACATGTCAACAGTGTTGACACAGCCTCAGTTTACCACCTTAGGAAATAAAATAAGGAAGCCATGTGCCTTAGTTTGCTCATCTGTAATATGGGAATGATAATAATAGTGCCTTCTTCTAGGGTTGCTATGAGTATTTACTAAGTAAATTCAGCCCATCTGCCCTCTCACCCACCCCCCTGGACACTGTAAAAGTGGGATTTGCCTGAGGTTGCAGAGGGTTGGTGGCAGACCTGAGGTTAGAACCTGAGCCTTCTACATCCCAACCCGTGACAGGTGCACAGCCCTGTAGATCCCATGCTACTTTCACATGTGAGCATATTAGTTTCCTGTTGCTGCTGTAACAAATGACCACAAGCACAGAGATTTAAAACAATACAAACTTATTCTCTTACAGTTCTAGAGATCAGAAATCTAAAATGAGTCAGCAGGACGCTGTTCCTTCTGGACTCTCTAGGGGAGAATCCACTTCCATGCCTTTTCCAGCATCTGGAGGCTGCCCACATTCCTTGGCTCATAGCCCAACATCACTCTGACCTCTGCTTCCATTGTCATATCTCCATCTCTGACTTCTGAATCCCCTGCCTTCCTGTAATAAGGACACATGATGACATTGGGCCCCTTGGATAATCCAAGATAATCTCCCCATCTCAAGATCTTTAATTTACTCACATCTGCAAAGTCCCTTTTACCATGCTGGGTAACGTTGTCCTAGGTTCCAGGAATTAGGACATGGATATCTTCGGAGGGTAGCTATTTGGCTACCACGGTGAAAAAAGTGAATGAATTATTCCACATTCGTTGATTCAACACATATTTACTGAGTGCTTAGATGCACCAGGCATGAATATTTACTGGGCACCTACCATGTACCAAGGTCTGTCTAAGCCCTGGGGATAAAGTGTTGAGCAAAGAGAGGCCCTGCTGTCCTAGGGGTGATTCCAGGAATGGGAGTTAGAACAAAAATGCATAAATAAATAACTGAATAGCTTCAAGTTAAATAGTGATGAGTTCAGTGAGGAAAACACAACAGGTGATGGTGGTGGTGTCTTCTGACAGCCCCTGTTGTGGTCCTCTGCATTCAGGAACCTCCCTCCCCTGCCCCTTATGGTCTGGGGGTGGTCACGGCCCCTCTCTGTTGCCAGGCCCCAGAGGCTGCGCTACCCACCCCTAGTGGCTTCCCCACACTCTGCCCTCCCATCGTAACTGTCCTTGGTCACACCGTTGGGGTGAGCCGTCTGTTATTACCTGCTGGTCCCTGACTGATACAGGTGCTTTTTACGTGCTGAGACGTGTGCTTTGCCCTTTTTGTGTTTCCACTCACTGATCTTTTTTTTTTTTAATATACATTTATTTTTGGCTGCGTTGGGTCTTCGTTGCTGCGCGCGGGCTTTCTCTAGTTGCGGCAATGGGGGCTACTCTTCATCGTGGTGCACAGGCTTCTCATTGTGGTGGCTTCTCTTGTTGCAGAGCATGGGCTCTAGTTGCGCAGGCTTCAGTAGTTGTGGCACGTGGGCTCAGTAGTTGTGGCTAGTGGGCTCTAGAGTGCAGGCTCAGTAGTTGTGCACAGGCTTTGTTGCTCCACGGCATGTGGGGTCTTCCCGGACCAGGGATCAAACCCATGTCTCCTGCATTGGCAGGTGGATTCTTAACCACTGCACTACCAGGGAAGTCCCACTCATTGATCTTTATAACATCCCTCTGAGGAAGATGCTCTGTTATCCCCTTTCTCGGGTAGTACAGCCATGTTCATAGCACCGTTATTCACAATGGTGGAAAAGTGGAAGCAACCCAAGTGTCATCGACAAGGGATAAACAAAATGTGGTCCATCCACAAGTGGAATATTATTCAGCCTTAAAAAGGAACAAAATTCTAACACATACTACAAGGATGAGCCTTAAGGATATTATGCTAAGTGAAATACACCAGACACAAAAGGAAAAATACTGTATCATTCCACGTGTACAACATTCTTTTCTTTTTTAAATTTTTTATGCATCAGGTTCTTATTATCTATTTTATACATATTAGTGTATATATGTCAATCCCAATCTCCCAGTTCATCCCACCCCCCATCCCACTTTCCTACCTTGCTGTCCATATGTTTGTTCTCTATGTCTGTCTCTATTTCTGCCTTGCAAACCAGTTCATCTGTACCATTTTTCTAGATTCCACATATATGCATTAATATACGATATTTGTTTTGCTCTTTCTGACTTACTTCACTCTGTACGACAGTCTCTAGGTCCATCCACGTCTCTACAAATGACCCAGTTTTGTTCCTTTTTATGGCTGAGTAATATTCCATTGTATATCTGTACCACATCTTCTTTATCCATTCATCTGTCAGTGGGCATTTAGGTTGCTTCCGTGACCTGGCTATTGTAAAGAGTGCTGCAGTGAACACTGGGGTGCATGTGTCTTTTTGAATTACGGTTTTCTCTGGGTATATGCCCAGTAGTGGGATTGCTGGATCATATGGTAATTCTATTTTTAGTTTATTAAGGAACCTCCGTACTGTTCTCCATAGTGGCTGTATCAGTTTACATTCCCACCAACAGTGCAAGAGGGTACCCTTTTCTCCACACCCTCTCCAGCATTTGTTGTTTGTAGATTTTCTGATGATGCCCATTCTAACCAGTGTGAGGTGATACCTCAATGTAATTTTTTTTTTTTTTTGCGGTACGCGGGCCTCTCACTGTTGTGGCCTCTCCCGTTGTGGAGCACAGGCTCCAGACGTGCAGGCTCAGCGGCCACGGCTCACAGGCCTAGCTGCTCCGTGGCATGTGGGATCTTCCCGGACCGGGGCACGAACCCATGTCCCCTGCATCAGCAGGTGGACTCTCAACCACTGTGCCACCAGGGAAGCCCCCTCACTGTAGGTTTGATTTGCATTTCTCTAATAATTAGTGATGTTGACCAGCTTTTCATCTGCCTCTTGGCCATCTGTATGTCTTCTTTGGAGAAATGTCTATTTAGGTCTTCTGCCCATTTTTGAATTGGGTTGTTTGTTTTTTTAATATCAAGCTGCATGAGCTATTTATATATTTTGGAGATTAATCCTTTGTCCATAGATTTGTTTGCAAATATTTTCTCCTATTCTGAGGGTTGTCTTTTCGTCTGTTTATAGTTTCCTTTGCTGTGCAAAAGCTTTTAAGTTTCATTAGGTCCCATTTGTTTATTTTTGTTTTTATTTCCATTACTCTAGGAGGTGGGTCAAAAAAGATCTTGCTGTGATTTATGTCAAAGAGTGTTCTTCCTATGTTTTGCTCTAAGAGCTTTATACTGTCCGGGGTTTCATTTAGGTCTTTAATCCATTTGGAGTTTGTTTTTGTGTATGGAGGTAGGGAGGGTTCTAATTTCATTCTTTTACATGTAGCTGTCCAGTTTTCCCAGCACCACTTATTGAGGAAACTGTCTTTTCTCCATTGTATATCCTTGCCTCCTTTGTCATAGATTAGTTGACCACAGGTGCGTGAGTTGATCTCTGGGCTTTCTATCCTGTTCCATTGATCTATGTTTCTGTTTTTGTGCCAGTACCATACTGTCTTGATTACTATAGCTTTGTAGTATAGTCTGAAGTCAGGGAGTCTGATTCCTCCACCTCTGTTTTTTTCCCTCAAGATTGCTCTGGCTATTCGGGGTCTTTTGTGTCTCTATACAAATTCTAAGATTTTTTGTTCTAGTTCTGTAAAAAATGCCATTGGTAATTTGATAGGGATTGCATTGAATCTGTAGATTGCTTTGAGTATATAGTAATTTTCACAATATTGATTCTTGCAATGCAAGAACATGGTATATCTCTCCATCTGTTTGTGTCACCTTTGATTTCTTTCATCAGTGTCTTATAGTTTTCTGAGTACAGGTCTTTTACCTCCTTAGGTAAGTTTATTCCTAGGTATTTTATTCTTTTTGTGGCAATGGTGAATGAGATTGTTTCTTTAATTTCTCTTTCTGATCTTTGGCCGTTAGTGTATAGGAATGCAAAAGATTTCTGTGCATTAATTTTGTACCCTGCAATTTACCAAATTCATTGATTAGCTCTAGTAGTTTTCTGGTGGCATCTTTAGGATTCTCTATGTATAGTATCATGTCATCTGCAAACAGTGATAGTTTTACTTCTTCTTTTCCAATTTGTATTCCTTTTTCTTCTCTGATTGCTATGGCTAGGACTTCTAAAACTATGTTGGATAATAGTGGTGAGAGTGGACAGGTTTGTCTTGTTCCTGATCTTAGAGGAAATGCTTTCAGTTTTTCACCATTGAGAATGATGTTTGCTGTGGGTTTGTCATATATGGCCTTTATTATGTTGAGGTAGGTTCCCTCTATGCCCACTTTCTGGAGAGTTTTTATCATAAATGGGTGTTGAATTTTGTCAAAAGCTTTTTCTGCATCTATTGAGATGATCATATGGTTTTTATTCTTCAATTTGTTAATATGGTGTATCACATTGATTGATTTGCATATATTGAAGAATCCTTGCATCCCTGGGATAAATCCCACTTGATCATGGTGTATGATCCTTTTAATGTGTTGTTGGATTCTGTTTGCTAGTATTTTGTTGAGGATTTTTGCATCTATATTCATCAGTGATATTGGTCTGTAATTTTCTTTTTTTGTAGTATCTTTGTCTGGTTTTGGTATCAGGGTGATGGTGGCCTCATAGAATGAGTTTGGGAGTGTTCCTTCCTCTGCAATTTTTTGGAAGAGTTTGAGAAGGATGGGTGTTAGCTCTTCTCTAAATGTTTGATAGAATTCACCTGTGAAGCCATCTGGTCCTGGACTTTTGTTTGTTGGAAGATTTTTAATCACAGTTTCAATTTCATTACTTGTGATTGGTCTGTTCATATTTTCTATTTCTTCCTGGTTCAGTCTTGGAAGGTTATACCTTTCTAAGAATTTGTCCATTTCTTCCAGGTTGTCCATTTTATTGGCATAGAGTTGCTTGTAGTAGTCTCTTAGGATGCTTTGTATTTCTGCGGTGTCTGTTGTAACTTCTTTTTCATTTCTAATTTTATTGATTTGAGTCCTCTCCCTCTTTTTCTTGATGAGTCTGGCTAAAGGTTTATCAATTTTGTTTATCTTCTCAAAGAACCAGCTTTTAGTTTTATTGATCTTTGCTATTGTTTTCTTTGTTTCTATTTCATTTGTTTCTGCTCTGATCTTTATGATTTCTTTCCTTCTGCTAGCTTGGGTTTTGTTTGTTCTTCTTTCTCTAGTTCCTTTAGGTGTATGGTTAGATTGTTTATTTGCGATTTTTCTTGTTTCTTGAAGTAGGCTTGTATTGCAATAAACTTCCCTCTTAGAACTGCTTTTGCTGCATCCCATAGGTTTTGGATCATCGTGTTTTCGCTGTCATTTGTCAATAGGTATTTTTTGATTTCCTCTTTGATTTCTTCAGTGATCTCTTGGTTATTTAGTAACGTAGTGTTAACCTCCATGTGGTTGTGTTTTTACATTTTTTTTCCCTGTAATTTATTTCTAATCTCATAGTATTGTGGTTGGAAAAGATGCTTGATATGATTTCAGTTTTCTTAAATTTACCGAGGCTTGATTTGTGGCCCAAGATGTGATCTATCCTGGAGAATGTTCGTGTGCACTTGAGAAGAAAGTGTAATTTGCTGTTTTTGGATGGAACGTCCTATAAATATCAATTAAATCTATCTGGTCTATTGTGTCATTTAAAGCTTGTGTTCCTTATTAATTTTCTGTGTGGATGATCTGTCCATTGGTGTAAGTGAGGTGTTAAAGTCCCCCACTATTATTGTGTTACTGTAGATTTCTTATTTTATGCTGTTAGCATTTGCCTTATGTATTGAGGCACTCCTATGTTGCATGCATATATATTTAAAATTGTTATATCTTCCTCTTGGATTGATCCCTGCATCATTAGATAGTGTCCTTCCTTGTCTCTTGTAGCATTCTTTATTTTAAAGTCTATTTTATCTGATATGAGTATTGCTACTCCAGCTTTCTTTTGATTTCCATTTGCATGGAATATCTTTTTCCATCCCCTCACTTTCAGTCTGTATGTGTCCCTAGGTCTGAAGTGGGTCTCTTGTAGACAGCATATATATGGATCTTGTTTTTGTATCCATTCAGCAAGCCTGTGTCTTTTGGTTGGAGCATTTAATCCTTCACATTCAAGGTAATTATTGATATGTATGTTCCTATTACCATTTTCTTAATTGTTTTGGGTTTGTTTTTGTAGGTCCTTTTCTTCTCTTGTGTTTCCCACTTAGAGAAGTTCGTTTAACATTTGTTGTAGAGCTGGTTTGATGGTGCTAAATTCTCTTAGCTTTTGCTTGTCTGTAAAGCTTTTGATTTCTCTGTCGAATCTGAACGAGATCCTTGCCAGGTAGAGTAATCTTTGTTGTAGGTTCTTCCCTTTCATCACTTTAAATATATCATGCCACTCCCTTCTGGCTTGTAGAGTTTCTGCTGATAAATCAGCTATTAACGTTATGGGAGTTCCCGTATATGTTGTTTGTCATGTTTCCCTTGTTGCTTTTAATAATTTTTCTTTGTCTTTAATTTTTGTCAATTTGATTACTATGTATCTCAGCGTATATCTCCCTGGGTTTATCCTGTGGGAGACTCTCTGCGCTTCCTGGACTTGAGTGGCTATTTCCTTTCCCATGTTAGGGAAATTTTCAACTCTAATGTCTTCAAATATTTTCTTGGGTCCTTTCTCTCTCTCTTCTCCTCTGGGACCCCTATAATGAGAATGGTGGTGTGTTTATTGTTGTCCCAGAGACCTTTTAGGCTATCTTCATTTCTTTTCATCCTTTTTTCTTTATTCTGTTCCTCAGCAGTGAATTCCACCATTCTGTCTTCCAGGTCACTTATCCGTTCTTCTGCCTCAGTTATTCTGCTGTTGATTCCTTCTAGTGTCGTTTTCATTTCGGTTATTGTGTTGTTCATCTCTGTTTGTTTGTTCTTTAATTCTCCTAGGTGTTTGTTCTTTAATTCTTCTAGGTCTTTGTTAAACATTTCTTGCACCTTCTCGATCTTTGCCTCCATTCTTCTTCCGAGGTCCTGGATCATCTTCAGTATCGTTATTCTGAATTCTTTTTCTGGAAGGTTGCCTATCTCCACTTCTTTTAATTGATTTTCTGGGGTTTTATCTTGTTCCTTCATCTGGTACATAGCCCTCTGCCTTTTCATTTTGCGTATCTTTCTGTGAATGTGATTTTCGTTCCACAGGCTGCAGGATTGTAGTTCTTCTTGCCTCTGCTGTCTGCCCTCTCTATACAACATTCTTAAAGTAGTCAAATTCATAGAGACAGGAAGTAGAATGCTCGTCGCCAGGGGTTGGGGGAGGGGGAAATGGGGAGTTAGTGTTTAATGGGGGTAGAGTTTCCATTTGGGAAGATGACAAAGTTCTGGAGATGGACGGTGGTGATGGTTTTACAACAATGTGAATGTAATTAGTGCCACTAAACTGTATGCTCAAAAATGGTTAATGTAGAAAATTTTATTTTACGTATATTTTACCAGAATAAAAATAAATAAATAAGTTAAAAGTCTAGAGAGGCTGGGATTTGAACCCGGATCTGACCCTAGAGCCTGTGTTCTCTTCTCCGTACAGTATGGTCTCAGCCCCAAAGCACCGTGTACACCCAAAGGCGGGTGTGCAAGCAGATTCTGAAACAACCTGGGAGAATATGGGATGGGGCTTTGGACGCAGCAAAGGGAAGACCCCCAGTGTTGAGGAGCCCATGGTATGCTGGTACCATGCACTCCCTCTCACCAAGGTTTACCCATTGGTCTATTGGACAAATTTTTATTGAGCACCTACTATGTGCCAGACCCTGTGGAGATGGTGGAGAGAAAAACAAGATACTAACTTGCATATAATTCCTTGAAGTAACTGCCAGGAAGGAAGGTCTCTGACACTGGGGGTGCACAAATTAGGGCCTTTGAAAGGAAGACTTCCTCAAGAGAGAGAAAAATGTGCTGGGCTCTGAAGAATGAATAGGATCCATCAGGTGAAAAAGGTTGGGAAGATAGCAGAACCAGCATGTGCAAAGGCCCTGAGGTGAGGAAAGTGGCATGAACCAAAGGCTTCTAGATTGTAGAAGAGTTGGTACACTGTCAAGCAGACAATTCTCAGGGCCTTGCCAGCCCCATAAGTGTTTTGCTCTTTATCCTTCCAGCAGTGGGGAGCCTTGTAAAGGTTTTAAGTACAGGGAGTGAAATGAGTCTGTTAAACCCTTAACAGAACAATAAGAAGAAACCACACCCCCACATGAGGTTAGAGCTCATTGAAATCCCCTCAAAGAGGGAGCTGGGTGGACAGCAGTGATTGCAGGATTTTAGCTTCATTATGCAAAATACACAGCTTTCCAGGGGAGAGGTGAGCTTTGGCAAAAAGAGTCAACAAATTAGTTTTTTAATCTGCTTTAAGTTGCTGAAATGCCTTTGTCTTCCTTCCATTGTCACCTGATGGCCCGTGGGCTATTTTAACTTTAATCAGAGAATTTTTTTTTAATTAAGGGAGTTTTTTCCTTTTGAAAACCAAGTCCCAGCTGTGTTTTGATAAGATAGAATTAAAAATGGCATGGGGGAAATGCCACAGAAAGCTTTGATTTTTCTCCTTATGGCATCTGAACTGATTTAAATAATAATTATATATTTTATTTTGATGCAGCTTCTCCTCAACCCTTCCTGGCCTCCCGCAACACACCACAGTGTACCAGCAGCTCTGAACACAGGCTGTTTCTAAAATCCCCAACTCTTGGCTCCTAGAGACAGAGGGACAGCCCTGTAAGAGACCAAGATTTCTGACCTAACAGCTTTAGGTTTAGGGGAAAGCTTGCTCACATCCAAGCGCTACCAATTCACAGCTGTGTGGCTTTGGGTAATTTATTTCAATCTCCTTAGCTTCCAATTACTCATGTGTAAAATGGAAATAATGATAGTATTTATATTTGTGGGATTCTTCTAGTTGTAAGTGACAGAAAATCCAGCGTAAATATCATTACACTCTTATTCTCAGGCATAAAAGGGACTATATTGGTTCATGTCACTGGCAACTAGCTTAAGGTTTGGCAGGATCCAGGACTTTGACATTCTCTCACTTTTTCTCTCTCTCTCTCCATCCTTCCCAGTCTCTTGACTCTCCTTTTTCTCTGTAGTGGGCTTCCTTCTCCAGCTGGCTCTGGCTATCTTCATCTGTGCACAAATGCCTACCAGTAACTCCGTGATTACATGGTGTCGGCTGCAAGCCCTGTTCCCACAAGTCCTGGAATTGAGACCTCGTAGGTCTCCTGGAATCAGAGAAATGGACTATGCTGTTCAGTCAGATGGGGGTCATATGACCACCTTGGATCCTCCTGGTGGGGAGGGTGTGAATCAACCTTTGTGGTTTCCTGAACCACAAAGACCAAAAGTGGGAGTAGGATGGGCCCCCAAAGGAAAATCAGGACCCAGTTAACCTAAGAAGAGGAAGTAAATGCTGGTCACACTAAAATGACCTATTGGCAGGCCTCATCTCAGAGGGTTGTTGTGAGGTGAAGATTAAATGATATTGATCGTGCCAGGTACTTAACACTGACCCTGGCATGCAGTGTACTCAGTAAATGTTATTACTGCTACTACCACTACGATGTTATTATTAGCATGGTGATAATATAGGCCAGGGAGGGGCTCTTCAAGTGTTCAGGGCTATGGGAGACACCCATGACCAGAAGACTCAATCTGGACATCCCATTGGCCCCTATGAGCCTTGGACCTGTCACTTCCCTTCCAGTTTTGGTTGCCAAAAGCCATCATCCCCTAACAAACCACACCTCATGGATCACTTCACTGGCTAAAAGACGTGATGGCTCAAAGGATGCAGGGAGTGGACACAAATCCAGATGCCTCCAGGGGTAGGTGGGTCCCTTAGGAGCGAGACAGAGCAGAGGGTCAGTGGTGAACCAGAAACCAAGTGGACCATCTACTGGGAGCATCCACTCCCACCCCAGCCCACTGTCTCCCCACAAGAACAGAGCCCAGGTGGCCACATCTCTCAAGGATTTTTTCCAAGAAGACTCCAAGGTATTACACAAAATCTCTGTGCTTGTAAATGTTGGTCACCAATTCAGGCGGTTTTGAAACCCAGGATAGACCAAACAAGCATATCTGTGGGCTTAGCTGGACCTCTGCTGTAGAGCCAGGTCTCCCCCATCTGGGGGACACAGAGCCTGTTCTTTCTGAACCACAGTGAGCACATGTTGGGGATGCCCTTGGAAAACACACCAGCCCATTGTTTTGAATCAGTTTGTATGCCGCATGCCATCAGCATCCCCTTGGATGACCACTGGAAGACCTTTTTATTCTGAGCTGCACCATTTGCAATAGGCTCCGTGGATCGGATTCAGTGAGAACGGCTGCTTAGAAGCAGTTCATTTTGCTGCCTGAGATTTTTAATATTCTCTCTGATCTCCTGCTTCCCTCTATTGTTTTCCTGGGATAAAACTTCCTCTGCAGAGGCTGCGAAGGTAATTCAGCCGCCATCCCTCCATGTGAGGGAGGGTTGGATCCTGGCTCTCCCATCCCACTTCCTGCTGTGTGACGGAGGGCAAATCACTCCACCTCTCTGAGCCTTGGTTTTCTCATCTGCAACCTGAGGCGGTCGTCATAGCTCCTGCCACCTGAGAAGGTGTCGGGCACATAGCAGGTACTCACCAACCTTAGCTCCTCCTGTAAAACTCCAGCCCCAGCAGCCTGGTGAAAGGGAGATAGAGGCTCATGCTCCTTGTATGTACTTAGCACCCTCTCTGTGGCAGACCCTTTCAAAGCATAGTCCCCTTCTTTTACTCACAGCAGCCCTGAAGCTTGTGGCTTTACATCACTCTCCTTTTTTACAGATGAGGAAACTGAGGCTCTGAGAGGTGAAGGGATCTGCCCAAGGTCACACAGCTAGGACATGGTGGAGCTGAGATTTGAACTTCAATGTGCCTGAATCCAGCAGTCCTGCCTCTTGAGAGGGGCCCTACCTTCTAAGGCAACCAGCTGCATTCACACTAACCCATGGGCACCAAGGACCCCTTAGTAGTGGAATCTAGACCCAACTCTGCTATTAACTTGCTGTGTCACCTCAGGAGACTTTCTTGATCTCTCTGGGCCTTTGTTTTCTCAGCTCCTTAAACTCACATTGCTCCCTTCCACCTCAGGGCCTTTGCACATGCCATGCCATCCGCGCAGCATACATCCCTCTCCACCTCCACCCATCTTTACCTGGTTAATTGCAACTCCTCCTTAGGGTCTTGGGTGAAGCATGACTTCTGAGAATTCCTCTGGGGCTCCCCTGGGCCAGGTCAGACCTCCCCTGCTGTGTACTTTACAAGATTCATCTCTTTCCTTCAGGGTTTGTGATTACAGTGCTGTGTGATGATTTAACTAACCTGTGTCACCTCTGCCAGACTGCCCACTTGAGGGGGGTCTGGAAGCCAGTTAGCACCTTTCCTATGCTCACACTCCAAGCCTGCCACATACATACAGCAAAAAGCTGTGGTTATTAACTGAAATTTAAAAAGATCTCTTAGGACCCTCAGATGCTGCTGATAGGAGTGTGAATTAGTACCCCTGCTTTGGAAAACTGCTTGACCATATTTTCTTAAATGGCATGATACATCCTCTAATCTGCTATTCTACTTTGAGATATAGACTCAATAGAAATGAGTATATATGTTCTTTTTATATATGTTGTAGTCATAAGTGTGAGAAACCAGAAACTACCCAAATGTCCATTATGGTAGAATAGACAGGTAAAATGAGCTTCCATCATAACATGGAATAGTACACAGCAGTAAAAATGGACAGGCTACGGCTACATGCCACAGAAGGATGGATCATGCAAAAGTAATGCCTAGCAAAAGAAGCCAGACACAAAAGGGCATATACTATACAATATTAATTACAGAAAGCTCAAAATAGAAGCCAGAGTTTAGGAATGCATGCATGCTTGGTGAAAACATTATAAAGAAAAACAGGGAAGAAATAGGATGGTTATGATCTTGGGTGAGGAAGGAAGAGGGGTGATTTAAAAAGAGCACAGGGCTTCCCTGGTGGCGCAGTGGTTAAGAGTTCACCTGCTGTTGCAGGGGACACAGGTTCGTGCTCCGGTCTGGGAGGATCCCACATGCCACGGAGTGGCTAGGCCCGTGAGCCATGGCCGCTGAGCCTGCGCGTCCGGCAAAAAAAAAAAAAAAAAAAAAAAAAATAGAGCACAGAAGGGGCTCTGGGGCGCTGGCCAGGTTCTGTTTCTTGCCATGGAAGGTGGTTACATGGGTCTGTGTTCACTGCAATAATTCATCAAATTGTACATCTTTGTTTTATGTTTTCTTTTGTCTGTGGGTCATGGGTTCCATGGAAAGACCCCCTATGTCCCCCCCCCCACCACAGATAATTACCTCTGGGGGGACTCCACCTGAACCACCCTGCTTTGGTTTATGCACAGAGAACATCTCTGCTATCCTGTTTCAGCAAGTTTTTTTCTACTTTCAGCGCAAAAAAATCATATGTGGTGTGGGGTGTGCCCCTCTCCGTCCTATAAGGCCACAGGGGTCCAAATTTACATGTGCAAAAACAGCCCAGTAACTTTTTTTCTTAACACAGAGGCCACCAGGCCAGAGGACACAGTTAGCCCCTTTTTCTCAGACTGTGATAAGCAGGGGGGCTGGGGGGCAGGGGGGTTGATGGCCCCAGAAGAAAATAAAAAAGAAACTACGAAAGAAAGAGAAAAATAAAACCTGAGAAGCATTTTCAAGTTTCTAGCTTTTCAGGCTACCAAAAGACGGGGGATCAGCTGTCCTGGATGGAGGGTCAGATAACAGGGCTGGGCCAGGAAAAAGAAAGAGGACGTGGAGCTCTGAGGTGGGGCAGCTGAGTGCCAGACCCAGGGTGGGCTGGCCTCCAATCCAGGAGAATTAGGTTGGTGGACTCACTGCTCCAGATCTTTTCCTACCACCCTGACCTGCATTTCTGTGCAGACAGGAGGGTGGGCCTGGGCCCTACTCTTGAACCTGGGCCCTAGCTGGAGAGCAGAAACACCATGATTTGTAATGGTCCTTGGAGCTTGAGGCAGGATATACCAGGTCTGCCAGGGGCTTCCAGAAGTCTGGCTGATGGTTTTGGATTATTAACTCCTTGACAATGAACTTCATCCATCCATTTAGGAAACATTTGTAAGTCTCCTACTTAAGATTCATTAAACAAATATGAATTGCGCTTACCTTGGGCTGGACTCTGCTAAGCATCCGGGGTAGAATTAGAGTGACCAGCTGGTTTTGGTTTGCCCGGGATTTTCCCAGTTTAAGCACTAAACATCTGAGTGTCCTGGGAACCCCTCAGTCCCAGGCAAACGTGGATTGTTGGTCCATGGTGAGCAAGATTCTTCTGACACCTGACCTCACAGAGCTCACAGCCCAGTGCAGGAGGCAGGGAATTACAAACCAGCACATCAGTGTTTTGGTGGAGGACGCATGGGGGCTGTGAAAGCCCAGAGGAGGTCTCTCATCCAGTGGAGGGTTTCCAAGAGGGCTTCCTGGAGGAGGTGACATCTGAACCAAGCCCTTCAAGAGGAGTAGGGTCAGGCAGGGCTGAAGGATGGGGGAGGGAGGAAGGCAGTGTTCCCGATGGGAGAGAGAGGCGAGAGGCTGTTGTGTTTACGGAGGTGAATCAGGTGAACTGTGGCTGGAGGTGGAGAAGTGTAGGGCTGGGGAGAGGGCTAGGGGACCTGGAGGGGTAGGTCATGGATGACCTTTTGGGTCTGGGTGGTACCCACCGGGCATTTGGGAAACCTGGGTGGGGGTGGATCAAATTTCTATGTAAAGGTTGCCCGGGCTGCTGTATGGAGGGGGAACTGGCAGTGGCAGGTGCGGGTAGGGAGGGGTTAAGCATGGCTATAGAGAGACTGTTGGGCAGGGCTGTTCATTAATCCTTCCACATGCTCAGGCCAAAAGCCTCGGAGTCATCTTTGACTCTGTGCTTCATCTCCTGCGCCACATACAACTTTCAATAAATGCAGCCCCTTCTCAGCACCTCCATCCCCATTCCTGGCATCCCGCGCCCTTTTTCTGCTTTTTCTCCACAGCTCCTATCACCTTCTAATCTACCATATGATTGACATATTTATTTGTTTACGCTCTGCTTCTTCCCTCAAGAGCAAGGTATCTCATCCTCGGAGCTGCTGAAATTTTGGATCAGATAATTCTTGTTGGTGCTGTCCTGGGCATTCTGGGAAATTTTTGGAGCATCCCTGGCCTCCCTACCCACTAGATGCCAGTAGCATCCCCTCCTCAGGAGGTGACAACCAAAAGAAACGTCTCCAGACATTAGCCAGTGTCCCTGGCAGGGGAAGGGGGCAACACCACCCCAGGTTGAGAACTACCGCACAAGAATTTCCGTTCTGTGAGCGCTGGGATTTCTGTGTCCTTCATCATTGTTTCCCCGGGGCCTAGAATGTGAAGCTTGGCTCGTTCATAGTGATGCTCACTGAACGTTCGTTGAATGAATGAGTGAGTGTGAGATGATGGGGGCCTGAGCAAGGGAAGGGTTTGGGAAATAGTGAAGTGAATGGATCAGTAAATAGAACTACCATTGTATTTACTATGGTGATGATCCCAGCCCTTTTCTTTATCCTCTCTGGAGCTCATATTCCCTTCATCATATGACAGAGGAGGGTCAGAAAGGTTAAGTGATGTGAGTAAAAACCCTGCAGGAATGAGTGGTGGAACCAAGTTTGTATCCAGGTCTTTAGAAATCAAGTTCAGAGTCTTTTCAAGTGTCAGATACTGTTATATAAATACAACTGCTGTTTATTGAGCACTTGTTACACGCCAGGCACTGTGCTTTGGATGGATTGCCTCGTTAAAGCCTCTAACAACATCGTGAGATGACTACGTCATCCTGTTTTTACAAGTGGGGATTGTGAGGATCAGGGAGGTGGAGTGAGTTGCCCAGAGTCACACAGCCAGGAGTAGAGCAGACCTATCTGACACAGGAGTCTGAGGCTGACTCCCAAGCAGGAGTCAAGGATGCACAACCCCTCCCCCCTCACACTTTAGGTAATGGCATCACCCCAAAGTGCTTTTCCTTTCCCTCTTGTCTGCGAAGGAGAAATGATCAAAGGATTCCCACTGACATGTTAAGTATCAAGGCTGCATTTCAAAGTGCCCTACAAGGAGACTTTGTAAATTTCACAGAGCCCCCTGGCCATGTGAAACCTCTTCCTCCCGTAACCTTGATCTCCTGGCCCGGCTGCACTGGTCTGATGTGGAAGGCTGTGCTCTTAACCACTCTGCTCTCCTTCCCCTCTGATCAGACAGATTTCAAATAAATAATTTCAGGGAAGCGTCATGAACGTTTCCAAGGGGAAAGGCTGGCGTATTATGGGAACCTAAAGGAAGGAGACTCAGTTTATTTCAGGGGTTCAAGAGGGGCTCTCCGGGCTTCCCTGGTGGCGCAGTGGTTGGGAGTCCGCCTGCCGATGCAGGGGGCACAGGGTCGTGCCCCGGTCCGGGAGGCTCCCACATGCCGTGGAGCGGCTAGGCCTGTGAGCCATGGCTGCTGAGCCTGTGCGTCCAGAGACTGTGCTCCGCAATGGGAGAGGCCACAACAGAGAGAGGTCTGAATACTGCAAAAAATAAATAAATAAAAAATACAAAAGATCAATGAAACTAAGAACTTCTTCATTAAAGGATAATCAAAAATAGTAAATCTTTAGCCAAACCCATCAAGATAAAAGAGAGGGCCTCTCACCAGAAAATAAAATCAGAAATGAATCCGGGAGGATCCCGCGTGCCGCGGGGCGGCTGGGCCCGTGAGCCGTGGCCGCTGAGCCTGCGTGTCCGGAGCCTGTGCTCCGCAACGGGAGAGGCCGCAGCGGTGAGAGGCCCGCGTACCGCAAAAAAAAAAAAAAGAGGGGCTCTCCAAGGAAGAGATGTGGATATGGGGATGGGAAGGATGAGTGGGAATCTATTCAAGGAAAGGCTCCTTCAGACAAGGAGATGGAGTGTCGCATCCTGCATCCTGCATCCGGTCCGCCTGTAGCTCCGAAGCAGAAGAGGGAGGAGGTGATGCAGAGAGGAGTGGGTGGGCCCTGGGTGCAGTAGGTGCGTGCTTGGGAATGGGTCCTGGTCCTCACTTTGGCCTTCCCTTCGGCAGGCTCTCTGCCCATCCCATCCTGACCCATCCTGGGTCCAGAAGCAACACAGACAGCCCCCTCTTGGAAGTCAGGCCCCGAGCCCAGTGTGTCTAGCTGTGGCCAGGCCGAGTGGGCACGCTGGGCAGACCTCCGTGAGACGCTCTTAAGAAAAGCTCGTTGTTGGAGTCATGAACTAGCCTCCTGCTGCAGCGGCAGGAAGGTCTGAAGTCTGGCCCTGGGTCCTCACCTCATAAACCCTCCTTTGATCTGAGTTTCTCCTGAGATCGGGGCTCCTGGCCCCTCCATGGTGCTGTTCCTTCTCATCCCGCCCCCAGGGCTCAGCCTCTGCTCTGCTGGGGCCCAGTGTCCGCATTCTTCAAGGCTCCTCTGACTGTTCTTCACCGTATCACACACCATCTCCTAGGATTCTTGCTCCGATGAGGTCCCACTTATTGGTTTACTGGTCTAACTACTGACCTGCCATCTACAGCAGCATTTCTCCACGTCGGCCCTGTTGGCATTTGGGCTGGAGAATTCTTGGTTGTGGGTGCTGTCCTGTGTGCACTGTAGGATTGGAGCACTGTCCAATGCCAAGACACCATCCCCTTTGACTGTGACAACCAATGTCTCCAGGCATTGCCACATGTCCCCTGGGGACAAAATCGCCCCCAGTTAAGACCACTGGTTTAGATCAGTCATAATGCGTTCCCTGAGAATTGGCAAATCGCTACTCCCTTCGAAAGACAGGGGTTCTGTTAGCCAAGTAGAGGGAAGGGGATATATATAAGGTACATAAGAGTGTATGCTACACACACTGCTGTAGAGAGTTTCTTTCTTTTCCTTCCTCACCCCCCGCCCCGCCTTCCTTTCTTTCACATTCCAACAAAACCTTCTTTACATTATTTACAAACACAGGCAGCTGGATCTGGGATTTGGCCCTGTTGGTGCAGTTTACAGACTTTTGGAATAAAACAAACAAACAAAAAACAAAAAACCTCTCTTCTTTGAGGTAAAGTGTCCCCTTTAAGGCAGGCACTGTCATATTTGCCACCTTCTTTGTATAGTGTTATCTACTTAATAGATGGTAAATCCATTCTTTTTAATTTTTTTACCTTTTTTCCCCAATTTTTAAATCTCAGTAAAATACACATAAAATTTGCCGTCTTAACCACTTTTAAGTGTACAGTTCAGTGTATTCAGTACATTCATACTGTTGTGCTACCGTCACCACCCTCCAGTTCCAGAACTCTTGGAGAAATTCCCTAGTTGCTTGGTCAGTGGTGGATGAGCCAGGATCACCTAGACCCACCCTCTTAGTTTATATCTGGGGAAATTGATGCCCAGAGGGAAAGGGACTTGCCAGGAGACATTGCCAGTTAGAATCAGTCAGGATTAGAATGTAGGGCTCACTCTGCTCGGTGTCCCCTTCCATGTGGCCCTCCCACGCATCTCCCAGAATGCCTCACACACAAAGTCACCACATAGATATTTAGTGACCATGCTGGCCAGGGACTCCACCGGGGTGCCCCCTGGGACTAATCCAGTTCCCTCTCTAATCTCTGGGAGTTTGGGAGATGAAAACCTACTCCAGAGGCTAATGGCCAATTAATTGCTTTCTCTGGCCAGATAACACGTCTCATCTTTTTTTCTAGAAATTGCCTTACCCCCCACCCAAGGTCCTACCTGTTCTTTCCAACAGCTCTCTTTACTCTCTCCCCGCCCTCCCCCTGCCCACACTGGGGCCAGACATCAGGAGGGCTGCTCTGTGATAAGAGGGCCACCAATCCCCTTTCTGGCCTCCTGGACCCATCTCAAGGTGTCTGGGGCACTTCAGTTACTCTCACAATGAGGACATTTAGCCAGACCCTCCTCCCCTGGGATGCACAGAAGCAGAAACTGGAGGAAGAGTGAGAAGAGAAAGAGAGGAAACAAAACGCAGGAAAACTGCCCATTCCGAAGGCAATGCGCTGGGAGAATGAGGCCCAGCCAGCTCTGATTTCTGAGATTTTTTTAGGAAGCGCCTCTGCGTGGCTTGTTTTCCCCGTTGGCAGGCTCATAGGGGATGGCGCCCAAGGCAGGACAAAGTTAGAGGCCCCACTCAGACAAGCGAGGCAAGGGTCCAGCCTGTGCTGGGAAGGGTGGGGGCCAGGAGAACAAGGGTCCTGTGTGTTCGTGGGCACGGGGATGGGAACCACGGGCTCTCACTGGCTCCAGCCAGGCGCTGGATGCCATCAGAAATGCACGAGGCTGGACAAATACTGGGTCAGGCGGCACTGGTGCTGGGCAATTGAGACAGCCGTGAGCAGAGCCTTTTCAAGTGAGCTTCATTTGAGATGATGACGAATTCCCCCTCTCGGTGGCCAAGACTGCTTGGGATGAAAATGACTGCCAGGAATGAGCCGAGCCCATCCCAGGAGGCTGAGGGGAGGTCTTCGGTCTTCTTGCCTTGGGAAGAAGAACCCAGGGAAGGGGTTGCAAACTCAGATGTCCTCAGGGGCCAGGCAGGTGACCCAACACAGGTCCCGTGGGGCTCAGTTTGCCATAGTTGATCGCTGAGCTAGGTTCAGCTCCCAGCTCTTCTGCTTGCTTAGCCGAGTAACCTTGGACAAGTGATTTTAATCTCCGTGCCTCAGTTTCCCCATATAGAAAATTGAGTTACTGCTAGTACTTACCTCGTTGGGGTCATTGAGAGGATGAAATGAGCTAACACACAAAAGCACTTAGAACAAACGGTGCTGGTTCGTTTTATCGTTCAAGAGAAGCGGACCTGTGGGTTTGTATTTCAAAGCTCCAAATCATTAGCTGTTAGCCATGAACTCAAATTGGAAAATGAAATACAACCTGTTCCCTGGCTCTCTGCAGCCCACAGCCCATGGGCTGCCCTGGCAACCTCTGGCCAAGGGCTTTGGACAGACCTGGGCTCCAGTGCTGTGTCTCCCACTGCCTGGTTCTGGACCCTGGACAAGTGACTTAACTTGTCTGTGTCATGTTTGCATCATCTGTGGTCGCAGCAGAAGCCAGGGGGAAGCGATGACTCACTATCGTGAAGCGGGAAAATCTCAAGGGATGGTGCAGCCCATCAGGGTTTGTGCCAGAGGGGAGCTGTTACCACCTCTAGTCCTGAAAAGGCAGAGGGCGAGAGAGGTGACAGAAACTGGGAGAAAAGTGTGTGGAGAGGGCCACCTGAGGGACCGTGGTCTTTGGTAGAGGGACTCAGCCAAGCCTGGTGGCCCCACAGAGAGAGAGTGGTGCTGGGGGAGGGAATGCCTTGACCATTTTCTACCCACCTTCTCATCTCCTGCCCTCATATTGGCCAAACCCAAGTGGAAGTCAGAGAACCAGAGAGCCCGTTGATGTGGTCCATGCAGACCACCGCAACTAAGGCAGAGAGCAGGGTGGAGCAGGGGAGGAGTCAGTGTGGAGGGGCAAATGAAAGACAGGTGATGCTACCACCTGCCTCGATTCTGGAAGGCTTTCCTCAGCTAGCAAACGTGTGATGCTCAACACACAGATGTGGCAATAGGCCGAAGGTGTTCTCATTGTTACTGAAGGAGGGAAGGCAGGGGCACTGGAAGGGAGACTGAAGGACCCCTCTGGGTGTCCTCAGAGTATGTAAACGGCCCCTTAGAGATGTTGAAGGGTGTACGTGTTTCCTATTGCTGCTATAACAAATTACCACCAACTTGATGGCTTAAAATAGCACACATTTATTCTCTGATAGCTCTGAAGCTCAGAAGTCCAAAGTGGGTCTCGCTAGGCTAAAATCAAGCTATGCGCAGGGCTCTGTTCCTTCTGGAGGCACTAGAGGAAATTGTTTCCTTGCTTTCTCCAGCTTCTAGAAGTTGCCCACATTCCTTGGCTCATGACCCCCTTCCATCGTCAAAGCCGGAAATCATATCACTTGGGTCTCAGCTTCTAATGTCCCATTTCCTTCTCTGACTTTGACCTCTGGCCTCCGTCTTCTAAAGACTCACGTGATGACATTGTGCCTCTTGGATAATCCCCATCTCAAGACCCTTAACTTAATCGTATCTGCCAAGTCGCCTTTGCATGTAAGGTAGCAGAGTCACAGGTTCTGGGGATTAGGATGTAGACATCTTCCGGGGTGTTAATTCTGCCCACCATGAAAGGGATCTAGGAAGCTTCTCAGAGGGAAAATACCTTCCTACTGCCATGCCCAAGAATTCAAAATCCCCTCCATTAACATCTCTTTTTCAGACGAATGATGTTCCCAAACTCCAGCATTTCTTGATCTACCTTCAGGGGTTTTCCCAGAGCTGCATGCTTCTCTTTAAATGAATCTTCCATCAACTCACTATTTTATTCAGCTTCATCCTAAGTAATAATACATGGAAAATCAAGGTTCGATGTTCACTTATAAATTTTCTAAGTATTCCCATTAAAATAATTACATAACTGTTGACATTTTAAGGAAACTTGATATGTGAACCACCTAAAAGTGCCTCATGGAATACTATGAGTGTGTGTATACCACATGGCAGAGAACTCTGGATTGCCACAGGAAAGGGTAAATAGGTTTCCTAGATGGCAAATATGCCCTGAATCCCAGCCTGCTGCCTGCACAGTGATTGCATTAGTCAGGGTACTGCAGAGAAACAGAACCGAGAGAGACAAAAACAGAGACAGAAAGAGACAGAGATTTATTGTAAGGAGTTGGCTTACTCAATTTCAGAAGCTTTGAAGTCTCAAGATCTGCAGTCAGCAAGCTGGACACCCAGGAGAGCTGATGGTGTAAGGTCCAGTCTGAGTCTGAAGGCAGAAGACCCGTGTCCCAGCTTGAAGACAGTCAGGCAGAGAGTGAATTCTCCCTTAGTCCACCTTCTCATGTCACATCTCCTTCTTTGACTCTGACCCTTCCACCTCCCTCTTCTAAGGACCCTGGTTGTACCTGCTGGATAATCTGGGATAATCTCCCCATCTTGAGACCTTTAACTTAATCATATCTGCAGAGTCCCTTTTACGTGTAAGATAACAGAGTCACTAGTTCTGGGGAGTAGGACATGGACATTTTTGGGGGGTCTTAATTCTGCCCACCACGAAAGGGATCTAGGAAGCTTCTCACAGGGAAAAAAATCTTCCTACTGCCATGCCCAAGAGTGGGGGCCACCCATATTGGGGAGGGCAATCTGCTTTCCTCAGCTACCAGTTCAAATGTTAATCTCATCCAGAAACACCCTCTCAGGCACGCCCAGAGTCATGTTTGACCAAATATCTGGGCACCCAGTGACCTAGTCAAGTGGACACATAACTTTAACTGTCACAGTGCTGTTGTGGAAGGAACTGAGAGGGGAGTGAAGAGACCTGGGTTTGGGATCTGGATCTGTCTGTGACATTAGCCAAGTCTCATTCTTTCCTGGGGCCTTGGTTTCCAAATCTGTATGGTGGGGACAATCCGATCCCTAAGGTTCCCTCTAGCTCAGACGTGATATGGATTTGCTCTGCGCCCATTGGTATGTTAGTAATCAGACACTGGAAGATGAGAAAGGCCAGCTTTGACATGGATTCCATGGAATATGGCATACAGTTGGTGGCATCGTAGGGATCCATCCAACCCAGGACCAGCATTACTCATTCTTCCTGGACCTCACCTAGCACCATGTGCACACATAGATTGTGGCTCTTAGTGGGGAGACTATTTTATTCAGTCTTGTAGCCATCACACCAGGCCTGGAATAAGGACTCAGTATATTCTCTGGTTGTTGAATGACTGATTGACTGATAGAAGAAAAGTCAGTATGATGTGTGGGATAGTGTCAAGAGGTCCACGTGTGCTGAAAGGTCCCTCATAGACTGGAAACCCCCATCAAATTAGTGGTGAGTATATGGGCTCTTTGAGTCCTGCAAACCTGGATTCAAATCCCAGAGCCACTGCATAGGAGCTACGTGACCTTGAGCAAGGTACTTCACCTGTCTGAGCCTCAATGTTCTTATCTGTTCAATGGGGATAATAACAGGACTGAATTCATAAGTTTGTGATGAGATTGAAATGAGATAATCTACGCAAAGGGCACAGCCCATTGCCTGGCACATAGTTAGTGCTCCATAAATATTAAAAATGACAACTATTAATGTTGCTATCATCCTGCCTTGCACATTGTCTGGGGAAGATGTAGATGATCCATTAAAAGCTCATGCCTTTCCCGGGCCATTCAGGGGATGTAGGGGACTGTTGTTGACCTCATATATGAGAAGGCACGTTAGGTTCTTTGAAATATACACTGACCACCCTCCCCAATACAGCACACCCTACCCCATCGTTCTGCATCAATGAGCCATCTGTGCTGTTCAAATATTGTTCAAATGTAATATTTTTGAAACTATTTTTAAGATGCTTCCTAAATGCTTGCCAAAACTCTAACAATCCCACGTGAACCAAAAATATAATTGTTCATTGGCCTTGCATTGTGGCAATGGATTGTCAGATGGAGATACCATGAAGGCAGTTGATTCAATTCATCACAAAGAGGAGGCGAAGGTGTGCTGGGTGCACACCTGGCTCTGCCATGTTCGCCCAGGTAACCTCAGAACAGTCATTTAGTATCTCAGAGATGTTTCCTCCCCTGCACGATGGGTTACTCATAGGTTAACCGATCGGGTTGGCTCAGTACCGTGTAAGCCCAACCAGTAGTAGCTGCTAAAACTGTTTAAAAGGATACTTATGAAGTGACCTTCGAAGATGTTAGTTTCGTCACAAGCTGGATCCAGTAGTAGAGGGATCAGTGGATGAATTTTGGATGGATTTGAGCAGAGCCTTTCTAAGAATGGGTTGAAATCCAGCCCTGTGTGTGTATTTGAGGAGACAGCACATTTAAGAATTTGGTTTGACAGATTGCTGAATTCCATTGAGGTGGGAAGGTGTGGGTGGTGGGTATCAAGGAGTCTATTTAAGACCAGAAATTCAGGTGTGCCAGAAGCATCCACTTTCTTAAATCTCTTTAAGTGAATTCAAATTAGACTTGGAGTCTCTACTGTGTTGCAAGAAACTTAATTTTCATCATTACTGGGTCTACCTGGTCACCATCAAAAGCCATTCACCTGTCCTGTTTCCTCCAAGTCTGAAAACTGCTACTTCTGGGCCAAGCTTGGAACGAGGGAATCTCTGCCTAGATCGGTATTTCTGGCATCAAGGGTCCACCCACTCCCCTTGGGGCTCTGCCAGGACTTATTTTTGACCTCTGGCCTGGTTCTCTGTCACAGAGAAATTGTTTCCTCTCCCCCAGCCTCCTCCCCAAGACCCCTCTGCAGGCCCATCAATGAGCTTTCAATAGGGTTTGCTAATAGTTGTAAGATTGAACGAGGCCTCCAGCTGTTTCACTCTGGTTTGTGATATTTGTTTGTTTATTTAATTAATAGACTTTATTTGGGGGGCATTTTTAAACGTACAGAAAAATTGAACAGAAAGTGCAAAGAGGTCCTATATACCCTTTCAACCCACCCCCATGCCCCTTCTGCCCAGTTTCCCCTATGATTAACATCTTGTATTAGTGTGGTTATTTGTACAACTGATGAGCCAGTAGTGGTACATTATTATTATTACCTAAAATCCATAGTTTACATCAGAGTTCACTCTGTGTTGTACATTCTATGGGTTTCGACAAATGTATAATGACATGTATCCACCATTCCTGAATCATGCAGAATAATTTCATTGCCCTAAAAAATCCCTGTGCTCCATCCCTCCCTCCCTCCAACCCCTGGCAACCACTAATCTTTTTACCATCTCCATAATTTTGCCTTTTCTGTGTTTTTTAAATTAATAATTTAGCTTCCAAGATTTAAAAAGTGAAATTTTATATAAAAACCCAGATGTCCAATATCTCTCCAAAAATTGGAATAGCCCAGGTAACTCTGGGCTGGAGCTGAGTACCAGGTGCTGCCCTCTCAGAGGGGTGTGGGGTCTCCCATTCCTTCTTCTGCGTCAACTGACACGTGACCCCCATTCTCTTCCTTGGCCCCTGTAGGCATTTGAGTTTGCTACCGCCCTCTGGCCCCCTACAAAGAGCAGAACAGCCTTTGACTCATGGGCTGCTTCTATTTTCTGCCCTGCAATTATATCCCTGAGGCCCAGTGTCACAACAAGACTAGATACCTGCTTGAAGTGGGGAAGAGAGAAACATATAGGGAAATCACGCACAAATTAAATCCTCTGAAAATTGTCCTGTCATCCGTGGGAGGCTCATCTGAGGTCATGCAAACACCCAGCTGTAGGGATGTCTGAGGCTGGAACGAGGTCAGCCAACATCCTACACTTGGCAAGTTTCTTCTGCGTTCTCTGCACAACTTGAACCTACCAGTTGTCTGAGGTTGTGGGCCCCGGCATGGGTTACATACAGTGTCCTTCAGTGGCCGCCACAGCATGGGTCAATAATTTATGCTAATGCTGCAATTGACCCTACTGACCTCCTTCCTGGAGTGTGTCAGGGAACTGGACACCCAGAGATTAAATTGCCCCTGGAGTGGGGGGGGGGATGGAGTGGGTGGTGACGAGTGCACGGGGAGACAGTAGGAGGTTCAAGGCCAGAGCATCACCTGCCAAGACACAGCCAGAAATGAAGACAGCCCTTTACCGTGGCTGCAGGGTTTCACTTTGGGGAAGAACCCAAGTCTCCAAGCAGTGAAATGAGAACCAGAATGCTGTGAGGGTGCCCCCAGCCTTCTGCCTACAGCAAAGCCCCTGGATGGTCCTTCTGCCCAGGGCCTCCGGGACAGACTGAGTAGTCAAAAGAGCACTAGAGGCAGAGTGCAGTATCTGCCCCTTCAGTGCTGTGTGGTCTTGGGCAAGTTGCTTTGTCTCTCTGAGTCTCCATTTCCATCTCTGGCATGGAGACTCACACACACACACACACACACACACACACACACACACAATGAAGGTAGTAATAATGCTTGTCTCGCAAGAGAATAAATGGGGTTTTCATATCCCAGAGGGTCCTCTATATCTCCTCCCCACAGCACCAATATCTTGTCCCCTGCCCAAGTCATCATACACAAGTCCTTCCTCTTTTTTGCCCTCTATATTTATTCCATCCACAGCAGTTCATTTCTTTTTTTGTTTCATTTTCACCCACTCTCCTGTTGAAGAACACGTGGGTTGTTTCTCCAGCTTGGGGCCGTAGGGAACAGAGCTGCTAGGAATGTTCTTGTACAAGCCTCTTGCTTTTATTTATTTTTTTATTTTTAACATCTTTATTGGGGTATAATTGCTTTACAACGGTGTGTTAGTTTCTGCTTTATAACAAAGTGAATCAGTTATACATATACATATGTTCCCATATCTCTTCCCTCTTCGTCTCCCTCCCTCCCACCCTCCCTATCCCACCTCTCCATCATTGCTTTTAGATGTATGCCTGAGGACGGAATCGCAGGGTCATGGGCTAGGCGGATGCTTAGCTTTAATAGACCCTGCTGGTTCTCCAACCTGGAGCTCATCTTAGAAATGCCTTCCCTGCCTAAATCCGCTTTCTCTCCAGAAGACCCATCTTCCATCTCGATACTACAGTGGTAACTGGAATTCCGAGACAACCCAACCCAGCAGAGCATCTTCTGACTCAGAGTTTTGGGGCGGGTGGGACATGGGAGAGGATGGAGAGGAAAGAGGGGCCCACTTTCCTTTCCACTTGGGCCTCGTTCATTCTTTGTTAGACCCTCCCGTTTGCTGAGTTGATGAGACAGAAGTTTGGGGTTCATACGACGGTGTGGTAGAGACATCTCCCAGACTTAACTCATCAGCACACCACCTTTGTGATTTTTGCCGCATTTGCTTATTTTTCTTTGAATTGACCCTCCTTTTTTTTTTGTTTTTTTGCGGTGCGCGGGCCTCTCACTGTTGTGGCCCCTCCTGTTGCGGAGCACAGGCTCAGGACACGCAGGCCCAGCGGCCATGGCTCACGGGCCCAGCAGCTCCGTGGCATGTGGGATCCTCCCAGACCGGGGCACGAACCCACGTCCCCTGCATCAGCAGGCGGACTCTCAACCACTGCGCCACCAGGGAAGCCCTGACTGACTTTTTAAAAAATGAAAACCGTTTACTTAAGAAGCGAACTTACCTGAGAATGTAAAATCAATATGACTTCCCCTAAATAGAGGTTAATCACTATAAATGCTAAAAAACAAAACAAAACAAGGTTGATCAGTTCCAGCCAGACACTGTTAGTGGCTGGGGACTGTGAGCCTGAGGCCTCTCTTGTACCTCTAAGGTACTCATTCCATGACTCTGATCTTGGTATGATCATGATGGGGACATCTCATGAATCTTGTGGCTGGCAGTGGGAATGAACGCCCAGGACTCTCCTACATTGCGATTCTGTTAGGGCTTCCACTCCTCAACAGAGTCATCTGTTAGCCTCAGCACAGTCCTCTGCCATTCTGGGGGAGTGTTTATTGCCCTTGGAATCCTGTCAAGGTTAAGTGGAGAAAATGGTCCTGGTGAAACTTACTCGCTTTGTCATTTGCTCACAGACACTCAAAGTAAACCCGTCCACTGGAGGGTAAACAGGATCTACCCAGGGCACCTGCTATTAGAGAGGTGGTGACATGTTAGGCTCGCGGGTCTCCACGACAGACCCACCTGAGTTCCAAGCCCAGTTCTGCTCTCTACTCACTGTGCGCCTTGGGTATACCACTTCTCTCTGGATCTCAATTTGCTTATCTATAAGTGGGAATACTCACCCCTACCTCATCAGATGGTAAGAATGATCAGGTTAGGTAATGCACAAAATACAATAGCCAGATACTTAGTAGACAAGAACCATTATTACGGTTCTTCTTTCTTGAGGAAGCCATAGGCTGTATTTAAATTCTCTGCAGAACTGATCCTGCCTCTTGGAGACTCATAATCATCCCAAATCTTTGTCTCAGAAAGCCCCTCACCATCCAACTTCAGTTCCATCCCAGATTTCTGCTTTCCCCACGGCCCAGACCACAGGTGTTCACAAATCTGGGTGAGAATCCTGTAATAGCTCTGACACAAGTAAAACTGTTTTTATATTCAAAGTGTCAATAACACAACTCAGACGGACTTTGTAAAATGAGAATAATTTATTTTGGCTCCAAACCATCAAAATCTGCAAGTATCTTGCTTTAGGTGTGGCTTGATCCAGGCTCAAACGAAAACCATCATATCTTAGTTTCTCTGCATCTTCACCTTACCCTGGTCTTTGGCTGCCCTGATAATAGCAAGATGTCCCCAGGAGCCCAAGCTCATTTCTCCTATATGCCCTAATCCATAAGAAACCAGAACCTCTTTCTCCCAGCCAGTCTCATTGGTTCTAATTAGGTTATCTGCCTGTTCCTGAACCCATCACTGTGTTGGGAGAGGGAGATGGCTACACTGATTGGCTTAGTCTAGTCAGGACTCATCTTTGGAGCTGAATGTGCGGTTAACCCTACTCAAACCACACTGGCTGGAGGAGATGTGGGTTCTGTAGGGTGTTGAAGCCAGAAGAAGGGGGCAAGGGTCAAAGTATGCTGCAGTTGCATTAACCAGTGTCTTGCAAACCTTCTCAAAGAAACAAATTTTCCGTTAGAAACCTAGTGATGTAACAAGATTGAAGGCGCTTCCCTCTCTCTCTCCCTCTCTCTCTCTCTCTCTCTCTCTCTCTCTCTCTCTCAACTTATTCCCTGTGCCACGTTGCCTGAAAATAACAAGGTTGGAGTCAGAGTGATGAATGGGGCAAGATTGACTCCGCACTAATTTTGCCTGGAAGCCATAGCTATTTTGGGCTCTTACTGAGCCCTGGTTTAGCTTAGCTGGTTAGAGAGCAGGGCTCACAAGGTCAAGGGTATAAAAAAGGAGCAGAAACATGGGCCTGGAGGCGGAGTCCTGGGGCCAGATCATGTTCTACCACTTTCAACCTAGAGTCTTCAAGTAGGTCACTTACCCTCCCCCAGGCCACTATCTCCCCATCTCCACCAAGTGTCATTTCCTCCTGCCCCACCTTCTTCACCAGGCACCCCCTACACATCTCTCAGGTCACAGCCTGATTTCTCATTTCAAAACTAGATTGGATACCCCTCCATGTAATTCTTAGCCCCAGGTTCCTGGTTCAAGTCCCAGTTCTTCCAGTTTCTCAGTGAATGACTTGGGCCAAGTCTGTCAGCCTCACTGTGCCTCAGTTTTCTCATCTGTCAAATGGGGATAATGTGGGTAGTACCTGTCTCAGGGGGTTGTTGCAGTAATTACATTGGGTGATTTTTGTAAGCATTTAACACAGGGCTAGGTTCAGTAAATGCTAGCTTAAAACAATGATGACTGAAATTCAGGCAGAATATTAAGCTAGTGGAATCAAGCTTCTGCTCTCTTATCATGTAAAATACACAAAACTGGGGTTTCGTTTCATTCTCTCCTCTACCTCACTATCTAGAAATGTGCCTGGTGTATAGCAGATGCTCAATAGAATATGTTGAA